>NW_006399767.1:26279517-26295204 GCF_000299155.1 Elephantulus edwardii | reverse complement strand
TAGACTTCAGTGCTGTAAACATGTTTCATCCAGTTTTTCTCAGTCTTACCCCCACCCCAATGCCAGCCTCATTCTACAACAGTGGCACCATATAGCATCTGTCCCTTTGTGACTGAGATACCTCACTCAGCATAATGTCCTCCAGGTTCAGCCATTTTGAATAATATTGCATGAGTTCCTTGTTTTTCAATGCAGCATAAATTCTTTCCTTTTTAGCACAACTGTGTGGGGTTTTTTTGGGGTTTGTTGTGGGGTTTTTTGTTTTGTTTTGTTTTTTGCTTTTCTGACCTTGTCTTACTCAGAGTTGAGGTTTCTATGAGTTGGAATTGAATTTTATGTTCAACCTTATTTGCATTTTTCATTAATTCAGATGGCCTTCCTAGTTTTTGTCTAAAGTGTTTAAGCATCTATTCTTACGGGAGTTGTTTTCTTGGCATTCTCTTTGTAAAGTGAAGTTGGAGGGGTAATGTTATAAGATATCATATCCTGAGCATTTCCTGGATTGTTTTCCAGAAATGCTGGGGCAGCCTCCAGTGTCAGCAGTAAAGCAGGCTTTAGCCTCTCTTCCAGCCTTGTCAGCATCCACTGTTGTATTTTATACTTTTATTTTTGGTAATTCAATAAATAGAATGTAATACATTATTCTTTCTTGTTCTTTAATTACTTACAAGAGTAAAGTAAGCCTTTTTTTGTATAGTTTATTTACTATTAGGATTTTTATTGTATAAATTCATGTTATAGCTTTTACTCATTTGTCTAGGGGTAACTTAATACTTAGAAGTTTGTGGGTTTTGTATTTTCAAGATGAGATTTTATGTCTTCAATATTTCCCCTACAGTTGACCCTTTTTAAAAAAAAAAAGAATCCTAACTCTTTTTCTTGGTTTTCTTTTACTCAGAAGTCCAAAGTTAGCTTGTCTTCTAGTTGGGATCTAGATGTTGTTCCATTTTGTTGAATTGATGAAATATAAATAGAAGCTTTTTGTACCAGAGTAATGATTTTAAATAGCATGTAATTATGATGATCCAGTCTTTCTTTGATGCTGATGTTGTTGTTGCTAAATGCCATAAAGTTGATTAAAACCCGTAGCAACCCTAGGAACAACAGATGGAAACCTTGTCCTCTCTTGTGACATCCTCACAATCTGCAGTGCTCAAACCCGTTGTTAAAGTCACTGTATCAGTCTATCTTATTAAAGGTCTTCCTTTCTTTTGCTGACCCTCCACCTTTCCCAGCATGATGTGTTTTTCCAAGGGCTGACACATGTCCAAAGTATGTGAGAGGAAGTTTCTCCATCCTTGCCTCTAAGAAGTACCCTGCTTGTACTTCCTCCCAGACAGATTTGTTCATTCCTTGGACAGTCCATGGTATATTCAGTTTACTTAGCCAGTACCACAATTCAGATTTAGTAGTTCTACAGATAAGTTATTTTCAAACCAATGGTAACTCCAACTGCATACCAGAAACAACATGTAACTTCATCATATCTGTGCTGATTTGTTTGTTGCTATAAAAAGCTTATGCTTGGGATTAAGAAAACTAAAGCCATTACTATAGAGCCAATTTTGGCTCACAGTACCTTGCAGAACAGGGTAGAACTATACCTCTTAGGGTTTCTAAGACTGTAAATATTTAAGTAGATCAACAACCTGCATTATGCAGATGATACAACCCTGCTTGCTGAAACTGAGGAGGACCTGAAGTTCTTGCTGCAGAAGTGTCAAGGACTGCAGCCTTCAATACAGATTGAAGCTCAACATCCAGAAAACAAAGATTCTCACCACTGGGTTGATTGGCAGCATCATGATAGATGGTGAAGAGATTGAGATTATTAACAGCTTCAATTTACTTAGCTCCACAGTCAACACTCTTGGCACCAGCAGCCAGGAAATCAAGACTAACTGCATTAGGAAAGTCTGCTGTCAGGAATATCGCCAGAGTACTGACGAGCAACAATGTCAGTCTGGAGAGTGAGGTGCCTGATCCAGGCCATAGTCTTCGTGATTACTTTCTATACAGCAGAAAGCTGGACAATGACTAAGGATGATAGAAGGAAATTCGATGTCTTTGAGTTGTGATGCCAGAGGTGTTGAATATACCATGGTCTGCTAGGAGAACAAACAGGTTCATTCTAGACAGGATCAAACCAGGCTACTCCTTGGATGCAAGGATTCTGAAGCTTCATCTGACTTACTCTGGGCATATTGCAAGGAAGGACCAGTCCTTGGAGAGGGACATCATACTTGGGAGGGTGGAGGGACAGTACAAGAGAGGAAGACCCTGAATGATATGGATTGATTCAATGACTGGTGTAACAGGGGTAGGTGTGTTAGAGACAATAGGGTTGGCTCAGGATAGAGAAGGGTTCAGAGCTGTTGTACATAAGGTTGCTATGAGTTACAAGCAACTCAGTGGCATGTAACAACAACCAACAAATGCCGATTAGCTGATGCATTAGAATCACTGATCTTTAGGTTAACATCACACCCCTTACTGCCACACAAGGGTTCCTTATCCTTGAGATACGACTTTTTAAAAAAAATTTATTTTATACTGATTTAGTTACAAAGTTTGTATACATTGTTTTTCACAAAAGATCCTTCTCATTTCCTTCACATGCCCTCACCATTGAATTATGCAACCCTATGATTAGCACCCCACCCCACTCCTGACCATCCTCACCCCTCTGCTTCCATTCATCCCCTCCCTTGGATCCTCATGCTCATTCTACAATAATAGTTTTATATAGTATTAGTCCTTGTGAGACTGAGTTAGTTCACTCAGCATAATGCTATCTAGTCCTTCCCAAGTAGTAATTTACAAAATCAATGTTCCTGCATGCTGTGTAGTATTCCATTGTAGGAATGTACTTCTCAATCCATTCATTTGTGGTTGGACAGCTGGATGGTTTCCATATTCCTGCAATGATGGATAATGCTGCTATGAACATTGGTGTACAAGTTTCTGTTTGAGCCTCAGTTCTTATTTTCTTGGGGTAATAGCTAGGTCATACGGAATTTCTGAGTTCAGCAGCTTTTTGAGGAAGCGCCAAACCGCCTTCCAAAGTGCTTGTACCATTGTACAATCCCACTAACAATGTAAATGAGTTCCTATCTCGCTGCATCCTCTCCAGTATTTATTACTTGCTGTCCTGTTAAACTTTACCATTGCTACTGCAGTGAGATGATATCTCATTGTGGTTTTGATTTGCATCTCTCTTCTTGCAAGTGATTTGGAGCATTTCTTCATATGTCTGTTGGCTATTTGAATATATTCCTCTGTCAGAATTCTTTCCATGTCTTTTGCCCATTTTGTAATTGGATTATCAGTCTTTTTTTGGATGGCGGCCCAGGAGTAACCGAAAAATTTTTGTTACGATGCTCTTGTCTAAGATGGTATTGCCAAATGTTCCCAGTAAGTAGGTTTTCTTTTTGCCCTTTTGGAAAAAGTGTTTGATGCACACAGGGATTATTCTTTAGAAGGTCCCATTTATCAATTTTATCCTCTTCTGATTGTGCATTTCTGGCTGTATTTGGCACACTCCTTTTGCTATAGACTGGGCTTTCTAAGCTTCTTCCCAGTTTGTCTCTTATGGACTTTATGGTTTTGGGCTTTATACTATCTGTATTCTGAACTTTTCAGGGACTAAGGGTGGAATTGAAACTCTACTATGATTGCTGTGTTAGGTGTTTACAAATTAAAGTGAAATTAAATTTTTTAATTCTTTTTAGTGTAAGTGAATTTCAGCCTACATTTTGAGTGCTTTTTTAGAATTAAAAATAGTGCTGTTTGCCTAATTACTCTATTTTCTATGACTAAATCAAATCTGAAAACTTGTGGTAACTAAATAAAAACCATACTAAAGAGTGATTTGGGTTTTTTAAATTAGTGTGCCTTTTAGTGAGAGATGTTTAGCTGATATTTTTAATTAGTGTTAATACAAGTTCTCGTTATTAATTTCCTGTTCTCTCTTTAGTGCTTAAAAACACACAGGGGGAAAAAATCACACAGAATCCAGCCTATTTTACTAAGTTTTTGCATGTACACTGAAGTCTCTAACAACAAATACTGAATCATTTTACTGCAGCTCTTCTAAATCTGGTTCTGATTTGTTTGCCACTTGTATCCTTAGTCATCATCCCTCCCTCCCTTATGTTTCTTTGTCTTTTTTTTACATGCTTTTAATATTTGCAAATGAGGACTTCTTTGAGTGAAAACAAAATCTCTCCCATTCCCCAAGTCTAATCTGAGCCTTCTCTTTCCAAGCAAATGTTTGGTGTTGGGGATTCCCTCAAGCCCATGGCTTCTCAAGGCTCCTTATCCTTTGGGTGACTGAGGCAAAATATAGAAAACCTATTTCAAATGTACAGGGAATTCTGAATGGTGGAAGATGATGGAATAGTGAACAGGTCGGTAGTGAACCCTGTAGTCAGGATCCAGATCTTTTTGAGGATGGATGAGATTATATCTGAGCTGTGACAGAGTGGAGAAACCCAAATATCATGGCTCTGCTTTAGTTTCCTGTTTTCACATCCCTTATTTATCTGTTACGTCAATTTTGTTTCATAGAGACACATAGACTTAAAGATCTGAAATATCTAAAAAGTTTTTTTGTATCTTATCCCACTTAATAACTTACGTTGTCTTTCTATTCTGTCAAGTCAACCCCAATTCATAGTGGGCCTATGTACAATAGCTTTGAACCCTTCTCTATCTTGAGCCAGTTTCATCATCTCTGACACACCTACCCCCATTACCCCAGACACTGAGTCAATCCATCTCATCTGGGGTCTTTTTTACCTGTGCCATCCCTCTACCCTTTCAAGCATGATGTTCCTTTCCAAGAACTGGTCCCTCCCAGCAACATGCTCAAAGACTGTCAGACAGAGCTTCAAAATCCTTGCCTCCAAGGAGCAGCCTAGTTTCACCCTTTCCAGGACAGACCTATTTGTTCTCCTAGCAGTCTATGGTATATTCATTACTCTTCTCCAGCACCACAGCTCAAAGACTTTAATTCTTCTATCATTCTTAGTCATTGTCCAGCTCAAAAGTTTTTTGTATCTGGTGGCCTAGTGGCAAGACACTGTACTGCAATCTCAGAGATAAGTGGTTCAAATCCACCAGATGCTCTGCTGGAGAAGGAGGGGGCAGTCTCCTCCTGTACCAGTCAGATCTGATTTGACAGTACACGTTAAAAAAAAAAGTTTTTGTATCTTATGCCCCCCCCAATAACTTATAGTTTATGTTTTTTCTATTAGGAAATAATTAGTTATGAAGCCATAGCTATTTCCTGCATCACAGTGATGGATGGGTTTAAACAAAGGCAACAACAGTAAAACCATGGAGTTGTTTCCGATCATGGGGACTCATGTTACAGAGTAGAACTGGGCCATTGGCTTTTCTTGGCTGTAATCTTTACAGATAGCCAAAGAGTCCTGACAGCCTGCTCTAAAGCTGTTGCACTACTAACCAAAAGGCTGCACAACTCTGACAGTTCAGATCTACCAGCAGTTCTCTAAGAGGAAAATGGACAGTCTCTTCACATTACCTGATGGAGGTTTACTGTGAGTTGGAACCGACTGATTTTTTTTGAACCATGTGAAAGCAGATTTCCAAGCTTTCCCTCTGTGACACTGCTGAGTGAATATAAACTGCCAGCTTTTCAGTTAGCAGTTTGAGAACAAACCATTTGCACCACCCAGGAAACCTAAATGGGGTTAAGTCTTTTTAAAATTGTAGCAGACATCCCCACCATCACACCTAGCCTTTCATACTCCTCCATCTGTTTCTTTTCTACACCCCGTCCAGATTGTTGGGTGATTGGTATACCTTACACGCTCCACTAGATCTGCTGCTCCTATTTCCCATCCATCCTTTTTCCAAGGGCCATATGGATTATAAAGCTGAAATTTATTAATTTAAGGATAGGCAGGGACTGCTCTGCCAGCATGATTCCCTTGGCTCCACCAGTATCACCATTAGGGAGCCCTGATGGTATAATTCGTAGGGAGTTGTGAACTGTTGCAGTTCAAATTTGCCAGCAACTCCATGGGAGAAAGATGAACAGTCTCATTCAGTGCAGTTTACAGCCTTGGAAACTCAAATGGACGTTCAGCTGAGTTAGCTCTGACTTGATGGCCGTGAGGGAGTATATCACTATTATTAGGTAGCGCCAGATGGGAGGATTCTGAGAACAGCATCACTTAAAGAAAGGGAGCAAAATGGCCAGCAGGGCAGTGATGCATTCTTGGCAGCCATGAAGCATCCTCTCACCACACAGTCAGGCTCTGTTGGAGGGAAGCTTTGGAGAATGGGAAAAGTCAGCAATAGTTGTCTGTTTTGAAGGCTTAAATTTAGATTTAGGGAGGAAAATGGAATTAACTGGGATTATTAATCTGAATGAAAGAATATTCAAAGGCATAGAGATTAAAAAAAAAAAAACACCACCAGCAACAAAGGCATAGAGATTTGTTTTCTTTATGTCTAAAAGGGATTATTTTAGAAAATTGGCCCAGCATCTACTCACTGTTTCTTTTATAGACAGATCAAGAACGGAGTCTTAAGTGGTTAAAATGGAAGTTATACAACCAACATTCAACTGTTTTTGAGTACTGACAATGTATCAGTTCCAGTGGAAGGAATAGATGTACCAAATACTGAGAGGTAGGACTGTGAGGCCTCCCTGCCTGAGCTGGAATCCTGGCTTCAGCCCTGGCAAGGTTTATCATTGGGCAGATTAACTCTAAGCCCTATTGAGCTCTGATGGTATAATCTCTAGTGTATTGGTCACCACTAACCAAAAAACAACCCCGATGCATCTCCGGTCACTTAAATCTGCCAGCAGTCACTTAAATCCACTAGAGGCTCTCAGAAAGATGGGCAGACACAGGGTAAGATTTACAGCCTCATAAACCTAGTGGAGGATCACCAAATTTGCTCTTGATAGCAGTGAACTTTTGGTTTGAGTCAGCCTCATTACATCATCTATAAAATGGAAATAATAATGATACCTGCCTCTTCATGAAGGAGCCCTGGTGGCCTAGTGGGTCAGAAGTTGTGCTCCAAACCCTGTGCAGGCTGTTTGGGTCTGCCAATTGCTACAAGGGCAAAAGAGGGGTAGTCCGTCTTCTCCTATACAGTTTATAGCTTCTGAAAACTCACTTCTTGTGCAATTTACAGCCTCTGTAAACCCACTGGGTCACCTATGAATTGGTTTTCACAGCAATGGGTGAGTGAGACCTTCTCCTAGGCTTTTTTTTTTAAAATATATATATATATATGTATATATATATATGCACATGCAGAAGATGACAGAGAAAATTAGTTTCTGCTCAGTCATTCATGTTCATTTTACTTTCTGACATTAATTACAATACTCACCTTGTAACTACACTCTTACTATGTCCATTAATCCTTTAATTTTACCTTTTCTTCCCTTCAGACCCTTTTCCCCCCAATATTTTTTTTAATTTTTTTATGTCAGATGGGTCATGTGCCCATGTTGTAACAAGGTTTAAAGGGTGGCACATGTCATACAAAAACATGAACACCCAATCATCATGCATTATGAACCAGAATGTTTTGATTGCTTATTGTAGTAAATATATACACACACATACACATAAAAAGAAAATATTTTCCAATTCAGTAGTCTTAGTGTGTATAGTTTGGTAGCATAGAATGCATTCATCATGTATGCAACCATCACCTCTGTTTATTTCTAGATTATTCCACCATCATTAATAGTCTGCAAACTCTGTGGACTTGATTCTGGCCATTGGGTTTCTAAGGCTAAATATTTAGAGGCTGTTTTTTGTAATTTGTCCCTGAGCAGGAGAGGCATCCACTAAACATGTGTCTGGAAACTCTGTGAACTTTGATAAATGATGATAATTACAGAAAGGCTTCAGGCCTTTTATTCATAGGGCCCTATGCGTGACTGATGGCAATCTATAACATATCATTTACTGCCCTTTTCATTTTGTATGGTTGCTTGTTCTGAAGGGTAAGTACTTCCCTGGAATTATTACTCAGTTTATAAGCCTGTTTGTTTAGATGAAAGTTAAGCCACATGAGAGGTAAGTTTAGTTCCAGCACAAAAAATGACTAGAAACCATAGTCTCAGGGGTTCTACCATTGCCTGTTAGACCAACCAGCCTGACTAGGTTACAATTTTGAGTTTTGTTCTACTTTTTTCCTTCAGCTCTGTCTAGGACTTTCTATAGTGACTCCTATTAGAGCAAAGAATCATTAGCAGTGGTTTCTGTGTACCCTCTAGCTCTTCTGGTTTCATGATCTGGTTTGTATGGTTCATTAGTCCTTTGAACTAATGGTTTCTGTATGTATTTGCTTTTCTTCTTTCTTTATTCCCAGCAGAGAGAGCCCAAGAGTTGCACTTTAGATGGCCATTAGGAAGCTTTTAAGACCCCAGTCCATACCAAAATAGGATGTATAGCATTGTCTTTGTGGACTGTTAAGTTAGCAGACTTAAGGAAGGAGTCAGAGAGAGCAAGAGAAAGCTTAATACAGCTTTATTAAAGGGAGAGAATAATGGAGCTCCTGGGTGAGGTTCCTCATTCAAGAGATGCAGAATGGGGAAGTCATACTGTGAACTTATTGGGGAGGGTTTTTATAACAGAGTCTTTAGGGAGGAACATTCCATTTTGATTTATGGTTCACCTATTAGTTCAGCCAGGCAGGCAAGGCCATTTACTCTTCTTATCAGTGTTTGAATTCTTCATTCTTCCACTTGGCCCCCTGTCCAGACTTAACACTATCAAGTATCAAATTGACCTTGATGTCTTCAGGGACTAAGGTCCTGAGGCCTTGGGGTCAGCAACTCATCCCTTCAGGGTATGTGTTATGATTAAGAGATTAAGAGGTTTACATAACATTGCCCCCAAGGGCCTGTTTTTTAAATTGTGATTTTAATGAAAGTTTACAGAAAAATTGGATTTTCATTCCTTCATTATTGCACATTTTACCCTCTCTCCCTCCCATCCCTCTCCCCCAGTTCACTTTTCTTTTTAATATTCACTCATTGTTGCACAGTTACCCCAGTCTTCTTTGCAGTGATGTAACTCTTATTCTTGACTGTTGTCTTACATGTAATGCCTAATCATATATTCCTTTTAAATAGTTCTTTTTCCTTCATCTGTTCCAATGCAGTGTTCATTATCTACCCACTCTTATCCTATTCTTCTCTCCAGCCCCCTCATGTCAGACCTGCTTTATAACAATGGTGCTAGGCAGTATTTGTCCTTTTATGACTGAGATATTTCACTCTGCATATTATCCTCTAGGGTCACGCATGTAGTGTAATGTTTTATGAGTTCATTGTTTTTCAGTGCTAGTTTCTTTAAGGCATATTCTCGGTAGTGAAATTGTTGGATCAAATGGTATTTGTTTCCACTCTTCTGAGAAAGCACCTAACCACTTCCCATAGGAGTTGCACCATTTTTCACTCCCACCAACAGTGAATAAGGGTTCCAGTCCCTCCACAACCTCACCAGCATTTATTGTTTGTTGCTTTTTTTGAACTTTGCTATTGTTGCTGGGGTAAGATGATATCTCATAGTTTTTAATTTGCATCTCTCTGATAGCTCAGAATTTTTAACATTTTTATGTATTCGTTTGCCATCTGAATGTCTTCTTTGATGAAGTATCTATTCATGTCGTATGCCCATTTTGTGATTGGGTTGTTTATCTTTTTCTTGTTGAGGTGTTGGATTATTCTGTAAATTTTAGATATGAGCCCCTTATCAGATATGTCATTACCAAATTTTTCCCCCCCCCCCACTCTGTGGCTTTCCTTTTTACCCTACTGGAGAAAATTTTGATATGCATAGGGATTTAATTCTTAGAAGGGCCCATTCATTTATTTTGTTCTCTCCTGGCTATAGGTTAAAAGCCTTGTTTTAAAAAGAGCTAATATAAGAAAAAGACAAAGATTCTCACCACTGGGCCTGTTGGCAGCACCTTGGTAATTAGAAAAGAGATTGAAGTTGTTAACAATTTCTGCTTGCTTGGCTCCACAGTCAACACTTTAGGTACCAGCAGTCAGGAAATCAAAAGACAAATTACATTGAGGAAGTCTGCTGTCAGAGACCTCTCCAAAGTGCTAAAGAGCAGCAGTGTCAGTCTAGAGACTAAGGTGCACCTGACCCAGGCCATGGTCTTCTCAGTTACTTGCTATGCATCAGAGAACTGGACCATGACTAAGGATGTTAAAAAAGAAGCTTTTGATACCTTTGAGTTGTGATTCTGGAAAAGAGTATTGAACATACTATGGACTGCCAAGAGAACAAACAGATCTTTCTTGGAAAGGGTGGAACCAAATTTCTCCTTAGAGGCAAGAATTTTGAAGGTCCATCTCTCATACTTTGGAAAGGCGGCCAGGAGGAATCAGTCCTTAGAGAAGAACATCATGTTTGGAAGAGTGCAGGGATGGGATAGGATAGTGCAGGAGAGGAAAACCCTGGATGAGATGAATTGGCACAGTAACTGGGATTATGGGGGTATGTGTAACAGAATAAGTGAGAGGGATAAAGGGGTATGTGTAACAGAGTAAGTGAGACTGGCAGGAGCAAGGTTCAGAGCTATTGTACGTAGGGTTGCTATGAGTCACAGGTGACTTGATGGCGCATAACAACAGCAACAATATAGAAAAAGTGCTCTGAATAGTGCCTAGAACATATTAAAGGTTATATATGTGATCAATGCAGGGAAAAACCCAAACCAAATTTTTCTGCTGACTTTTGTATTGGGGAAATGTCTGTGTGTTGCTGCCTATAAGTAAGCATATATATAAGTATGTACATGTATGCTGTCTATCATCTGCTGTTTTGTGAATAGTGCTTGTCTGTCAGATGCTTTATTAACACAGCACTCCCCGATTAAGACAGACTAGGAAGAAGAATTGGCCATCCACTTCTGAAATAACAGACCTTGGAAAACCCTGAACAATAGAGCACATTTGAACTGGAGCACTGGAGGGTGAGCTTTCATATTGGAAGATGTAAAAAACAGGAGGAGTAGTTGTAAACAGCCACTAATAACTGAAATGTGAAATGTACGAAGTATGATTGTAGGAAAATTGGCCATTATTAAAGCAGAAATGGGACACATAAGTATTGACATACTAGGCATTGGTGAGCTAAGATGGGCCACTTTGAACCAGACGGTCGGTCTACTATGCTGGGAATGAAAAAAGTGAGGAGAAATGAGGCTGCATTCATGGTCAAAAAGGACATTTTTAGATCATCCTTAAGTACAAGGAAATACAGGCTTGGTAACAGAAATGAAGCTAGAGATAGAATGATAGAATTTTGTACAAGCAATGATTTATTCGTAGCAAATAACTTTTATAAAAGATGACTATACACGTGGACCTTACCTAATGACCTACATAGGAATCCAGTTGATTGTACCTGTAGAAAGAATCATTGGAGAAGCACAGTATCAGCTATGAAAACCAGGCCAACTGCTGACGGTGGAACTGACCTCCAACTACTCATGCAAATTCAGGCTGAAGCTAAAGAAAATTGAAACAAATCCACAAGAACTAAAATAGGATCTTATATCTATCCCATCTGAATTTTAAAACCATCTCAAAAAAACAAAAACAAAAAACCCATCTCAAGAAAAGGTTTGAGACATTGAACGCTAATGAACAGACCAGATAAGCTGTGGGATGATGTCAAGAACATCATCCAAGAAGAAAGCAGGTTATTACAAAGACAGAGGAGAAAGAAAAGACTGGAATGGAATGTGAATGTCAAAAGAGACTCTGAATATTACACTAGAATGCTAAGAAGCTAAAACAAAGGGAAGAAATTAGGAAGTTAAAGAGCTGAACAAAAGATTTCAAAGGGCAGCTCATGAAGACAAAGCAAAGTATTTTAACAAAATGTACAAAAAACTGGAGTCAGAAAATCAAGAGAAGACCTTGCTAGACATTTCTCAAGCTGAAATACAAATTTAAGCCTTGGGTTGCAAAACTTAAATATGCTATGGGCAAAATATTGAATGACCCAGGAAGCATCAAAAGGAGATGGAAGGAATACACAGAGTCACTGCACCAGATAGAATTGGCTGACATAGAACTATTTCAGGAAGTAGCATATGATCAAGAAACAGTGGTGATAAAGGAGGACTTCAAACCTTTTCTGAAGGAATTGGCAAAAAATAAGGCCTCAGGAATTTATAGAATATAAGCTGACATATTTCAACAAAAATATGCAGCCCTAGATGTGCTCACCAGGAATCTGGAGGACAGTTCCCTGCCCAACTGACTAGAAGAGATCCATATTTATTTCCATTCCCTACCAAAAAAGGTGAACCAAGAGAATGTGGAAATTACTAAATAATACCACATGCAAGCAAAATCTTCCTGAAGATTATCCAAAAATAACTAGAACAGTTCATTGACAATGAACTGCTGAAAATATAAGCTGAGTTTAGAGGAGGCTGCAACATTAGAAATATTTCTGATGTCAGGTGAATCTTGGCTGAAAGCAGAGAGTACCAGAAAGATGTCTATTTGTGTTTTATCTACTATGCAAAGACATTTGTCTGTGTGGATCACAACAAATTGTAGCTAATATTGAGAAGAATGGGAATACCAGAACATTAGATTTTGCTCATGTGAAACCTATTCCTAGACTAAGAAGTTATTGTATGAACAGAACAAGGAAATACTGCATGGTTAAAAATCAAAGTGCATTAGGGATGTGTCCTTTCTCCATACCTTTTCAATATATCCGCAGCAGGATTGGAGGAAAAAAATAAAAATAACAACCTGTGTTACGGATGATGCAACCTTGCTCCCTGAAACTGAGGAAGATTTGAAGCATTTACTGCATAAGCTCAAGGACTGCAGCCTTCAATATAGATTGCATCTCAACATCAAGAAAACAAAAGATCTTCACCACTGGGCCAACAGGCAACATTGTGATAGATGGAGAAAAAAAATGAGGTTAACAATTTCATCTTCCTTGGAGCCACAATCAACACCCTGGCACCAACAGGAAATCAAAAGATGAGTTGCATTGGAAAAATATACTGTCAAGGACCTCTCCAAATTACTAAGGAGCAATTATGGCAGTTTGAAGACTAATAGGCACCTATTCAGGCCTTGGACCTTTCAAATGCTTTCCATCGGAGAGCTGGACTAAGGATTACAGAAGAATCATTGATGCATTTAAATTGTGGTTCTGCAGAAGAGTATTGAAAATACCATAGACTGCCAAAAGAACAAACAGGTCTGTCCTGGAGAGGGTGAGAAACCTAGTTACTCCTTGGAGGCAAGGATTTTGACGTTTTATCTCACGTACTTTGGGCATGTTGCTAGGATGGATGAGTCCTTGGAGAAAGACATGGTGCTTGGAAGGGAAAGAGTGCAGGACAGTAGACCCTGAGATGAATTGACACTGTAACTCATTGAAGTCGGGTGTGTCAGATGAGGTAGCTCAGGATGGGATTCTGGATAGGGCAAGGTTCAGAGCTATTGTTTATAGGTCACTAGAAGTCAAGTAGAGTCTTAGTCTACTTGACGGCACATAATATATGATCAGTACAGTGATCACTTTAGGGTTTTCTAGGCCAACACTGTGTTTTATAGATAGGGAAGCAGGCACAGGAGGTACATCAAGATTAGAAATTCTACCTTCTAGTCCAGAACTGTTGGCATTACTGATTACCTTAGAAAACATTGTATTCAAACTTTGTAAATAAATCACACACACACACACACCAACCTACCTATGACCTACTAACAAAATTGATGTCAGTGGAAATAAGAGTAGAAAAAGTAAAAAAATAAATGAATGGGAGGGGAAGAATTTTATCTGATCCAGAACACAGTAGAAAGTCTCAAGTAGAATGGGTAAAAAATGTATAACAAAACTCAAATTTAAAACAATAATAAAAACTGTACTTTCCCAGTCGGAAAGAAAGAAGACTATCACACTAAGACAACCCTTTAACTTGAAACTAAGCATGGTTCCCAGAAGTGACGTTTTAGCCAGTTAGTCGATTGACGAAGAAAATAAGCACCCGGAAAGAATAGTCTTCTTAGGATTGTCAGCTGTTGAAATCAAAAGGGCAACATTTGCTAGAAAATCAAAGAATGAAAAGATAGGAAGAGTCAGGGAAAATGAATAAAGGGAAATAGGGACACCCAAGGGGGGAAAGGGAAGAGTAATACTTCACTAGGAAATAAGTGTTTTGGGACGGTTTGTGTATGAACAATTAGTTCAATTTGCCACATAAACTTTCACTACAAGCACAAATGAAACATTTTTCCCTTACCCCCAAAACAATAATGATATAAATAAATTTCAGAACATGAGTGAATTTTTAAAGCATTAGGCTAAGTGAAAGAAAGCAAATTACTATGTTGATATGATTCAGTTATAATGATTGTTGGTTACCAGCAGCCAGGGATGAAAGGAGGAGACTCTCTGGGAACTTCTTGGCATGATGGTTCTTCAACACTGTGTGACTGATTACAAGTCTGTGTATACTTTCATCAAAACTCATAATATTTTACACCTAAAATTGATGAATTTTACCATATGTAAATTACATCTCAGTAAAACAAATTTTTTTTCCCCTACCTTAAGCTGTTCTAAATCTTAAATCGAATTCCATCACTGGCCATTATTACACAACAAAATTAACTTTCTAGAAATGGTTTTGCTTTCTGTGTACAAAACACCATTATTGAAGTAATCGTAATAAAATACAAATACTAGGCTAAGAACTTTATTAACTTTTGTTTCAAATTTTATTCCCAGGCTTCTTTAGCGGCAAAGAGTGAATTATATTTAAACAGAAACTGAAAAGAGCTGCAATGTCCAAAACGCTTGTTGGGCTTAAAAATATGAGAGATCTAGATTTTAACAGATCCTTAAACAAAACAATCTTATAAAGCAGTCATAATATAAAATAGTAGCTCAAAGTAACTTCATCACGTTTTGGCTTCTTCAAAAGTTGACACAAATCAGTTGGCCTCATTCTTTGAAGCCTCATCAAAATTCTTCACAAGATCCGGAACTTCATCATCATCATCCTCTCCAGTAGCAAGTGGTGCTTTTCCATCCACAAATTGTTTGGGCAGGGCTTGAGCCAGTCTTCTTAAACTACTCAGGTTATCTGCAACCAAGCTGGTTTAAGATGTTGGGTATCATTTCTGTCAGCTGCTTTGTCCCAGCATGGCCGGTAGTGGTGAGAGTGTTTACTACCAGAGATGCCCGAACGCTTTAGAATTATTCAAGTGGATCACTGTTCCTTGATTTGTAAATATATTCACCTCATTAATACCAGAGATACTGTTTACCCCTAATTTCTTTAAGGAGAACTGAAGTTTTTTTGTCATCTGCTGTAGCTATTCTATGAACCACCTTCTTCTTTCTGCGAACAGTTTCTTTTTCACCAGTGTTCACTTGTGCTTGCAGTTTGGCAGATTTCTCCTGATTCATTTCTTTAATCTTGTCAGAGAGGAAATGGGGCTGCACAGGGGTCTAGGGCTAGCACTGAGGGGTTCTTTTGGCAGACCAGCTAAGATAGGCTGCACACGAGGAAACAGAAGATGGCAGCTCTAAAACTAATTTTTTAAAAATTATTTCTCTTAGCCCTGGTATAGTCACACAATGGAATACTGTGCTGCATTGAAAAACAAGGAAC
>NW_006399767.1:26277484-26279082 GCF_000299155.1 Elephantulus edwardii | reverse complement strand
TCAGAGGCTGGAGAGGAAATGTTATTTCTCTTTAGGTTTCTCTTTCCCCTCGTCCCCAAGCTAGTATTTGCAGAGTACTTTTTATGTGGCAGGATCCCTGGTATCATAGTTCTTTACATATTGGGCTGCTCTTGTGGCCTAGTGGTAAGAATCTGCTCTACAATTAATTCCGAAGGCACATGGTTCTAATCCACCTGATGCTCCACTGGAGGAGGAGGGACAGTCTCCTCCTGTTCAGTCAGATCCTACTCCACGGTACACAACAAGAAAAAAAAAAGAGCATTGAATTCTGGAGCCATGTAGCCTGGGTCCAAACTCTCCTTTTCCACTACCTTGCTATATAACCTTGAACAAGTTACTTACTTAACATCTCTAGGCCTTAATTACCACAATTGTAAAATGAAAAGAATAGAATTTAATTATGGGGTCATTGTGAAAGTTCAAAAGGAGATACATATAAAAAGTCTGGTATGTTGTTAGCTATATAGTACTCTGATGACCTAGTAGCATTAAGCTGTGCTGCAATTCTGAATGCACGCAGTTTGAGGCCAATAGCTGCTCCACAGGAGATGGATGGGTACTCTCTTCCCATGCAGTTAATTGCCTCTGAAAACCTACTGGAGGGTCAGCTATGGGTCGTTCCAACTTGACAGTTTACAACAACAACAATAGTATTAATATCGTTGGAGCTTAGCTCATTCAGTAAATTTGAACAGAATAAGGGAATAATTCTAGTTGAGACATCAAGCCTAGGATAGAACATCCCTACCAATGTCACAGATGAGCTATAGTTAAGCCAAAGTTTTGCTCTGTGCAGCTTCAAGGCTGCTAAAGTCACACCTAGCTGTTTCTGGCTTCAACTGGCAGCAGCATCTGCAGTATGTGACATACAAATCACCTTCTCACTGAGTGCCCTGGCCTGAAAAACTATTCAAGGAGCACCAGTGTAAAAAATCAACTGGTGAATAGTGAGGATGCAAGTGGACAGTTCAAATTGAGCCCAAGAGAATTCTGTGGCTGAGTGACCAAAAGTATCTCAACCACTGAATCCAGAGCAAGAGGCTTCCTGCAGGCTTCACAGGGATTCCTGCCTTACACATGACAAAGTGGTGAATCACTCAACAACCCATTATGGAGAGCCTGCTGTGCTCTGGAAGGACTACAGGGAGCCAGAAGACTACAGCCCAAAGTCTTAGGTAGACAACAGAAATGTACACTCTTCAGCAGCACATACACTAAAATTATGTAGCTAACAAATATTAAACAGGATAACAGGGCATACCGTGCTAGGAAAAAGTAGTGTCCAGGACTGTAGGAACTTATATACAGCTTTGCCTGAATGATGCACAGGGTTTTAAATCAGAGAAATGTAGTATTTAGGGTTACACTTTTTTTTTCTTTCTTTTTTTTAGGATCACTCTTAACAGCACATTAGACAATTGGAAACCAACAAGAATATGTCTGGGGTCTTCAGTTAGGCAACTCTTGTGATCTTTATTTGGGAGATGAATGGTGAAGTTGTTGTTGTTGTTGTTGTTGTTGTTATGTGCCGTCGAGTCGCCTGCGACTCATAGCAACCCTATGTACAACAGCCCTAA
>NW_006399767.1:26270158-26276529 GCF_000299155.1 Elephantulus edwardii | reverse complement strand
ACCAGAGGAATGTCTATCTGTGTTTCATTGACTATGCAAAGGCATTTGACTGTGTAGATCATAACAAACTGTGGCTGACTCTGAGAAGAAGATGGTGAAGTTAGAAGTAGGAAAGGTAGAACAGGTGGTACAAAAACCATGAGTTCAGTTGAGGACTGCTTCCAGGTGATGCCTCTAGTATACTCAAGTCAGGATAGTCCATCAAAGGTAGGTCATGCTCATGGCCTCTGGTTCTTCCAGTCTTTTCCCATATCTCACCTGCCTTTGATGGGTACTCCCTTCTAAGGAGAGCAAGTTTAAAACTGGGATTTTACTCCTTTACAACCACTTTTGCTGGCATAGCTCTTGAATTCTTTAATGTGAATTTTTTAAAATCTTTTTCATAAATACCAACGTAGTTCTCTGTTTTGAAGAATTCTTCCCTTTTTCTTCTTGGCTGACTTTATGCACTCCTTGCTTTGTATTCTTATAACTTGAGGAAGTTATAATGTGGCACTGTCTTTTTTCCCCCTCAGATTTGTGACCTAGAAGGAAATCTTGGATTTCATCTGTGCTCTGAGTGCTGGCCAGAATCCAGCTTCATGTCTGCGTGCACGAGCAGCAGTTTGCCATGGAGAGCTTGGGGTTGCAGGCGGTGACGCTCAGTGATGGGACGACAACCTACATCCAGCAAACCATCAAAGGTAGGGTGCTTCCAGGGACCTGGGAACTCTGCCCACCAGCCTCTGGAGGGGGTGCCCCCTCAGTATGTCAGCTCCACTCTACCCTCCTGCCCACCTGCCTCTTACCCACTGTAACTTGGCTGAGCTTGAATGTGATGCTTAATTAATAGGGAATCTTTTAACATAGAATACCATCCAGGTAAGCTAGAAAATCAGATATTCACAACCATTGAACCATGGCCTCTCAAAGGCAGCATTCCTTATATGTAGCAAATAGTTACTATTTCTGGGATGAATAAGCCTAGTGCTAGTTATGACTTCCTGCTCTCTAAGTATTCCCTTGGAAGTACAGTTTCTCTATTTTCTAGAAGAAGTTCATCATAATTTAAGATTAAATATCAGATAGTGTCTACCGGGTATCTTCTGTGTGCAAAAAAGTGTTTTAGATGGTGACATCCAAATAAAGCTCTCATGCCTTAATCCCCACCAGGTTGCCAGTTTTACCAACTAGAAGTACAGAGTGTATGAGTTATATGTGAATTTCAGATAGACAATAATTTTTTAGTAAAAAAAGTGTTCTATACATTGCATACAATGTTGTTAGTTGCCATCAAGTTACCTCCAATCTTGATGATCTTATGCACAACAGAACAAGACTTTGACTAATTCTCCACATCTTTGTAATTGTCAATGTCTGTTAGACACCTTTACATGGCTAAATATAGAATAAAATAAGAAATAGTAACTTACTACTAAAAAGACATTCACTGTTTATCTGTAATTCATTATTTCATTGAGTATCTTCTATTTTTTCTGGCACTCCTGTAACCCCTACTCTGAAAGAACTTTTAATCATTGGAGTCAGTGCAGAGAGTGTTGGTGAAGGGATCCTCAAGCCAGAGATCCTTGCCTCACAGAAGGCTCCTCTTCTGTCTCCTCTCCTGCTTATATGCTTCATCAAATACTGTCTTGTTATTGTGTATCATTGAACCCATCCTCAGACCCATGACTCATAACTCAGAGTGACCCTGTGTGATAGAGTAGAACTGCCTCCAAGCTGGCAGTGAATAAGGGTGACAGAAGAATTGATGCCTGTATACTGCAGTGTTGGAGAAGCGTACTGAATATCCCACGGACTACCAAAAGAACAAACAGATGTCTTAGAAAAGGTGCAGCCAAAGTTCTCCTTGGAGGCAAAGATGAAGCTTCATCTCATATGCTTTGGGCATATGGCTCAAAGAGGTTATTTCTCAAAGAGCGATATCATGCTTGGAAAGGTAGAAGGACAGTGAAGAATACCCTCAAACAGGTCAGTTGACACACTGACTGTAGCAGTGGGCTTGAGTGTGTCATGTCAGAGTTTGTGAGGATGGCACAGGATGGAACACTTCAGATCTTTTGTTCATAGAGTTGTACTTGACAACGCCTAGCAGTCTTTAACAAAGAGCAGATCACTAAGTCTTTTCTGCCGTGGAGGAGGAGCTGGTGGGTTCAAACCAGTTATCCAGGTGGCATTCAAGCATTTAACCATTTCATCACCAGGGCTTTTTAACATTGCTTAAGTCATATTCTTTATTTTTCCTTTCTGGAGTTCATAACTGTTCCCATCCCTATGATTGCCTTTCTTGTAACCTCACTGCTATATGGATTTCTGTTCCAAGTATACAGGTGAGTTGTTTATTAATTTTATTTGCATCTTGACAATGACTAGAGATCCTTCAGTTTTGTCAGTAAGCTTTTTCCATGACAGTGTGTGTGAATGAGTTCCTTTTAGAAAGGTTTCATCAAGAGCTGCCTATGCTGTGTGGCTGAGGTCATCTCTGATAATGGAATTTTTCTAGAATACTTTTGTTGTTGGTTATGGTGGTATTTTGAGAGGTTGGGTTTTTTGCTTGTTTGGATGTGGTTTATTTGTTTTTTGCAAATGTACTCATTCAATGTGGGCTGTCATAAAGACAGAAAGTGCAGGGAATTCTTTTCTCTTTTTTTAATATTGTTTTGTATACAGTCATTCTTATGCATTGTTTCTTTCACTTACATGGTATTTTATACAGTCATTCCCTTTTATATGGTCATTCACTTTTATACATTCATTCATATACATTGCTTAATTCATATATATTTTGTTTTATATAGTCATTTCTATACATTGTGTTTTATATACTTAATTACTATTGATCTGTTATTTTTTTCACTTTGTCTCATCAAACTCCCCCCTTGCGCCTTTTCTTTGCCTTCACACACTCACTGTTGTTATTTGGTGCCATTGTGTCAAGTATGGCTCAGAATGATTCTGTGAACAACAAATCTGAACCCTGTCCTATCCTGTTCCATCCTTATCATCTTTGATACATTGAGCCCGTTGTTGGAGTTACTTTGTCCATCCATCTCGTTATGATTATTCCTTTCTTTCACCACCGTTTCACCTTTCCAAGCATGATGTCCATTTCCAAGAACTAGCCTGTCCTAACAGCATGTCCAAAGTATGTGAGACAAAGCTTCATCCTCTTTGCCTCTAGGGAGCACTCTGAATGTATTTTTCCAAGTTATATCTGTTTGTTCTTTTGATAGTCCATAAGGTATTCAGAATTCCTCTCCAGCACCACAGCTCAAAGGCATTTATTCTTCTTCTGTTATATTTATTTATTGTCCAGCTCTCGGATGCTTAGCAAGTAGTTGAAAAGACCACATGGCCTAAATAAAGCACCTTACTCTCAGAATGACATAATGGCTTCTCAGTAATTTAGAGAGGTTCCTGACTGCAGTTTTCCCCAGTACATTGTATCTCCTATCTCCTGACAGATGTCACTGAGGATGTTGATGGTGAATCTAAGTAAGTTGAAATCATACACAACTGCAATCTTTTCTCCATCTATCATGATATTTCCTATTGATCCAGTGGTGAGAATTTTTGTCTAGGTATTGAGATGTAATCCATATTTGAGTCTGTAGTCTTTTTGTTTGTGTGGTTGGTTGCTGTAGTCTTTGACCTTCTGCACCAAGAGTTTCAAGTCCTTCTCACTTTCAACAAATAAGATTGTGTCATCTGCATAATGGAGGTTATTGATTTTGTCCGATCATGATAGGAATCCACCCACTAATCTCTTCACGTTTATTTATTTTTGTCATAAATTTGTATATAACAAAATTTTGGCCAGTTCAGCAGTATTTACATGTACAGTATATTGTCACTGTGCGATCATCACTACAGTCCTTTTCCAGATGATTCCACCACCACTAACAGAAATTGCACCTAAGTAATGACTTCCCCCTTCCTACTCTCTTCTAATTAACTTTGATTTCTATATATTTGCCTACTTCAGGTGTTATCATATATTTGTCTTTTTATAACTGACTGACTTTACAAAACGTTTTCAAGGTGTATTATTTTTTCTTATGACTAAGTGATATTATAGTTATATATACACCCATACACATTGTTTTTGTCCATGTACATTTATGTTTCCACCTGTTATCTACTGGCATTAATGAACATTGATATACAGATTTCTGTTTGTGCCCCTGCTTTCAGGTCTTTTGTCTGTATTCCTAAAATTGGAATGCTGGGTCATATGGTGGTGGTAGTGGTGGTTGTCAGGTGCCATTGAGTTGACTGTGACTCAAAGCAACCCTGTGAACAATAGGTCTGAACCCTGTCCTCTGCCAGCCTCACCATCTCTGATATATTTGAGCTCATTGTAAGTCATTATGTCACTCCGTCGTGCTGAAGGTTTTCCTTCTATTTTCAGATGCATAGCAAGTAATTGAAAAGACCCTGGCTAAGATCAGGTGCACCTTAGCTGACATCACTGTTCTTTATCACTTTGGAGAGGGTCATATAGTTGTTGTTGTTGTTGTTGTTGTCGTCGTCATTGATTGCCATAAAGTCAAGCACAACTCATAGTGACCCTATGAACAAAAGGCCTGAAGCCTTTCTATAACTATCATCATTTATCAAAGTTCATAGAGTTCCCAGAGGTGGTGGTTTAGGAAGTGGATGCCATTCCTGCTTCCAAGGTCATATAGTAGCCCTGTATAAATTTTTTTAGGCTCCAGAATATTCTTCCTTTCTTTTTTAACTTTTTACTCTGATTTAAATAATTATAAAGCAAATTGGCTTTCCATTCAATCTTCATACAGATTTTGTTTTATGACATTAATTGTTGTGTTGTTATTGTTGTTAGGTACAGTTGAGTCAAGTACGACTCACAGCAACCCTATGAACAAAAGATCTGAACCCTGTTCTATCCTGTGCCATCCTCACACTTCCCAGCATACAAGAGCCCATCAAATAATATGTATGCACATATGTGTGTATATATCTATATGTATATACATATATAGATATATAGAGAGGTTTTGAGACAAAAAAAGCAGAACGTGAAAACTGAACTGAAAGCGTGTGCTCTGATTACTTGAATCTGGTCTCCTCGGCACCTGCGTTATTAAGAACTGAATATTTTTCCACTTGAATTTAGTGCTATTAGAAATTTAATATATGTGTTTTATTTATTTGATTTTTTTTTTGCATGACTGATGCAAGGTTTGACATTTTCACTCCATAAAAACTGGAAAAAAAAAAACAAGAGCCCATTGCGACAGTCGCCATATCAGACCACGTGGTTGAGGATCTTCCTCTCCTTTGCTGACCTTCCACTTTTCCCAGCATCATGTCCTTCTCCGGGGAATAGCCCCTCCTAGCAATATGCCCAAAGTATGTGAGCCAAAGCCTTATCATTCTTGTCTCCAAAGAGCACTCTGGCTGCACCCTCTCCAAGGTGTACCTGTTTGTTCTCTTGGCCATCTGTGGGATGTTCAGTGTTCTTCTCCAACACCACAGCTCAAAGCCATCAATTATTCTTCTGTCATCCTTATTCATTGTCCAGCTCTCAGATGCATAGCAAGTGATTGAAAAGACTACTGCCTGAATCAGATACACCTTAGTCCTCAAATTGACATCATTACTCCTCAAGAAATGAGGTTAGAAATAGAGTGATTGAATTTTGTGTGTACAATGATTTATTCATTGCAAATACCTTTTTTTAAAAGACACAAATGACGACTTTACATGTAGGTCTCTTCTGGTAGGCTGCATAGAAATTAGGTTGACTACATTTGTGGAAGAAATCTTTGGAGAAGCTCAATATCAGCAGTCAAAACTAGGCCAGTGGTGGACTGTCGGTCACCTCATCAGTTACTCATATGCAAGTTCAAATTGAGGCCAAAGAAAATGAAAATAAGTCCATCGGAACCAAAATACAATCTTGAGTCAATTCCATCTGAATTTCAAGCTCATTTTAAGAATGAATTTGAGGCATTGAAGACCAGAAGAGTTGTGGGATGATAACAAGGATATCATCCATGAAGAAAGCAAAAGGCCATTACAAAAACAGAGGAGAAAGAAAAAATCAAAATGGATGTTAGAAGAAACTCTAAAAATTGCACTGGAGCATTAAAAAACCAAAACAAAAGGAAAGCATGCCCAAGTAAAAGAACTGAACAGAAGAATTCCAATGGCAGCTCAAGAAGACACAGCAAAGTATTGTAATGGAAAGTGCTGTGAACTGGAATTGGAGAATAAAAAGGGAAAAACTTCCTCTGCATTTCTCAAGCTGAGAGAACTGAAAAACAAATTTATTTTTTTTTATTTAAATTTATTATTAATTTCAGTAAAAATTTACAGAGGCTTTGGATTTCCATTCATTCATT
>NW_006399767.1:26233248-26269375 GCF_000299155.1 Elephantulus edwardii | reverse complement strand
TAAGGGTTCCAGTTTCTCCACAACCTTGCCAGCATTTGTTGCTTGCTGTTCTGTTAAATTTTGCTATTCTGACTGGGGTGAGAGGCTATCTTATAGTTGTTTTTGAAAAACAAATTTAAACCTCATTTCACTATATTGAAAGATGCTATGGGCAATATATTGAATGACCCACAAAGCATCAAAAGAAGATGGAGGACCTTTCTACGAAGATGGTGCCAAAAGCAAAGAAAGAAGCCCCTGCCCCTCCCAAAACTGAAGCCAAAGCAAAAGCATTAAAGGTCAAGACAGATGGAGGAAATACATGGTACCAAAAAGAACTGATTGACACTGAAAAATTTCAGGTAGCACCATATGACATTAATTACAGTCCCCAAATTCTAATGTGTCTT
This sequence comes from Elephantulus edwardii, assembly GCF_000299155.1. Taxonomy (NCBI): domain Eukaryota; kingdom Metazoa; phylum Chordata; class Mammalia; order Macroscelidea; family Macroscelididae; genus Elephantulus; species Elephantulus edwardii. The sequence goes on along the minus strand of NW_006399767.1, from coordinate 26,268,986 downwards.
GTTCTATTTCCTCCCTGTGATTTTTGTTTCCATTTATCCTTTCTTGTCCCTTCCTACCTTCTAAACTTTGTATCTGGGCTTATAGTGCCTTTGTAATTTTGACTGAATGGTTGTTCAGATTACTTCCACAGTTCACCTTATAAGCAAGTGTTTGACTAAAAGTTGATATACATGGATGAGTTTAGTTACAGGCTTAAAAGAATACGAAGGGCCGTGGTCTTGAGGGCTTCATTAGTCTTAGTAGACCATCAGGCCTGGTCACTTTTTTCATTTTGAGTTTTTGTCCCCATTTCCCCACCCTGTATGTGATCCTCTACTGTGATTCCTGTAGAGTGATCAGCAGTGGTACCCAGGTACCATCTAGCTCTCTCGTCTAAGGGTAGTAGAGGTTGAAGTTCATAAAGTCAATTAGTTGAAGTTCTAGAATACTCTTGCATGTATCCCAGCACAAGCTTTCCCTGTTCTGTTGCAATTCATCAGCAATGATGAAAAAATTTTGCAAGTATATAAATATATATATTTGATAAATGTTGATAGTTGTTGAAGGGCTTCAGGCCTTCTGTTCCTAGAGTCGCTATGAGTCATGCTCGATTCAAAGGCAGTCAGCAACGTTTATATATATATACACACACACATGTGTATGCTTGTATGTGTGTGTGTCTATGTGTAAAAAAACTCTGTTAACTCCTTAGACCCAGTTAGTAGTTCCTATGTCTCAGACTTCTGCTTTTAATTAATGATTGAATGAATAAGAAGCAAGTGATCACATGTGGCATGAGAAAGCTACACTCTTTTTATTTCCTTCTTCTGGCTGGTCTCTTGCCTTCTTGTTTTCTTCATTCATACCCTTTAACTCCCTAGTTCTGACCCTTCATCCTCCATAGTGGTGATGTTGTGTACCATAGAGTCAGAATTGACCCATAGCCGACCCTCTGGCTGGTTTTCAGAGGCAGTTAATCATGTGGGATTGCAGTGCAGCTTCTTGCCACGAGGCCACCAGAGCTTCCTCCATAGTGTTTCAGTATAATACATATGCACACACATCAACACACTCACTCATAAGAGATTTTATACCACTTAGACCTGCCCTTCAGGAATCCAAACTGCAATGTCCCAGAAGATGGTTCTCCTGACTAGAACATTCCCAGAAGCTCTTGACTGGGGTACCATTGGCTTTGTCAGCATGCCACTGTCTGGGCCTAGCTTAATCAGCAGAAGGCAGCACGGGATGACAAAGCAAAATATTACAATGAAATGTGCAAGGAGTTGGAGTCAGAAAATCAAAAGGGCCGAACTCACTCAGCATATCTTAAGCTCAAGGAAATGAAGAACAAATTCAAACCTCGAGTTGCTATAATCAAGGATGCTTTTGGCAGAATGTATCCAGGATGTATTAAAAGAAGATGAAAGAAGTATACTGAGTCACTGTATCGAAAGGAATTGAAAGACACAGAAGAATTTCATGAAACAACATATGAGCAAGAGCCTATGATGATGAAAGAAGTTCAGGCTGCTTTGAAGGAAATGGCCAAAAATAAGGCTCCAGGAATAGATGGTATACCAATTGACATATTTCAGTTAACAGATGCTGCCCTGGACGTCCTCACCAAGTTGTGCCAAGAAATCTGGAGAACGACCACTTGGCCAACTGACTGGAAGAGATCGATATTTGTTCCTATCCCAAAGAAAGGTGACCCAACCGAATGTGGAAACTACAGAACAATCTCACTGATTTCACATGCAAGCAAGATTTTACTGAAAATTATCCAAAAACGACTGGAACAGCACATCAGCAGAGAACTACCAGAAGTCCAGGCTGGGTTTAGAAGGGGTCGTGGTACTAGAGATATTGTAGCTGATGTTAGATGGATCTTGGCTGAAAACAGGGAATACCAGAGGAATGTCTATCTGTGTTTCATTGACTATGCAAAGGCATTTGACTGTGTAGATCATAACAAACCATGGCTGACTCTGAGAAGAATGGGAATCCCAGAACACTTGATCGTTCTAATGCCAAACTTATACTTGGACCAGGAGGCAGTCGTCAGAACAGAGCAAGGGAACACTGCATGGTTCAAAATTGGGAAGGGCGTACGCCAGGGATGCATCCTATCTCCATACCTTTTCAACCTATATGCAGAACAGATTATCCGGGAGGCTGGGCTCTATGAGGAGAAATGTGGGGTCAGGATTGGTGGACGATTTATCAACAATCTGCGTTATGCGGATGACACAACCCTGCTTGCTGAAACTGAAGAGGACCTGAAGCGCCTGCTGCAGAGTGTCAAGGACTGCAGCCTACAATATGGATTGAGGCTCAATGTCAAGAAGACAAAGATTCTCACCACTGGACCAATTGGCAGCATCAGGATGGATGGTGAAGAGATTGAGATCGTACACAGCTTTAGTTTGCTTGGCTCCATAGTCAACAGTCTTGGCACCAGCAGCCAGGAAATCAAAATGTGCATTGCCATGGGAAAGTCTGCTGTTAGGGACCTCTCCAAAGTACTGAAGAGCAGTGGTGTCTCTCTGGAGACTAAGGTGCGTCTGATACAGGCTTTGGTCTTCCCAATCACTTGTTATGCATCAGAGAGTTGGACAATGATCAAGGAGGATAGAAGGAGAATTGATGCCTTTGAGCTGTGGTGCTGGAGAAGAGTATTGAGAATACCATGGACTGCTAGGAAAACAAATAGATTTGTCCTGGAAAGGGTTAAACCGGGTGGCTCCTTGGAGGCAAGGATTCTGAGGCTCCGTCTAACATACTTTGGACACGTTGTGAGGAGAGACTGGTCCTTGGAGAGGGACATCATGCTTGGGAGAGTGGAGGGACAGCGCAGGAGAGGAAGGCCCTCTATGAGGTGAATTGATTCAGTGACTGGGATAATTGGGATGGGCGTGTCAGAGACAGTGCAATTGGCACAGGACAGAGCAGAGTTTAGGGCTGTTGTACATAGGGTCGCTATGAGTCGTAGGCGACTCGACAGCACATAACAACAACAACAACCTTTTTTTAAAAAAAATTATATTGGTTTATCTACAGAGTTTATATACATTGTTTTTCACACATGAGACTTATTTTTAGGTAAAGCCTATTTCCGTCAAGCCAGTTCTGACTCATGGTGATCCTGCAAGATAGAGTGTAACAGCTCCATAGTGTTTCCAAAGCTGTAAATTTTTACTGACGCAAACTGCTTCATTTCTTGGTTGTGTACTTGCAGCTGGAACTCTTTAACCACTATGAGGTCATAGTTCCTATCTTTACTTAGGGTAAGCATAAAATGCTAGTGCACAAGGGTGCCATAACTAAATGTACACTGTTCTGTTAAATGAGACTGTATGGTCACCTATCTGTAATAGGATATAAAGATCATTTCACTCAGCTCTTCTTTCCACTCACCTCTCCCTCTTGTTGTTTATTATATGGATTACATCTCAACATCAACAAAACAAAAACCCTCACCACTGAGCCAGTAGGCAGCATCTTGACAGGTGGAGAAACTATTGAAATTGTCAACAGTTACTTGAATCCACAGACAACACTCCTGGTACCAGTGGTCAAGAAATCAAAAGGTGTGTTGCATTGGGAAAAATCTCCTGTAAAGATACTCTCCACACTGCTCAAGAACAGCCATGTCGGTTTAAAGACTAAGGTGCACCTCATCCAAGTCATGGTATTTTCATTTACTTGGTGTATGCATCTGAAAGTTGGACAGTGAATAAGGATGACAGGAGAATTGATGCCTTTGAGGTTTTTTTTTTTGCCTTTGAGTTTTGATGTTAGAGAAGAGTACTGAATATCCCATAAACTTGTGAAAGAACAAATAGATCTTGAACAAAGTACTACCAGTGTACTCCGTAGAGGCAAGAAGAATAAAACTTCGTCTCACGTACTTTGAGCATGTTGTCAGGCAGGGCCTAGAAAAAAAAGACATCGTGCTAAGAAAGGGAGAGAGGGTCAGCGAAATAGAGGAAGACCTTCTAGATGGAGTGGTAACGGTAGCTGTATAAATGGGCTCGAGTATATCAGAGATGATGTGGATGGCGCAGGACAGGGTGGGGTTCAGATTCATTGTTCATAGGGGTGCTGTGAGTTGTAAGGCACCCTGACAGCAGTGTAGGATTACTGTGCCTCAGAGTGGACTCAACAGTATAGCACTTGACAAGAGCAATCTCAAAATACATTCTACACTAATTTTGTCTCATTAATATAACAAAGGTAATGCATTCCAAAATGAAATAATATCCATAGGCATGTTGTTGTTAGGTGCCCATCTAGTCCACTATAACTCAGCATCCCAGTGAACAACAAATGGGAATTTTGCCCCACCCTAGTACAGGCAGAGGGGGTAGGATTTGCAGCATTTATTTTCGTTATTATTATGTTCTGCTGAGTTGGATCCTCCAGCTGGTTTTCAGAGGCTGTAAATCACATGAGAAGAGATCACCATGTCTTTGGATTGGCAATTCCTCTCCTTACCTGGTTAATATACATTGGGGAGACACAGTTCAATCCATAACAAAAGAGTAGTTCACTGTTGGCAGTTTTTCCATTAGATTGGAAAGCTTCACTTAGTTATTCGTCCTTGGAAGGGAGATTGTTGGAATTCCCCCATGGCAGAGTGCCTTCTCCCCCACACCCTCTGGGGCCCAGACCAGGGAGGCAAAATGACAGAGAATGTTACTTTACCTGTGCTTAGGTAAGCATGCTAGTGGCCATGGACTCAAACAGACCTCTGCTGAAAATTAACAGAACTCGAGTTCTCTTCTTTCCATTTATAACTCCACAGGAGAGAAGCTACTTGAAGGACAAGTGATCCAGCTTGAAGATGGAACCACTGCATACATTCACCAAGTGACAGTACAGAAAGGTGAGGACACCCCACACATGCCTGTCTCCTGGAGAAAGGCTGGATGGCTGTCACTGAGGTACACCTCCGTGGTGCTGGGCACTAGAGAAAAACTAACATTGGTCTTATTTCAGAATCTCTCTCCTTTGAAGATGGACAGCCTGTGCAGCTAGAAGATGGCACCATGGCCTACATACACCGAACACCCAAAGGTGAAGTCACAGTTCCCAGGACCAGTGGGGAAGGAAGGGGAAACATAACTGGCAGAGGTTAGGGATGAGGTGGCACTTTCTTAGAGCTGTGACCCCTACAGTGCAAGCATACTCACCTAGATTAGCGGCTTCACCCACTTTCCTGGCACAGACCTTAAGGGCACCTGTTTCTACCCCTAAAATACTAAGCAGTACATATCCTGATGGTAACTTTTTGACTCTCAGAGTCTTAGAGCTTTAAATACAGGACCTGAGAATGACATCTTAGACCAGGAATAAAGACTTACTGATATTTAAGAGTAAACCTTAAAAAGGAATAAAAAGTGATTAATTCCATCTATATGTAATTTCTTGAGCCATTACTACATTCCAACACTGTTAGATGTGGAGGATACAAGAGAGAACAGAGTCAGACACTGTCCTGCTGTCTTAGCATCTAGTGGGGCAAATGAAAACGAGAGAAACCATCAGTGTTGCAACCTGGGATGAGGATCAAGAGGCTACTGACAGCAGGTGATGCCTGCTAAAGGATGCAGAGTGCGAGCTGAAGGGGGAAGTGCAGTTATCTAAGGGGAACAGGCTTAGAGGAGGGGTCAGTACTCCAGACAGAAGGAACAGTGTGTGCAAACCCAGGGATAAGAGCATGAAAGGATGTCATGGTCAAGAAGCTTCTACAAGCTAGGGGACTGAGAATGAATGCAAGATGAGTAATGTCCATCAAAGAGAGAGGCTGGGGCTAAAGTGCTCAGAGACCTGAGTGTCAGAATAAAGATTTGGGGTTTCATCTTGAGATCAGTAGGCCACAGTTGAACTGCTTAGGCAGGCAGGTGACATGATCATATTTGCCTTTTGCAAAAATCTCTCTGGATACCATATGACCTAGAGGAATCAAGAGGTCTGGAGGCTCCTGTCTTGGCCATGATGAATGTGGTCCTTTGTCAGGTCCTCAGGGAGGCTGTGAGTTCCCCATCAGTGCTCTGTAGGAGACCTCTTTCTTAGGAGAGGCAGCCTCAGCAGAAGAGCCAGCAGGAGGCACAGAGGCAGGAAGAAAAGTCCTTTCAGGAGAAACTGAACACTTAGGCACTTACAGTTAACTTAAAGTGAGGGTTCCAGTTGTATCTCTTCCCTTTGTGCGGCATCTCTGTTAACCATGGGTTCCCTGCAGAGGGCTATGACCCCAGCACCTTGGAAGCTGTCCAGCTGGAAGACGGCTCCACTGCCTACATTCACCACCCTGTGGCTGTACCATCAGACAGCACCATCCTGGCCGTGCAGGCAGAGGTGGGCTTAGAGGAGCTGGGCACAGAGGATGATGAGGGCTTCAGTGCAGACACGGTGGTGGCCCTGGAGCAATATGCCAGCAAGGTGAGCACACAGTCTGTGATGCTCTTCTCCTCTTGTCTTTCTCTCTGAACATTAGGACCTTGCATGCCCACTGCCTCTTGGCCCTGCTCCTTCCTTCCACTTCTCAAGAGGACACAAAATGGGCCTATGCCTGAGCAAGTCTTGTGCTTCTCTCTTTGCTCCTTGTCCTAGCTGTCCCCACTCATCCCTCTCAAACATTAGGTCCAGGGTGTGTGTCACAGCCTGGCCGTGCCTGCACACAGCTGTTTGCACTCATCCTTGTTTATGCTGTCCCTGTACAGGGGAGGCAGCTGTACAAAGCAGTGACATCCGGATGGTGAGAATTTAGACCCAGCTTCACATTGGCTATTGTAATAATTCTCTGTGTAGTCTGGGACAGCCCACACCAGTGACTTTTATTACTTTTACATTCCACTGAGGTCAGATGTTCTCATATTTATTTCTTCTCTGCAACTCATTTAGTCATGTGGGGTAGTATCCTCAGTAGGCAATGATGAGGTCAATTGGAGCAGAGCAGCTGGGGTTATTGGAAAATGCAGCCAGCACAGTAGCTCAGCTGGAAAGGAGAAGGCTCCCAGCTCTCCAGACGTCAGGCAGTATGAGTTCTCTGTCAGAGCTGTGGTCCTGTCCATGGGGAAACTGGAGTACAAAGATTGATGACCTTTCCAAACCACGATGCTCCCTCAGCACCCCAGCTCCTGAGAGCACCAGTTTTGCCCAGAAGTGGGAGGTTGATGTTTTTATAATTAGAAAAAAAGAGATCAGTGTGTTTTTTCAAAGTGAAGCATAAAACTTAATAGAAAACTTCTTTAAGCTATTCTCACTAACTGAGTATATGTCCCAGAGGTGTGTTTTGTGACTTGCTGCTGATGGAAAGGAGATGAGGCTTAAAATCCTGAGCTTTTGGGGTCTGTGCTGATTCTGCCTCTTCCTGGTCTGTCCTTTTGCCCTCTCTGACCTCAGCTTGCTTCTTTCTAATGCTGTGCGCTTGGGTCAGATGACCTTAGAGCTCACTTTTGACCCTGATATTCCTTGATTCCCTCACTTCCCCCAGGAGCTAGCGAAACATAAGAATGAAATCTGAGTGTTTGAGTAGGTTAACCTGCTAAGCAGGCCTGGCCCCCGGTCACCCTCCACTTGTACCACCACAGGCTGCTTAAGTATCCAAGGAGCATTGTTGGCTGCTTGACCCCCTCATCTCTGGATAATGATTAGACAGGCCATGCCTCTCTGTGTCTGATTCACTATGGTTTTCCACATTCTGCTTCAGGAGCTCCTATACAGGCCAAAATATCCTGCATGATCCCATAAACAAACAGGAATGGAAGGGCCTACCAGGAGCAGGCCTAGGAAAGGAGAGGAATAAGTGTTGATTGTGGCTAGAGACTGGTAGGAAACTAGGAGTGTCCCCAGGATAGGAAATGAATAGGAAAGAATTGTTAGCTGGACACTGTGATTAGTAATGAGGACGTGCAGTATCCTGCATGCGACCATCTTGTTTCTACAGCTGGTTGTGGCTGCCTCCCTCTGAACTCCCTACCCTGCTGAGCGACTCTAGCTGAGCTCACCCCCACAGAAAGCCCTCTTGGTAATGCCCCTTCCAAACACAAATTTCTGAAGGAATAAAGGAGGCCTCTCCCTTGAGAAGATGAAGGTATCCAGAGTTTAGTCACCTATGTGATTTTGGAACTCATCATAGCTCAAGTGTGACCATCAGACATCCCCTCTCTTACCTGACTGGTTAAAGAGGTGACCTTTCTTCAGTAATGGCACAGACCCTATGACATTTAATCCTCTCTTTGTCAATCAGGATGGGAGGGGTGGCTCCACATGCCAGCCCTGTATCTGCAGTATCCCAGTGTCTATCGCTCTGGGTGTGTCATTCCAAATTGCCTTTCCCCGGAGGATCTGGTGGGTTTAAGGGGTTCTAAGGTTTGAGATGGCGAGGTTGGCACAGGATAGAATGGCGTTTAGGGCTCTTGTACATAGGGTCGCTATGAGTCGCAAGCGCCTGAATGGCACATAACAACAAGGTGCCCTTACCGTCTCTTTATTGAGATGAATACATGTGGAACCCAAGATATTTTCCTCAGGTTCTGCACGACGGCCAGGCTCCTCAAAATGGCAAAGGACAGCAGGTTGGGGACAGAGCATTCCGCTGTGGCTACAAGGGCTGTGGACGTCTCTACACCACTGCTCATCACTTAAAGGTAAGGCTGCTGACCGACAGATTTTAGCTCTGCCATTTCCCCCATCATGCTTTGGCAGAGTTGACCACTGCCCTCAAGTTGCTCGTTGCCTACTTTGAGCATACATCGCTGTCAGGACAGGGGCTATGAGCCACATAAAGAGCTTCCTGTCGGAAGGGGAGTCAGGAGAGTGTCTAGAAGAGGGGGATCTTCAGGTGATGAGTACACAAATAAAGGAGATGGCCACTATGTGGATTCTGGTGTTTCGAGCCGTAAAAAGAACTGACACTGTGAAACGTATGCTTGCTTATCCCCACAGGTGCATGAACGAGCTCATACGGGTGACCGCCCGTACAGGTGTGACTTCCCCAGTTGCGGGAAGGCCTTTGCTACAGGTAACCTATCTACCTGGGTGGAGGGGGACAGCTTCCTGTGAGGGTAGGGGATTTTAGTTTAGCTTTGGTGTCTCCCTAAAGGAAACTCAACACCAAGCTGTCTTCTCAGAAAAACTGCTGTCCAGTAAATTCTGACTCTCAGGGCCCACTCTGGAGGAAAACTTTTTAAAGGCACAGAAACAGCATGGTCTAAGCTCGCAGAGGAGGCTTGGAGCATATCAGTGACCCTGCCTCTCATGTTAGCCCTGATACCAGCTAGCTAAAGGGATTTTGGTTGGGCCAGAGCATCTCTCTGGGCTTCATAAGCCACAGAATCCTTCGGTTCCCTTGCAAGGACCCCAGCTGCCCTAGAAGGTGGCTGCGTAGAGAGGGAAAGAGCAGAGCTTTTCCAGCCTTTCTGACTCCAGAGATTGGGGTAGAATAGACAAATGCTGGGGCCTCTGGAGCATCACAAAGCAATTTTAAGATGGAACACCTCTAGATTAGGAACCTGGGAGGTGGGGCGTGATGCCCCGCTGGTTGCTCTGTTCATCCTTCCCCTCCCACACACAAACAGGCTATGGACTGAAGAGCCACGTGCGTACCCACACTGGTGAGAAGCCATACAAGTGCCCAGAGGAGCTGTGCAGCAAGGCCTTCAAGACCTCAGGAGACCTACAGAAGCACGTCCGCACCCACACCGGTGGGCTGCGCCCTGGCCCTGGCCCCTGCTCAGTGACCTTTCAGCTTCAACCCAATGCCATCTTCACACCTTATTCCTGCCTGGCTCCCTCCTGAGCTACCCCTAAAACCCTCTCCTTTCCACAGGTGAACGCCCATTCCGGTGTCCTTTTGAGGGCTGTGGCCGCTCCTTCACCACCTCTAATATCCGCAAGGTACATGTGCGTACCCACACGGGGGAGCGCCCCTACACCTGCCCTGAGCCCCATTGTGGCCGCGGCTTCACCAGTGCCACCAACTACAAGAATCATGTGCGCATCCACACAGGTGGGCCAGCTGGCATGCAAAGACCACCCTTTCTAAAGCCCAAACTCCTCTACCAGCTTCTGATCTGGCTTACATTCTCAACTCCCACCCCAAAAGCCCCTTTCTGCTGACCATTCTAGCCTGATCTGAAGGCTGGAGGTTCAGGCAGTCTCACCAAAACCACCAGTTTACAGTGAGGGGTTCCTTCATTTGCAGTTAGGTTCAATCTGGCAGGTATTACCAGTTCTCATTGGAGCCCTTGAGCTCCCTGCTACCCCGTGCACCCAGACTGCATCCTCTTCCATCTGAGCTCTTAAAAGAAGGCCAGGGACTGTGGGGAAAGACAGAGTGGAATGTCATCTCCTCACCTCATCCACTTTCCATGCGATTCCTGCGTGTCCTCACCCTCCCCAGTTCATTCCCCTCACCCAGCCTTCTGTGTCAGCTCCTCTTGGCCATCTGTGTTTCACACTCTCCTTTCTCAACTGACACTTCACTCATCTTCTCTATCTCCTGCCTCTTCTATTCTCCACCATTCTACCTTCTGCTTTCCAAGCTCCTGGCTCCCCACCAGTTTCTTCACTAGCCCCAGCACTGCATTATCCTTCCATTTCCTCCCTACCTTGCCTGTGTGCTCCTTGATCCCACACTCATGTCCTTTCTGCATTCCACCAGAGGTCTTTCCCAACTTTGTCCATCTGTACTCCCAGATATTAGTCCCTGTCCCTGCCTGTGTGGCCCTCCCTTCACCAACCCTGTTCCTCACCCCTGTCCCCTTTAGTTTTCCCCTAGCCAGCCCCAGATCCCACCCCCCTCACAGCCCAGTGTCCCCAGGGGAGAAGCCATACGTTTGCACGGTGCCAGGCTGTGGGAAGCGCTTCACCGAGTACTCAAGCCTGTACAAACACCATGTGGTGCACACGCACTGCAAGCCCTACACCTGCAGCACCTGCGGCAAGACCTACCGACAGACCTCCACCCTGCATGCCATGCATAAGCGGAGCGCCCACGGCGAAGCTGGAGGCCACCGAGGAGAGCGAGCAGGCCCTTTATGAGCAACAGCAGCTCGAGGGTGAGGGCTGTTGCAAGAGGCGAGTGGGCAGGGGTAAATGAGGATAAGCCAGGCCTCCCCGTGACCATCTGGTGGCAAGTTTCAGCCTGGGCTCTCCTCTCCCAGCCGCCTCTGCAGCTGAGGAGAGCCCACCACCCAAACGACCCCAAGTTGCTTACCTTTCGGAGGTGAAGGAAGAGAGCCATGACATCCCAGCCCAAGTGGCCATGGTGACAGAGGAGGATGGGGCCCCGCAAGTGGCTCTGATCACTCAGGATGGTGCCCAGCAGGTACAGGCCCTAAGGGACTAAGGTGGGGACGGGCAACCCTGACTGACTCCTTTCCCATTCTGTGGACTCTGGGGAGCCCTGAAATTCTAATAGTGCCATCTCTACCAAGTTTCCCTTTCTAACCATATGGACCTCGGAAAGCTGTGGCATAAGGTAGCAGATCTTGTGCTCAACTCCTCATCATCATCATCAAGTTTCCACCTCAGTCTCTGGGAGTTAGCAGATACCCTCTTGGAATCTGAGACAAATCCTGATCCTCTGAATGAGACATGTAGACATCCTTTAAAAAGGCATGTTGGTGTTGGAACCAGAGCATGCCATGGGAGCTGGAAGCCTGGGCCCCAGTTCCACCAGAGTTGCTAACCAGCAGTATAAGCTGACCCGTGTCAGCACCTTTCCTGTCGAATGTGTCCGTACCTCTTAGAGTTGTGATGGGGATGAAATTAGGTGGAGACTGACTTGCATAGAACACAGCATAAAGACCAAGAGATAGTAAGTAGAAGTGATCAGATGTGTACTTCTAGTTAGTGTGCCTCTCTTTGCAAGCTAGGACCTGATCTACTTGCCTCCCCTCCACCTCATGACATGAAGCTGACCTTAACAGCAAACTAAGCTTGTCTGGGAGAGCAGATGCATCTTCATTAGAGATTTTCAAGAAACCCAACTCTAGGGCTTCAGCTTATCTTCTCTTCTCCTATGGGCAGGTCAGTCTGTCCCCTGAAGATCTGCAGGCCCTGGGGAGTGCCATCAGCATGGTGACCCAGCATGGCAATACCACCCTCACCATCCCCAGTCATGACAACGACCTTGTCACAGCTGGCACACATACGGTCACCATGGTCAGCGCGGATGGCACCCAGACGCAGCCCGTATGACCAGGCGGTTTGCTTGGGGTTTCTTGTTCTCTTGTCTTTCCTTGCTGTGGGGTGGGCATTAAGGTGCTAGCATAAAGGCTGAACTAGCTAAGCCTTCTTAAAAAGACAGTGATTCCCCAGTACAGCTGCTGTGGGCCATCAGCAGCTTGTCCTTAAAAGTATTTGGGAGGCAGGGAGCTCTGATGGCCTAGTGGCAAGAAGCTGCACTGCAATCCCAGAGGTTACACAGTTTGAATCCACCAGATGCTCTACTGGAAAAGGAGGGGAAATCTCCTCCTGTACCAGTCAGATCCTATTTGATGGTACACACACAAAAAAGAAATTTAAAAGAAAGTATTTGGGAGGCAAGAGATAGTTTCTAAAGCTCTGTATTCCTAATTTGCTTTACCATTATAACAAGTCCATGTTTCTTTGGATTTCACTCATTTTCAAATTACGGTATTTATTTCTGCAGTCTTTTATATCTGTCCTTAAGTGATTCAGAATGGCTAAGGTTAATTGGACTCTTTTTTTTTATTTTTATTTTTTTTAATTGGACTCTTAAGTTGACCAAAAACTCCAACCTCACTTGCTCTGAGTCCCAAGTTAATTAATCCTTAATCGTTAGCATTCTCTTCTGAGTTGTTCTTGGGCACCTTCTTCAAAGGTGGGTGAAAAGGAGAGGGAGAGAATCATGCAGATGAAGTAAAAAGCCTTCTGTATTTCAGGTCACAATCATTACCTCTGGAGCTGTAGTGGCTGAGGACTCAAGTGTAGCATCTCTTCATCATCAACAGGTGGCGCTCGTGGCCACAGCCAATGGAACACATATTGCTGTGCAGGTGGGTTTTAAAAAAAAGGTGGGAGGAACAGGAATCCTACTCCAGACAAGGTGAGGAAATGAGGTGGAAATCTTGAAAATACGGATATTTGGCTTAAAAAGAGCCTGTTTCATAAGACAAATCCATTTCTGCCTATATCCGCATTCCTATTTAGAGTTTTTTCTTGGTTGGGACAGCAAGTGGAGCCCCTTCTGACCTTTAGGATGGCTTTAATTGTCATTCATGTGGGAAAGACGTTGACTGAAGCAGATGATTGCTGTCCTCTCCAACCAGCCATTTTCAGAGCGAGCTAGTCGCTGACCTAGGCTATCTTTTGGCCACACCTAGACTAATCAGTGAAAGCCCTGTTATGGGAGCCCGCATTACATGTTCAGCATTTAGCAGAGGGTAAATAGAGGAGATTTTAAAAAGTAGACTGTACAGTCTGTGCCCCAAACAGGAGAGTCTCAGAAGAAGGTTTCACCATCTTCCCTTTCTTCTCCACCTCCTTCTCTGTAGCTGGAGGAGCAGCAAACCTTAGAGGAGGCCATCAGTGTGGCCACTGCTGCCATGCAGCAAGGGACTGTGACCTTGGAGACAGCAGCATCGGAGAGTGGCTGCTGAGCCTGCAAGGGCTGAATCCCACACCAAGCTGAAGGTGCCACAGGCATCCTTGCCTCCAGGGGCCCAGGCGGTGGCTGACATGTGGAAAACAGCCACAAAGGTCTCTGGGGTGAGAAGGCGGCAGGAAGATGGCCTGACGGGAACAAGGGCCCTGCCCATGAAGAGGGCCAAGCAGTCAAAATCAAGGAAGTGTGACATCCACAGTAGCTGAGGAGGACATGCCTGGTAACCGAGCTGCACAGAGGTGTCCTCCCTCAAAAACAGCTGGGTGCCCCCTCTACTCCCTCTAGAGAGCATCTTGCTTGCCCTCAATCCTCTCCCCTTTCTCAGGTGGAGACTAGAGCTGCTATGGGGACTGGTCCTCCACTCCAGCTGGTCGCTGCCCACAGTGGAAGAGGGCAGACTGCCTTTTGGTCCAGTAGGAGCAGAGCAGGTCCAGGCCTGCCACACAGGGGTCTCCCAGCACCTCCCCCTCCCAGCAATAACCACCTCCCCAGAGGCCAGCCAAGATACCCAGCCATTTGGCAGCAGGGACTTCCTCAGAATTCCTCAGGGGCCCGTGGCTAGAGAAAGGGTGCCTAGCCCCCACTATTCCCCAGCTGCCCCCAACCTCACTGTGGCAGAGACAGGGTGTGGCCTTGTACATAGAATGCTGGGGAATGGGTTACGTTTGTTGGTTTTGGGGTGGTTTTGGTTGGTTGTTTTTTTTTTAAATTCCATTTTGGTAACATTTCCCCCACCCCTGCTCTGGATGGTGATGGCAAATGGGTGAATGAGTATTTAATAAAAGATCCAAGTTTCTACCTTGGTGTCTCTACCCTCCTTTCAGATCTAGAGCATAGTGGTAGATCTAGTCCAGTATCCCTGACACAAACATCATGCCAGACTGGTGAACTTGGCCTGGCACAAGTGCGGGAGAAGTCCTGAAGGGTTGTCTTGGCTTCCTACACACAGCTAAGCAGCAGGCTCTGGGATGGCATTGTGTGGGCCGGACAGTAGCAGGGAAGCCCCTGTTATAAAAACTCTTTGAATCCCAGGCTCAGGCTGGGCAGGCTGGAGAAACTCTTTCTATAATCAGAACCCTTCCAGCCCCACCTCTGCACACAGCTCCTTCGAAAGTGGGGCTGAGAGTGCCTTTGCCAAAGTTGTGGAGGTCCAGGGAATAGAGCTGTTGGTTTTTTTGGGTTTGGGTCTTTTTTTAAAAAAAACAAAACAAAAACATCATTTTTATTGTTAAGTCAAATAGGTATCAAAATTAAAAGCAAAAATTACAAGGTGAGACTCAGCTACTAGCAGCACCAAAGGAAGTGAAAATGGTACTAGGCACGGGGACAATATGAACTCCTGAACATGGAAAGGGCAAGAATGGGGATAACAGCATGTGCTGAAGATACTGGGGAGAAGAATCTGGTAAAAACATTTCATCTTAGACAAGTGCCTAGGTAAAAAAATTAATGGGAATAGGTTTCTAATCTACACCATGTGATTAAGAATCATCCTCCCCATTGGCACTGTCTCTGTCTTACTCTCCTTCCTCAGCCTCTCTCATCCTTGATCAACTCTAGCCTGGTCATCCCCCAATCTTCATTATCATCATCCAGTGGGTCCCCCTCAGCAGAGTCATCTGCACCCCGCTCAGATTTCATCTTCACATTAGTTTCAACTTTTCAGGGAGCTGTTGCTCTGCGCCTCTTCTGACATCATTCTTCTTCATCTCTTCTACTTGTTAACTCTGTTCTTTTTTAGTTTTTCAGGGAATAGAGTTTGATGCCTCTGTTGTTCTGGACCTGAGCAGTCTTCTCTGTGTTGCCCAGCTCTGAGGATGCCCACCCAGATGTCTGGGGCCTTGTTATGGGATTCCATAGCCTCAGTCAGACCCCACAATTGAGGTAGAGACAACAGTGTGGGCAGGAAATGGACTACTTCAGGAGAAGGAACTTGATGGGAGAGTCCTTTGGGTTTGACCTTGCCTGCAGGAGAGCTCAATGACTGAACATGGTTCTTTTCCTCTGTCCTTTTCCTGTCTGCTTTGATAGGTGGTGTGCCTAAAGTCCCAGGCAGCCACCCAGAATTAGAACCCCAATCCTAACCCAAACACCCTCTCCTGAGATGCCTGGAAATTTGCGTACTCTTGCCACTTGCTCATTGAAAGCAGAGGGACTTGAAGCATCTCCTTGGGTAGGGAATCTCAGATTTCCCTGAGTAGGCTTCTGTCATGACTCCGGACCCCCATCAGCAAATCCACTAGCCTGGCTGAGGGTGGGGGAGCAGACAAAAGTCTCGTTCCTCGTAGATACCAGATCCAAAGTATTGGAGCAATGGTCTGGAGTCTTACTCCTGTGATCCTGAGGTTGAGCCCACAACAGGCCTCACTCCCATGTACTTCAGAAACAATCTCCAGTGTCTTCAGGCCGGTAAGTCCTGGAGTGGGCAGCACTTTAGCGATTTGAGTGCCTTTAGAGTCTCTGCCCAGACACTGGGGAACCAGCATATCAAGTGCCAAGTCCAGCTGACCTGGAAAGGTGCCATGGGCAAGTTCTTCCTCCAACTCTATTGTTCTCTTTATTTTCTCCCTTTTGAGTGGGGTCCCACCATTGTAGTAATGTTACACTACTGTTATCAAGTCAATTCTGATTCATAGCAATCCTGTAGAACTGCCTTATGAGGTTTCCAAGACTGGAAATTTTTTTTATTTCTGCACAATTATTTATTCATAGAAAATACATTTTTTGTCTTTATTTCTTTTTTTATTGACATTTTAATAAAAGTTTGTAGAAAACTTGGATTTCCATTCATTCATTTTTGCACATTGTCCTCCCTGCCCCTCCCCCCCGTTTGCTTTTTTCTTGGAAAAAAAATTCTTTTCATTGTTATGAAGTTCCCCCAGTCCACTTTACTATGCAACTCTTATTCTGGATTTTTTTTCTTGCCAATAATACCTAATCATATATTCCTTTTATGCAGTTCTCTCTTCATTTGTTTCAATGTCATATGCATTATTTATCCCCTTAGTTTTCCCCCAACCCCCATGTCAGTCCTATTTTACAACAATGGCATTATGTAGTATTTGTCTTTTTGTGACTGAGATACTGCACTCAGCATAATGTCCTCCATGGTCACCCATTTTGTATAATATTTCATGAGTTCCTTGTTTTTCAGTGCTGCATAATATTCCATTGTGTAAATATACCACAGCTTCTCTATCCATTCGTTTGCTTATGGGCACTTCGGTTGTTTCCAACTCTTTGCTGTTGTGAACAAAGCAGCAATAAACATGATTATGCATATATCTGGGTGGCAGTTCTGGTTTCTTTAGGGTATATTCCCAGTAGTCGAATTGCTAGGTCAAATGGTGTTTCTGTTTCCAACATTTTTTTAAAGTGCCATACTGCCTTCTATAATGGTTGCACCATTTTACACTACCACCAATAGTGAATGAGAATTCCATTCTCTCCACAACCTCACCAGCATTTGTTGTTTGCTGCTCTTGTTTTAACTTTGTTATTGTTACTAGGATGAAATGATACCTCATTTGTATCTCTCTCAGAGCTAGGGATTTTGAACATTTCTCCATGTTCACCATCTGAATATCTGTTCATATCATTTGCCCATTTTGCAACTGGGTTGTTTATCTTGTGCTTGAGTATACTAGAAATTCTAGATAGAAATCCCTTATCAGACATGTCATTACCAAATATTTTTTCCCAAGGACTAGAAATCTTTGCAGAAGCAGCCACATCTTTCTTCCATGGAGCAACTGGTAGACACTTGAACCACCAACCTTTTGGTTAGCATCTGGGCTTCTAAACTGTTCTGCGACCAGAGCTCCTGTGACCCCAGAGCTAACCCTCTGGAGGGTTTTTAGAGGCAATTACTTGCACAGGAGGAGATTACCCATCTTTCTTCTGCGGAGCAGCTGGTAGCAGAGCAGCTGGTGGTATCCTTGAACCTGACAGCTTCTTGTCACTAAGCCACCTGTTGTAATATTAAGTGGCTTTGTTGACCACCTACTATGTACATCCATCCTCACACCTTAAAACTCTGTACATTTAGTATCTTTTTTCCTGCTTTGCCAATGAGGAAATTGCTCAGAGATTTAAGTAACTTCTCAGAGACCTTCCCCACCTTTGTTGTTGTTGTTGTTGTTGTTGTTATGTGCCATCGAGTCGTTTGCAACTCATAGCAACCCTATGTACAGCAGCCCTAAATCCTTCTCTATCCTGTGCTAATTGCACTGCCTCTGACACACCCATCCCGATTACCCCAGTCACTGAATCAATCCATCTCATAGGAGGCCTTCCCCTCTTGTGCTGTCCCTCCACCCTCCCAAGCATGATGTCCCTCTCCAAGGACCTGTCCCTCCTTGCAACATGCCCAAAGTATGTCAGACAAAGCCCCAGAATCCTTGCCTCCAAGGAGTTGCTTGGTTTAATCCTCTCCAGGATGAATCTGTTTTCTTGGCAGTCCATGGTACGTTCAATACTCTTCTCCAGCACCACAGCTCAAAGGCATCAATTCTCCTTCTGTCCTCCCTAGTCATTGTCCAACTCTCTGATGCATAACAAGTGATTGCAAAGACCATGGCCTGTATCATTTACACCTTAGTCTCCAGAGAGACACCGTTGCTCTTGAGTACTAGTAAGTGTGAAATCTGGTTTGGAACATGGGCTCCCCTCTCCTGTTTGTGTGACTCCAAGTTAGGATAGGCTTTCGTTTTCCCTCAGAACGCTGCCTTTGAGAACCTAGATAGAATGATGGGCATAGGAAACTTACAGGGCAACCTGAGCCAGGCCTATACAGAGCAGGGTCTCTGGCTTTGCGGGGAGTGAGACCGCTGAACTTGACAAGGACTGACTGGCTCCTGCCAGAAGGGGAGCCTGTATAAGCAGGCAGGCGGAGCTCTCGCTCCGTGCCACAGCCCCACTGCGGTCTGCAGCCGTTTGCATTTCCTGAAACCGGATCTTGGTGTCAGAGCCGCCCCCAGACTAGGCGGGCGGGCGCCTCAGCCATGGCCCTGCGAGATGAGCTGCTCAAGTCCATCTGGTACGCCTTCAACGCACTGGACATGGAGAGGAGCGGCAAGGTCTCCAAATCTCAGCTCAAGGTGAGGGGCAGCCAGGGCCCTGGGGAAACCTTCCAACTCCCCTCACTGGCCTTTGCCTCCCTGAAAGCCAGGCTAGGACACTGCCGCCCCGGGGACACCCATCCATCCCAAGGCCCAGGTCCAGGTGGCCCGGGTGTAAGTACTGGGTAACTGGGGCAGAATGGCCCATCAGATGCTGCTGCCCTCCCGTTCGAAACTACTTGTGTGAGGTGTGCTACCCAGAGCCAGGCCTGGGAGTGTCTGGAGGGAATTATGGGATCTGATGGCCATGGGCCAGACCACATACCAGGCTCCATGTGATGAGCACACATGTACACTTAAAGTCATGCTTGGGCATGCACCCTACTCCTTCCTGTTGCTTTTTCTTGGCTTTGAAAAGACAGTTAGCTAGCATTTGTCAGTCACTTCCTCCCGAAGTTAAGGGAGGCAGAAAGGGCCTTTCTCAGTCCCAAACTGTAACGAAAGAGTGAGAGAGCAACTATTCGGAGTCATTCCTCCAGACACGGCAGAACTGGAAATGGGGCTAGGACTGAAGACATCTTATGGGGCTTTGCAGTGCCAGCACATACTTTGACACACACGCACACACACACACACACACACATGCTAGATTGGGTGGGAAATTACTGTAGGACTTGGGCTTCAGGTAGAAAGTGGGCAGAATCTGAGTCCAAGAAAAGTGTCATCAGTGACTGCTTGCTGTATGTTAATCATCTAATGCTAGAAAATGCCTGAGAAGCCAAAGATTTCCCCTCTTCCCTCCTTTTCTGGGTCAGTGCTGCCTCCCTACCCTAGTTAGTGGCACAGAAGACCCTCCTTCCTGGGGACAAGTAGGACTCTAGGAGACTCTTATCAGGTGATGCTGGAGCAAAAGAACAAAGTAGACCTCAGCTCTCCGGAACCTACGTAGAGATCCATTCATTTACTCTATAAATATTTACTGAGCACATTTGTCCTCCCCTGGACCTTCCTCCAAGAAGAGAGAAGTATACTGTCAGGGAAAACTCTGTTCTTAAAACAGAGTAGGAGGTGCCTGGAAACCTGAGAAAAGTGAACAGGATAGAAGAGTCATTATGTCCCATCCCCCCACATCTCAACCCCCTCATTTGCTGCAATCAAATCCAATCTGGTTCTGTCCCATAAGCTGTTCCTTAGCAGGACTTGTGAGCGTCTATTGGTTCCTGGGGAGAACCTCCCACAGGCAGCTTTTCCTTACATCCTACTTAAATCCCTTTGATTATAGATCATAGCCTATAGTCGGTCCTTAGTATATATAGATGGAAGTGAGGTAGGTATTTCAGAATTCATCACTATAGAAACTATGCCCTCCGCACACATCTCACCCTTTAATATCTTGCCAAAACATGCCCAACCTCAATGGTTTATTACAGCCAAAGTACCATTTCCCTCTCAACAGCAACAAAAGGGGTTGAGTATTACCAGGGAGGATTCCAGTGGAGCTTGTATATTTAAACTGTCTGCTATCTTTGGCTCGCTTCCCAACTCAATCTTGAGCTCCCTGTCAACAGCAGATAGGACCAATGGTAGATTTCTTTCCTGTTAGTGTTACTTCTGGGACCCTGAGCAAGCAGTGAAGAGTTCAGGGACCAGGTGAGGAGTATGGCAGAAATGGCGGGGACTCTATCTGCCCTAGAGGTAAAGATGGAGGGGCAATTCTCCCCCAAACCCTAGTGGGTAGGTACTGGGATGTGAGGAAGTGGTGATAGTGTTGGGGGCGGGGATGACAGAAAGGTCAAAGGAGCAATACAGAAGTGGTCAGAAGACAAAAGAAGAAGCAGATAAGAGAAATACCATAGGGCTCACTCGCTCCCCAGGCCTGCAAAGAAAGGATTCTCCAGAAAAGAGCTGGAGAGAAAGGAAAAGATTTTGGAGTTAATTTAACCTGTTCTTGCTAAAACTCTTCCTGGTCTTGAGATAGGGCAGGAGACCTATATCAGTACAGAGCAACCTATGTCAAGACCTTTTCTCTAATGAGGAGGCTGTCCTAGAAAACCCAAGATGAGGCCAGAAATAGAAAGAATAAGTCTTCAGAAAAAGCCTGAGGAGTAAGGATTGTTTTCCTGGAAAAGAGAAAGCTTGAAGAGACCAGGAAGGATTTCCTCTGAATTATTTTAGAAAGTGCAATGGCTTTGTCCAGTTGGATTGAGAGCCCTGTAAATAGACCAAGGAGTAGCAATGGCACTTTTGGTCAGATTGGATTTAAGTCGGACACAAAGAACTTCTCGAGAATCAAGAGCTATAATTTTGGCAGAGTCCCAAGAACTTTCTCTAAATACCTTAAAGTAGCAGCTTTAAGTTTATTTCAAGCCTGTTTGGGGATCTGCCAAGAATTTGGTTGCTTTCCTTCCCTATTACCAGGTCTGGAGGTGGGAGAATGAGGCTGTGGCTGAGGCACCTGGGAACTAGAGAGAGGAAAATTCAGACAATGTCTCCAGCTTAACAGGATCTAAGGAGGCACCAGCACTTCTAAATAGCAGGCGCCAGGAGAAAGGAAGGGTGTACAAGAGTCTGCCCTGCTTGGCTCCATCAAGGTGATGCCTTTGAGTTGTGGTGTTGGAGAAGAGTACTGAATATCCCATGGACCACCAAAAGAACCAACAGATAGTTCTTCGAAAGGGTGCAGCCAGCTTGCTCCTTGGAGGCAAGGATGGTAAAGCTCCATCTCTCATACTTTGGACATATTGCTAGAAGTGGCTATTCCTTGGAAATTGATACCGTACTTGGAAAAGTAGAGGATCAGCAAAAGGTGGGAAGACTCCCAATGAAATGGATTGACATGGTGTGATTGCCTCAAATGTATCAGAGATGATGATGATGGCACAGGATAGGACAGGGGTCAGGTCTTTTGTTCAAAGGGTTGTATTGAGTCATACTTGACAGTACCTAAAAACAACAAACTCCCAATTGGTATTTAGGGCAGTCCTGGGCCTCATGGTCGGTCACTTGCCTCTCTGAGCTTTAAGCTCTGTCTTCTCTGAGGAGGGAGACAATCTTCTTAGAAGGAGGAAGTTAAGAACAATATCAATCTAAGAACCTATGGACCAAGGTTTCTCAGCTTTGTCCTGACCCCTACATGCTGCTGGTCTTTTAAGGCTAGAATTAGAGGGATTGGTGGTGGGGAATTTAATAAGCATAGAGCACTGAACTCAGAACCAGAGAGGCTTAACCTCTGCTGCTCCCTAGATGGGCAATTTTGGGCCAGTCAATGTTACCTCTGTTATCTCAAAGGTAAAGCAGGAGAGTTGAGCTAGGTGATTGCAAAGCCATCCATCAAATCTTCAAAATAAAACCTCAAGTAATTGAAACTGGTCTTTGATTCAGCCTACTTTTCCCTTTTCTAGGTCTCTGTCTTCCTTTTGATGTTTTTTTAAGGATTTATGCTTTATTACCCACTGGTCGTGAAAATCTAAGCAATTAACCACTCTTTATCATTTTCTTTTCATTTTTTAATTATGAATTGAATGAAAGTTTATAGAGTAGATCAATTTTTCCATTCAACAGCTCCTGTGCATTTTGTTTTGTGGCTTTGATCGCAATCCTTGCTGTGTAATAACACTCATCCACTTCCGCCCTGTGTTTCCTGTTTCCACTCTTCCTTCTTTCCTAACCCTTCGTGCCTTCTACCTTTGTCCTTGGGCAGATACAGCCCTTTTGATTTCCAATGGTTGATTGTTTTAAGGAATGTTTACCTCACTGGTTATGATGTTCACCTTACAGACCTGGGTAATTTTCAGCCAAATGGCTGAAAATTATGAACATGAACCATGGGGGTGAGCTTAGTTGCATGCCTAAAGGGTGATTGAGGGCTATAGTCTTAGAAATTTCACAGACTCTGTCATAACAGTAAACCTGGTCTTTTTTATTATTTTTAATTTTGATCCACATTTCTCTCCCATTCTATCCAGAACCTTGTAATGTAGTCCCTTTTAGACCAGTTGCCAGTGATGGCCAGGCACTATCTAATTCTTCTGATCTCAAGGTTGTTGAGGCTGAGATTCTCATAGTCCATTTGTCCTTTTGATGAATTATTTTCATGCATCTTTGATTTTCTTCAGTGTTCTTTGCTCTGGGTGGGGAGAGACCAGTGGCTGTCCTGTAGATGGCCACTCACAAGCTTATAAGACTTAAGCACTTATTCACCAAAGTAGGATATAGATTTTCTTTGTGGATTATGTTGTGTCAATTAACTTTGATGTTTCCTGAGACTGCGGTTCTGAGTCCCTACAGTCAGTTGTTGTTAGGTGCCGTTGATTTGACTATGACTTATTCCAGCCTTAAGATCAATAAACTGATGGTCATGTTCATTATTGCAGTTACTTCATAAGATAATAAGATGTGTCAATCCATCTTATTGAGGGTCTTCTTTTTCACTGACTCTCTACTTTTGCCAGCATGGTGTCTTTTCCCAAAACCTGGCATTTGTTGATAATATGCCCAAAGTACGTGAGCTGGCATTTCACTATCCTTGCCTCTAAGGAGCACGTGCTCGCTGCATTTCCTCCAAGACAGATCTGTTTGTTCTTTTGACAATCCATGATAGATCCAATACTCTTCGCCAACACTACAATTTAAAGGTATTGATTCTTGATCAGTCTTCATTATTCATTGTCCAACTTTCACATGCATATGAAAGAATAGAAAATATTATGATTAGGCCAGGAACACCTTAGTCTTTATACTGACATCTTTGCTCTTTAGTGCTTTAAAGAGGTTACTGATAGCAAATTTGCCCAGTGCAACCTATCTTTGAATTTATTAACTGCTGCTTCCATGGGTGTTGATTTAGATCCATGTAAATGTAAATCCTTGACAACTTCAGTCTTTTCTCCATCTATCATAATCTCTACTGGTCCAGTTGAGAGAACTTCTGTTGGATCTACTATGAGTGACTGAAGTCTTCACTTTCTGCAAGCACAATTGTGTCATCTACCTTACACAGGTTATCGACTCTTCCAATCCTGAGGCCACAGTCTTCTTCATATAGTCCAACCCCCTGAATTATTTGCTCAGCTTCCAGATTGAAGAAGTATGAAGAAAGGGTTCAACCCTGAGCCATATTTTTCCTGATTTTAAACTATGCAGTATTGCTTATTCCATTCAAATGACTATGTTTCAGTCTATTTACAAGTTCCACATGAACAAAATCAAGTGTTCTGGAATTTTCATTCTCCTCAATGTTATCTATTAATTATTGGTAACTCTTAAAAGTATCTCTTATTTTTTAGATGGACTGACAGGGATTATAACAATGAGCTCAAGCATGTCAGAGATCATGAAGATGGTAGGGTTGCTATGAGTAGTAGACTTGATGGCACCTAACAACAACTTAACATTTAAAGGGATTGCCCAGCACCTAGATGCATTTAACAACTTTGTTTTGTCTAAACCAAAACCCAAACTCTCTGCCTTGGAATTAATTCCTACCCCTAAAAGGGTTTCTGAGATTACAAAACCTTATGGGTGGAGACTACCCATCCTTCTCCTCCAGATGGAAGATTTTAACCACCTGCCTTTTAGTTAGTGAACATATAAAGTACTACACCACAGTGGCTTCTGTTCAGTCTGTCCAGGAAAGAGATTATTCATTCTCTCTACAGTCACTGTTGGTCCTTTTACAGAGTCCCAAACCATCTACATCTCCTCACTGGCCAGCCAGAAGGATGAAAACTATAGCCCTGTCCTTACGGACAATAATCAGTAACAGTCTGTCTCTAGTCCTTAACCCCAGTCTTGAGTTTTCAGGGGATTCCTAGCCCCAGAGGAAAACCACCGCCCCTATATACCTTCAGAGTACAGAATGAATAAATGAAGCCTGTTAAATGTTGATGTGGGGAAAAGATGGGCAGTCACATCCTATGCTATTTGCTGTCTCCAAAAACCCATTGGTCAGCTGTGTGTCTGACTCAATGGTACTCAACAACAACAAAGGTTATTAGCTGCCCATGCAGAGTTCAGCAGCTTGGGGAAATGATGGGAGTTCTCTCGGAAGGAGCCCAAATGAAAATGTCATGTCTGTCACTTGTTCACACCACAGCCCAGTTCCAATGACCTCCATGTGTTGGTCATCTTAACCCTTGCTGAGCATCCAAATCCCCAGGCAACCTGTGGAAAGTACCTGGACTCCACCTCTGGAAACTCTGAGTCAGTATGCCTGGGTGGTGCTGGTATATTTCGGTTTCACCCGCTCCCCAGGTGATTCTGATGGCCAACCCGTGTTAAAAGCCAAGGACAGTCTAGCTTAAAGAGCAAAAGCAGGGTTTGTGCTTGACCTCCGTGTGAAATGAGGATAATGAGAGTCCCTGCCTCCAGGGCTGAGGATTGATTGAGATCAACAGGTGAGCTGCTGCTCATCGCTGGCCTCCACCCATACCATTTCCTTTGCAGCGTGACCCCTCCCCTGGTCACACCCTCTCCTTCCCCCACCCACTGCCGGCCCAGCACGCACTCGCTGCACAGGAAGCCCAGCAACCTGAGGTGGCCCAGCCCTCTGGGGAGAGGCCCTGAGCTCTGGTTGTCTGGCATCTTTCATTCCTCCTATCTCACAGGCCACAGGAGTCAGAGTAGATGTCAGTACCAACAGGTTCCTTCAGGTGATAAAAGCTGGCTAAGGAGATCTTTGCGGAGAGTGTGGGCAAACGAGCCTGTTCGAGGAACCAACCCCTCAAATAGTTGAAAAGGTGCTGTGTATGGATTCTATTCTGAGAAGAGGGTGAAATCCTTTAACAGTCTTTTTAAAGATACAGAAACTGAGCCCCAGGAGAGTTCATTTGCATAAAGGGATTCACTCCTTGTCTGTCTGATCTTCATGTGTTTCTGTACTTGTTCCAAGAAAGTGTTTAACTTCATTCAATTCAATACATAAGAATATCTATGTGTGTGCCAGATCTAGAGATAAACTAGTGAACCAAACAAGTGAAAATTCCCATACTGTGGAGATTAAATGTTAAATGAATAACCTAAATTCACTTACTGCCTTCAAATTTAAACCTACTCATAGCTGACCTTCAGCTGAGTTTCTAAAGCTGTAAATTGTGTGGGAGATCAGCCATCTTTCCCTCAGAGCAGCTGGTGGATTCAAATTACCAGAAAGGTGTGGCCCATGGGTTCACAGAGCGGCTCCCTACAGACTACACCATCTTACTGTGTGCCATCAAATCAACTTCAACTCATAGCAACTTTATGAACAACAAATAGATCTGAACCTTGCCCTATTCTGTGCCATCCTCACCAGCTCTGATATGTGACTGTCTCTCTGCCAGTGCATCTTGTTGAGGATCTTCCTCTCTCTGACCTCCCACCTTTCCCAGCTTCATGAGCTCCCTAAACTTGATTCCATAAAGAAAAAAGATGTAAAAGGTGATAGAAGATGATACACCACACAGAGAAAATAGAAATAGGGAGAGCAGGGGCTTGCGACTTACAGAGGGAGGTCAGGGAAGACCCTCCTGAGAAAATGCACTGGAGAAAGAGAAGGAGGAGAGAATAAGCCATGCAGGGAGTGACCTGGGTGAAGAATGTTCTAGGCCAAGAAAACAACAAGCAGTTAGGCCCTGAGGCCAGAGTGCATCTGGCCAGTTTGAGGAACATGGAGGAGGCCACAGTGGATGGAGGGAGTAAGCAAGAAGGATGAGATCAAGAAGTTACAGCACATCAGGTGATATGGGCCTCTGGAAGGACTCTAGCTCATACTGGGAGAACAAGGGGAAGGAAGGCAGTAGTGCGTTTTGGTTAGATGAAAGGCCCGTTAAAAACATTTAATATGCAGAGGCACTGTTTGAGCTGTGGAGTCAGGGTTTGGATTCAAGGCCTTCCTGCCATCAGGGAGTGTGTGGAACACCAGAATTGTTCACACAAGCAGCAGCAAAACAATACTATTACAGAGCAGCTTAATAACAGGGCAAATAAACAACAGTAGCTAATGCCATCTGTTGTCTTTCATCTCTATTGTTTTCAAATTGTCGTAAAAGCAATATATGTCCTTGATTAGAAAAAATTAGCATGCAGAAAGGTATAATTTTTTTATATGTTATTGTTATGTGCCATCGAGTTGCCTGCAACACATAGGGACACTGTGTTCAACAGCTCTGAAACATGTCATATATTGAGCCAGTCTCACTGACTCTGACACACCTACCCCTTTACCCCAGTTACTGTATAAATCCATCTCACCCGGGGTCTTTCTTTTCTGTACCTTTACTCCACCCTTCCAAGCATAATGTCCTTCTCTAAGGACCTGTCCCTCCTGTCCATGTGCCGAAAGCATTTGAGATGGAGCTTCAAAATCCTTGCCTCCAAGGAGAAACTTGATTTCACCTTCTCCGAAACAGACATGTTTATTCTTTTGGTGGTCCATGGTATGTTTAATACTCTTCTCCAGCACCACAACTCAAAGGCATTGATTCTTCTGTCATCCTTAGTCATTGTCTAGCTCTGATGCATAGCAAGTAATTGCAAACATATGGGTCATATTTTATTTTTTAACATCAAAATGTTTTACTTTCATTGTTACAGATTCTCTTTCCCTCTTTCCTTCCCTCTTCCTCAGTCCTCCCTGCAATAAACTCCTTGTTCCAGATTACTATTGTACATATAATGCCTAATTATATGTTCTTTTTGGACAGTTCTTCCCCTCATCTAATAGAATGCAGTGTTCATTATCTATCCACTCTTTCCTCATTCTCTCTTCAAACCCCCCCCCATGTCCTATTTTATAACTGTGGGGTTACACAGTATTTGTCCATTTGTGACTGAGTTATTTCACTCAGGATAATGTCATCCAGGCTCCCTCATTTTGTATAATGTTTTACGAGTTCATTGTTTTTCAGTGCTCCATAATATTCTATTGTGTGATTGTACCTATTTTTTTTCCCCTATCCATTTATTGATGGGCACTTGGGTTACTTCCATCTCTTTATTATTGTGAATAATGTAGCAATAGACATGGGTGTGCAAACATCTGTTTGAGTCATGGTTCTGATGTCTTTGGGGTGTATTCCCAATAGTGGAATTACTGAATCAAATGGTATTTCTATTTCCAACTTTTTGAGAAAGCTCCAGACTTCCTTCCATAGTGGCTGTGCCATTTTACATTTCCACCAGCAGTGAATAGGATTCCAGACTCTCCACACCCTCACCAGAATTTGTTGTTTGCTAGCCTGTTGAAGTTTGCTATTCTTGCTGGGGTGAGATGATATATCATAGTTGTTTTGAGGAAGGATATAATTGTAAAGATGATAAATTCTGTTATAAAAGTCAAGTTATGTTCCTGGCTAAAATATTTTTAAAAATTTAGAAGACTATAATGTTAAAGAAGATAAAATTTCCTCCTGTGTTTTCCACCCCTCCCCTGAAGAGTGGTCACTTTTTCCTATGCGTAAATAAATATATTGGGTTGAAATCTGCTTGTAAACTTTTGCTTAGCATTGTGGACTCCTCATTCACAAATCAATGCAGAGCTGACCCTCTAGTGAGTCTCCAAGGTTGTAAATTGTATGGGAGCAGGTGTTGTTGTGTACTGTCAAGTTGGAACTGACCTATAGCTGGACTTCCAGCAGGTTTTTTTGTTTTTAAAATTGAAATTTTATTGTAAGTTTATAAAGCACTTGGATTTCCATTCATTCATTGTTGTACATTTTCTTCCCTGCCCCCTTCTTCCCTAGTTTATTTTTTTCTTGGCAAAAAAGTTCTAGTCATATATCCCTTATAAACAGTTCTCTCCCTCGTCTGTTTCAATGCGGTATACATTATTTATCCCCTCTTACTCAGTCTCCCCTCAACCCCAATGTCAGTCCCATTTTACAATAGTGGCAGTATGCAATATTTGTCTTTTGTGACTGAACTGTTTCACTCAGCATAGTGTCCTCCATGGTCACCCATGTGTATGTATCAGTTTGTGTGGCAGTTTTCATTTCTTAAGGATATATACCCAGTGGTGAGATTGCTGAGTCAATGGTATTCCACTTTTCAACCTTTTAAGAAGTACCAGTGCACTCTCCTAGCTCAGTCACTAGAGCATAAAACTTAATCTTAGGGTCATGGCTTGGAGTTCTGGGAGTTTCTGGTCCATAGAAAGTAGTAACCCCAAAGCAGTGCCTTTCTGGCAGTTTAAATCCACCAGTGGTTCCTCAGGAGAAAAATGAGCAATCTCCTCTCATGCAATTTACAGCCCCCAAAAACCCACTGGAGGGTCAACCCTGAGGTGGGAGTGGATTCCAACTCAATGGCAATGAGAGTCAGCTTAAGAAGTACCAGACTGCTTCCCATAGAGATTGTACCGTTTTACATTTCCATTAGCAGCATAAGAGTTCCACTATCTTCACACCTTCACCAGCATTTGTTGTTTACTGTCCTATTGAACTTTACTGTTGTTGCTGGGGTGAGGTGATATCTCATTGTTTTCATTTGCATCTCTCTGATAGCAATAGGGGAGCTCTCAGGGTACAGTCTGTAGTTGTGTTACTAACCCAAAGGTGGTGCCTCTCTGACAGTTCAAATTCAAGGGTTCCTAGGAGAAAGATGAACAATCTCCGCCTGTGCAGTTTACAGCCTCAGAAACTCACTGTGGTGTCAACTATGAGTCCATTCTGAGTCAACACAATGAAAAGGGAATAGGTAATGACCTGGAGCAATGATCTCGGTGATGATCTTCTTGTGCTTTTTGACCATCTGAATGTCTTCTTTGTTGAAGTGTCTTTTCATGGCTTCTGCCCCCTTTGTAATTGGGTTATTTGTCTCTTATTGAGATGTTGGAATTTCCTGTAAATGAGATTATTCTCTGGTCTGATGTGTCATAACTGAATATTTCCCCAGTCTGTAGGTTCTCTTAGTACTGGAGAAATCTTTCGTTGCATATAGAGAGCTAATTCTTAGAAAATCCCAATAGCCTAGCATATCCTCTAATGATGTGTATTTTTTTAAATATTTGTGTATGTGTGTGTTTATATTTCTTGCTGTCTATTTACTATCGAAGATGGGAGCTCTGGTGGCCTAGTGGTAAGAAATGGTGCTGCAATCTCAAAGGCGCACTGTTTGAATTCACCAGCTTCTCTTCAAGAGAAGGATGGGTAATCTCCCCACTGGATAGCAATGGGGCTGTTAGATGAATAATGATGTTAAATCTCACCAAAATTTTCTTCCAACTGATTGGCTGATCACTCTTATCACATCACCGAGGCAATTACATTATTACATAGTTACTAAATCACTTCATTACAGAATGGGCAAACCACTGAGAGACATGGTCCAGCCAAATTGATACATATTTTGGGGGAACGCAGTTCAATTCATGACAATACGTACTATTATTGTCCTCTTAGAAGAGGTATTGGAGAAGTTAAATCAATTGCCTATAAACACATAAATGGCAAAACTGTCATCTTTCTAAGCATGCATGGTGGACCATGATGTGGTGTACCCCAATTATTAAATAATTCTCTACTGAAATACAGATTGCCTCCAATTCTTCATGTTATAAATATTGCATTAAAAAAAAAACAAGGGCCAAGGGAGCTCTGATGACCTAGTGGCAAGAAGCTGCAATGCAATTCCAGAGACACAAGGTTAAAATCCAGCAGATGCTCTGCTGGAGAAGGAGGGACAATCTCCTTCTGTACCATTCAGATCCAATTTGAAGACACACACACAAAAAGAGTAAAATTTAAAAAAAAAAATAGAACAAGGGCTGCTTGGGGAAGGCTAAGTATGACCTCTACTAATTCCACAAGGGGCAACTGTCCCTGTTAACAATAGCTACAACATAAAACCAATTCCCATGAGATCAAACATGTCTCCCATGCTCTCACACCTCTTTCTACTAATTTCAACAACAATTTTCCTGCACTGCTGAGTCTAAAATCCACTGTGATGGCACAAAACCCACACAGAACCATATTAGGAAAGCCAAAAGGCCCTAATCCAGGTTGGCAGCAAAATACAATCACTAAGTCAGAACAGCTTTTAAAATGTGCTTGCAGTCACCTCAGCCTTGAGATGTGTGGCTTTAGCCCTGTTTTACAAAGCTCTCAGTTCTGACAGTCATGGCTCTCCCACAAGCTTTCCAACAAACTTAGGCAAAGGCTCTTAACTCTGATACCGTGGTATAGCAGTCCCAAAGTCAGCTCTATTGCGTGTCAAGTCTCTAGTTTCTTGCATCAGCCACAGCTATGACAGCTGTAGGTCTAGCTGGCACAAGAATCTCTGGTCCTGAAGGTCGTGTACTGCACGTCTACTTCTTTTTTGTTGGTGTTTCTGCTGCCGGGTCCAGTTAATTTAATGGCTAGCCAATATCTTTGGAAATAGGCTAATACACTGGGTTCACAAATTTCTGTCTATCCACATGGCAAAGTTCGAGTCAACGCCTAAGGAACCTATTTTGAACGATAAATTTTTAACACCACACAACACTGCCACAAACATCCTTAGCTCTATTTTCTTAGCATTTGTAGATGATTAGAAAACTGAGTTAATACTCATACCAGTTGATACTTCACCAAGAGAGCATTAGCTAGCAAGATGTTGTGCTGCAGTCCCGAAGGTGCGTGGTTTGAATCCATCAGATGCTCCACTGGAGGAGGGGCAATCTCCTCCTGTGCTGGTGAGATCCCATTCAATATATACAACAAGGAAAAAAAAGAGAGAGAGAGAGCATTGTTGTTGTTGTTGTTATGTGCCATTGAGTCACTTGCGACTCATAGCGACCCTATGTACAACAGCCCTAAACTCTGCTCTGTCCTGTGCCAATCGCACTGTCTCTGACACTCCCATCCCGATTTTCCCAGTCACTGTCAAGCATGATGTCCTTTTCCAAGGACCGGTCTCTCCTCACAATATGTCCAAAGATGTTAGACGGAGCCTCAGAATCCTTGCCTCCAAGGAGCCACCCGGATTAACCCTTTCCAGGACAAATCTGTTTGTTTTCCTAGCAGTCCATGGTATTCTCAATACTCTTCTCCAGCACCACAGCTCAAAGGCATCAATTCTCCTTCTATCCTCCTTGGCCATTGTCCAACTCTTTGATGCATAACAAGTGATTGCGAGAGAGCATTAGAGTCACTATTTCTCCACAATTTCCTTCTTGAGAACCATCAATCATTTATATCTTTGCCAATTTGTTTGGTTAAAAAAAATTTGTATTTTCCATACAGAAAGAGAACTAATGTTTGCTCTTACAGACCAAATTTGGAACTCTATGTATCTCATCTCACTCTATCCTCGCAGCTTCAACATGACAAGTATTATCCCTCATCTTATTAATGATATGGGACTCAGAAAGTTGAAGGGATTTTACCTTATCCAAGCCCCTACAAAAAAAAAAAATAACAATTGAAGGTCCTCAAGCCTTATGCCCCTTCTTCTGAAGCACAGCAGTTCGCCTGGGGTTACATCACTTCTTCCCTGAAGAAGTTCTTGAAAAGACTTGAAGGAAGATAAGGGCATAGGTAGTTAGAAAAGAGGCCAAGAATCAAAGGTTTAAATATGTAAAACACTTAACATAATGTCTTATGCTTTGTTGTTGTTAAGTGCCATCATCAACTAGGACTCTGTGACCAATGGATCTGAACCCTGCCCAATCCTGTGCGATTTTCATCATCTCTGATACACTTGAGCCTACCATCATAATCACTATTTCAATCCGTCTTGTTGAGGATTTCACCCTCTTTGCTGCCCCTTAACTTTTCCAAGTGTGGCATCGTTTTTCAAAGACTGGCCCCTTATGCTTTAGAACTAGTCAATGAATGTTTGTCTTTATTTTTCTCTTTAGTTGATTACCCTGGATTTCTAGTGCTAGGCATTGAGCCTAGTACCTGTTTGAGATTAGTATCCCATAGCCACAGGTGTATTACTTTAGGACTTTTCAGGATATTGTTGTTGCTAGGTGTATGACTCATAGCAACCATATGAACAACAAATCTGAACTCTATCCTATCTTGTGCCATCCTCATCATCTCTGATGTACTTGAGTCCATTTCTGCAGTTACTGTATCAATCAGGTCTATCTTCCCTTTGCTGGCTCTCCACTTTTCCAAGCATGATAATTCTTTTCCAAGGAATAACTGCATAGTTTAAAATTAGGAAATGTGTGTATCAGGGTTGTATCCTTTCTCTAAACTTATTCAATCTATATGCTTAGCAAATTATTCGAGAAACTAGACTCTATGAAGAGAAATGTGGCATCAAAATTGGAGGAAGATTCATCAACGACCTTTATGTGGATGATACAATCTTGCTTGCTGAAAATGAGGAGGACTTGAAGGACTTACAGCAGAAGGTTAAACACTGCAGCCTTCAATATGGATTGCATCTCAACGTCAAGAAAACAAAACCCCTGCCACTGAGCTTATAGACTGGAGAAAAGATTGAGACTGTCAACAACTTTATTTTACTTGAATCCACAGTCACTCACTTGGATCAGGAGACATAGTAGACTGGAAAAGTCTGTAGTCAGAGACCTCTCAAAATTATTAAGAAGTAATGATGTCAGTTTGAGGACTAAGGCACCTGATTCAGACTATAGTTGTGTCAATCACTTATGCATATGAGAACTGGACAATGACTAAGGAGACAAAATAATTGATACCTTTGAGCTATGGCATTGAAGAAGAGAGCTGAAGATCCCATGGACTACAAAAAAGAACAAACAACATGTCTTGAAAAAGATGCAGCCAGAATGCTCCTTGGAGGCTAAGCTGATGGAGCTTTGTCTCACATACTTTGGACATGTTGCTGTTGTTAGGTGTCATTGAGTCTAGTACGACTATTGCAACCATAAGAAGAACAGATCTCACCACAAACAAGGTAAAGGTAAATAATCCAATTGAAAAATGGGCACAGGTTATGAACAGACACTTCACCAAAGAAGACATTCAGATGACCAACAAGCACATGAAGAAATGTTCAAAACCCCTAGCTCTAAGAGAGATGCAAATAAAAATAACTATGAGATATCGTCTCACCCCAGTCAGAATAGCAAAATAGGATAGCAAGCAACAAATGTTCACGAGGTTGTGGAGTAACTGGAATCCTTATTCACCGTTGATGGGAGTGTAAAATGGTGGTACCACTGTGGAAGGTGGTATCATGCTTTCTCAAAAAGTTTCAAATAGAGATACCATTTGACCCAGCAATTCCACTATTAGGAATATACCCCCAAAGAGACCATAACTGCCACTCAAGCAGATATATGCATACCCATGTTTATTGTGGCTTTGTTCACAATAGCAAGGAGTTGGAAACAACCTAAGTGCCCATCAACAAATGACTGGATAGAGAAGCTGTGGTATATTCACACAATGGATTACTACGCTGCATTGAGAAACAAGGAACTCATGAAATATTATACAAAATGGGTGACCCTGAACAAAAAGACAAATATTGCATAGTGTCACTGTTGTAAAACACAACTGACATCGGGATTGGGGGAGACTGAGAAAGATTGGATAAATAATGTATACTGCATTGAAACATATGAGGGAGAAAACTGTTTAAAAGGGGTATGTGATTAGGTATTATTGTCATGACAGGAGTCCAGAACGAAAGTTGTATAGTGGAGTGGACCTGGGGGGAGGGATTGTAAAACAAAGAATTTTTCCTTTACTTTCCAAAGAGAAGAGTGTACTGGGCAGGGGGAGGGGTAGGCAGGGAGAAAAGTACAATAATGAATGAATGGAAATCCAAAGTCTCTAAATTTTCATTAAAATTATTAATTATAAGAAAGGACAACAGATCTGAACCCTGTCCTATTCTGCGCCATCCTTACACTTGCTAACATGAGAGCCCATTGCAGCAGTCACTGTGTCAATCCATCTGGTTGAGGGTCTTCTTCTCTTTAGTTCATCCTCCCCTTTCCAAGCATGGTGTCTCTCTTCAAGGAATAGCGTCTCCTGACAACGTGCTCGAGGTATATGCAATGAAGCTTTATTATCTTTGCCTCCAAGGAGCACTATGGCTGCACTTTCTCCAAGCCATATGTGTTTATTTTTTTGGCAGTCCATGGGATGGTGAGTGCTCCTCTTCAGCGCCACAACTCAAAGGTGTCAATTTATCTTCTGTCATCCTTATTCACTCTTTGATCTTCTGCAGCAGCATTTCGAGTCCTCCTCGCTTTCAACAAGTAAGGTTGTTTTAGCTGCGTAACACAGATTGTTGATAATTGTTCCTCTGATCCTCATGCCACATTCTTTTCCATAGAATCCAGCTTCTCAAATTATTTGCTCAATATATAAATTGACATATAAACAGGAGCCAATGGTAATGAAAGAGTAAGTGGAGGCTGCATTGAAGGCATTGGCAAAAAATAAGGCCCCCCAAATCCATGGAATACCAATTGACTTGTTTCTATTAACAGATGCAGCCCTGGATGCACTCACCCCTCTCCCCCTGCATATCTTCATCCCTCTGCTTTCAAACTCATCCACCCCTCTTGCATATTCATACTCATTCTACAATAATGGTTTTATACAATATTTGTCCTTGTAAGACTGAATTAGTTCACTCAGCAAAATGCTCTCCAGTTCCTCCCAAGTTAGGTAATAATTTATAAAATCATTGCTCCTGTGTGCTACATAGTATTCCATCATGTGAATGTACTATAATTTCTCAATCCATCTCAGACAAAAGTCTTTTTATTATTATTATTAAATTTTACTGGTTTTAATGAACATTTACAGAGATTTTGAGTTTTCATTCATTCATTGTTGCACTGTTTTCTCCACCCTCCTCCCCAGTTCATTCTTCTTTTCCACCCCCAATGTCTGTTTTAATTGTCCAATTGCCGCAGTGCTTGTCAAAGCCAGCTCTGATTAACCTCCTTTGTCAGTGTGTCCCTTGCCAACTTTTACCACTAAGGTTTCAAAGCCATATTGGCTGTCTATGGTGGACAGTGTTTGGTGGAGCTCCCAGTTTTAAGACAGGTTGGGGAACAGGAGTAGCATCTACTTCCTAAATCACACGCCTCTGGAAACTCTATGAACTTGGAGAAAAAAGTTATAGAAAGGCCTCT
>NW_006399767.1:26211621-26232533 GCF_000299155.1 Elephantulus edwardii | reverse complement strand
GAGAAAGATGGGTTCAATAACGTATACTGCATTGAAACAGATGAGGGAGAAAACTGTTTAAAAGGGATATGTGATTAGGAATTTTTGTCATGACAGGAGTCTAGAGTGAAGGCTACATGGTAGAGTGGACCTGGGGGAGGGTTTGTAAAACAATGAAAGAATTTTTCTTTTACTTTTCAAGAAGGGTAGTGTACTATGGGGGAGGATTGGGAGGAGAGAAAAGTGCAACAATGAATGAATGGAAATTCAAAGTCTCTGTAAATTTGTACAGAAATTAATAATAAATTTAAATTAAAAAAAAAAAGAAGTTCCATTTGACCCAGCTATTCCACCACTTGGAATTATTCACCATCACAAGAACATGGAAACAGCCCAAATGTCCTCCCCTGTCTTTGTAATGACTCTTTTCTGTCTTCATGGATGGTATCTTTGATGTCATCCAATAACTCATCTGATCATCAATCATTAGAGTCACCTTCCTCCAGCTTTGAGACCTCCAGCAACAGGATAGAAGGTGGTGCCAAGCGCCAGCTCTGAAGATCCATCTGAGCCACCGTCTATACCCTCATCTGAGACTCCATCCTGCCACACTGCCACAGGCCTCAGGTGGGGCCAGGGAAGGCTATCCTGCACCATAATATTTGTATGCCTGATTGTCTTTATGGTTTGCTGTTAGAGATATAACACCTGTCTATCAGTTCATTGTGTTGGGGAATGATTTTCATGTTGCTAATTTGAAGTTTAGGTGGGTAGTACTAATTAATAGTAGTGTTGTTATTGTTGATTGCCTTTGAGTCAAGCATGACTCATAGCGACACTATGAAGAAAAGTCCTGAAGCCCCTCTACAACTATCAACATTTATTAAAGTTCATAGAGTTTCCAGAGGCATGTTAATTAGGCAAACCTCTATTGATTTTCCACAGCTGTAAATCAAAATGGAAAGAGACCTTGGAGCTACTTTTTAGCTCAGAACTGCTAGATTCAAACTATCTGAGAGGTGCAACTTTTGGGTTAGCTGTGCAACTCACTGTGGACAACACAGCCAAATACAGCATTATGGGCTCCTCTGGGTGTGTAAGAGAAGGTCTAAATGCAGTTAGACATGATGCGGAGCAGAAACGTTGTCTCAAATTCACAATCTAACTGAGGAGAGAGGTTGGGTCAGTATTTTAACCAGGGAGATCCCTTTAGTTCCAGCTTCAGTTCTGCCATTTTCTTGTAAATTCTCTAATTGTCCTTGTATCTTTATCTAAAAAAAAAAAAACCACACCAGGGATACTAATATCTATGTGTCAGAGTCATTGTGAGGCCTAGAAATGGGATATAAAAAGGACTTCATGTAGAGGTTGGCACATAATGAAAGTGTACAATTTTGGAAAAAACAAGCCGTTACTGTTGAGTCAATACTGACTCATAATGACCCTGTAGGACACAGTAGAACTGGCCTTTAGAGTTTCTAAGACTGAAAATAACTACAGAACCAGACTGCCACCCACAGCCTTCTCCTGCAGAGAGAGTCGGGTGGGTTCAAATCACTTACCTTTAGGTGGTCAATACTTAAAACACTGCACCACCAAGACTCTTTTAAAGTAAACTATTTGCTGTGGCGTTGGAATCAACTTATAGCTGAAGTTTCATGGGGTTCCTGGACCTGTAAATCGCATATCTTTCTCCCTTGGTGTTGCTGATGCCCTGGAACCACTGGGATCACGGTCTTTGGGTAAGCAACACAACCCCTTGCAGACTCTTCTTACCACAGTTCTTAAAGTACACAATGATAACTTTTTAGTCACTTAAGACATCTGTGATAAGTGCCATAGCAGAAATACTGCAGGGCAATTTTCTTTTTTACCTAATCTCCTTATTCCAACTTCAACCACTTTCTTCCAGTAGCTTGGGGTGTTGAAGAAACCAGGGCATCCTCTCCATATTGTCATAGCCACTCACTCCATCTCACAGACTACTTTTTAAAAAATTTTATTTTATTAATTTTAATGAACATTTACAGAGATTTTGGATTTCCATTCATTCATTGTTGCACTTTTCTCCCTGCCCACCCCTCCCCTCCAGTTTGCTCTTCTCTTTGAAAAGAAAAAATTCCTTCATTGGTATGCAATCTCCCTGTCCCTCTCCCCCCGCCCCCCACAGACTACTTTTTATGAGCCTGAGCCATCTCCACCTATCTTTCTTGGAGTGTAGTGACTAGAACCATGTATGCCCTTCCTGTAGCTGACACACCTGAACGCTAAGCACATTGCTGCCTCTGCACTGAGTCTTTGATGGGAACAAGGATAAATTTCTGCCCTAAGGCAGAGTCCCTGATTGGTGCAAACTGTCAATTCTAGCACCTGCTAAAGTCAAGTTACTATTGTTTACCTGGAGCCTAGTGCACCTCACAGTAACTCTGTGAACAAGGAATCAGAACACTGCCGTATCCTGTGCCAGTCTCACCATCTTTGACATACTTGAGCCCATTGTCAATGTCAATTGAGTCAATGTGTCAATCCTTGCTGAGGGTTTCTTCTCTTATGCTAACCTTCCACCTTTCCAAGCATGCTGTTCTTCACCAAGGTCTGGCCCTTCCTGACAACATGCTTAAAGTATGTGAGTCAAAGTTTTACCATTCTTGCCTCCAAAGAGCACCCTTGTTGCACTTTCTCCAAGGCAGACCTATTTTGTTCTCCTGGCAGTCTATGGGATATTCCATACTCTTCTCCAACACCACAACTCAAAGGTACCGATTCTTCTGTCATCCTTATTCATTGTCCAACTTTCAGTCCTATCAAGACAACGGCTTGGATCAGGTGTACCTTGGACTCTAAACTTACATCAGTGCCCTTTCGTACTCTGGAGAGATACCTAAGAGTAGATTTTCCTGATGTGACTCATCTTTTGATTTCTCGATTGATAGTATCAAGGGAGGGAGCTCTGGTAGCCTAGTTGCAAGAAGCTGCGCTGCAATCCTGAAAGCATGTAGTTCGAGGCCACCAGCTACTCCTCAGGAGAAGGATGGTCAATCTGGTCCCATGCGATGTACTACGATGTACTGCCTCTGAAAACCTGCCAGAGGGTCAGTTATGGATCAGTTCTGACTCAACGGTACACAGTAACAACCACCACAGTGGCAAGAGTGTTAATTGTGAACCCAAGCAAGATGAAATCATTGCCAAGTTAAATCTTTTCTCCATCTGATGTTACCTGTTGGTTTAGCAGTGAAAATTTTTATTTTCTTGATATTGAAAGCTTTATAGTCTTTGACCTTCTACAAAAAGCTTTTAAAGTCCTCACTTTCGATGAGCAAGGTTGTTAATGAAACTTCTTATGATTCTGATGCCATGTGGTTTTTTTCCCCTTTAAAGTCTAACTTCTTGAATGATTTATTCAGATAGATATTAAATAAGCATGAAGAAAGAATACAGCCCTGACATACACCTGTCTTAATTTTAAACCGCACAGTATTCTTTGATCTGTTCGCATGATAGCTTCTTGGTTTAGGCATGAAGAGAATTAAGTCTTCTGGGACTCCCATTCTTCTCAATATAGCCATAATTTGTTGTGACCCACATTTCAAATGCCTTTGCATAGTCAATAAAACACAAGTAGATATTCTTCTGGTATTCTCTGCTTTCAGCTAGGATTCATTTGACTTCAGCAGTGATATCTCTGGTGCCATGGTGTCTCCTAAATCCAGCTTAAATTTCTGTCAGTGTTCTGTGTGTACATTTAAAAATTATCTTTAGCAAAATTTTGCTTGCATATTATATTAATTATATTGTTCAATAATTTCCATATTCTGTTGAGTCACCTTTTGAGGGGATGGAAATAAATATGGATCTCTTCCAGTCAGTTGGCTGGGTAACTGTCTTCCGAATTTCTTGGCCCAGCCTGGTGAGCACATTCTGGACTACATCTGTTTGTTGGAATGTACCAATTGTTATTCCATTAATTCCTGGGGCCTTATTTTTTTTTTTCTGATGCCTTCAGTGCAGTTTGAATATCCTTATTATTCTTGGTTCTTTTAAAAAAAATTATTGCTTTGTTTTCTTTGAAGCTGTGTCTTGGGTACATGGCCAGGAGAGCTCAGTCCTTGGAGGAGGACATTATGATTGGAAGGGTGGCGTGACAGTGCAGGAGAGGAAGACTGAATGAGATGGATTGGCACAGTAACTGGGGTAACAGGGGTAGGTATGTTGGAGTCACTGAGACTGGCTCAGGATAGGTCAAGGTTCGGAGCTATTGTACATAGGGTCACTATGAGTGGCAGGCGACCCTATGGCACATTAACAACATACATAGAATAATTTATTTACATTGTGTTTCATTCATGTACAATGTTGGGGTTTTTTCACCTCCTCTCTCCACCCACCAAACTCTGTGACCGTGTGATTTCCTCCTCTCCACCTTCAATCTCCCTGTCTCCTCCCCTTTCCTCTTTAGATATTAGTTTTTGATCATATGCTACTTCCTAAAATAGTTCTGTCTTAGCCAATTCTTTTTGGTGCAGTGACTCCATGTATTCCTTCAAAGGAATACACAATATCTTCTTTTGATGCTTTCTGGATTATTCAAGATTTGCCCATAGCCATTTTCAGTATTACAAGTTGAGGTTTGAATCTATTCTTCAGTTCTTTCAGTTTGAGAAATGCCAAGTGAGTTCTAACCTTTTTACTTTTTAACTCCACTTTTTTGCACATTTTGTTATAATACTTTGCTTTGTCTTTTCAAGCTACCTTTTGAAACCTTTTCTTACTTCATCACTTCTTCCTTTTGTTTTGTCTTTTGTAATCTCTTTTACTTCATCATTTCTTCCTTTTGTTTTGACTTTTTAATGTTTTAGTGTAATTTCCAGAGTTTCTCCTGGCCTCCATTTTGGTCTTTTCTTTTTCCTTATCTTTGTAATGACTTTTTGCTTTGATATCCTTGATCACATTCAACAGCTCATCTAGTCTTCAGTTATTAGTGTTCGATGCTTCCATTCTATTCCTGAAGTGCTTTTACATTCAGGTGGTGGACGTTCACGTGTCTTAAGGGCCAGCAAGCTAGAGTGAGGTGCCAAAGTCATGGCAGGACAGGCCTTTAAAAATGTCTTTCCTTCTTTGACCAAGTATTTGTGGGAAGGAATACAGCTGAAACTGTAACCAAAGGAGCCATATGTTTCCAGAAAAAAAAATATCTCAAGGTAAAGCGTTACAAGCAACAATAGTAGCTGTTGGATCTGGATCTAAAAGAAAGGGTGGAAAAATTCAACCAGTTAATGTAAAAGCTAGAGGCAAAGTTCTTCTCTCAGGATATGAAGGCACCAAAGTAAGTTCTAGTTGACAAGAATTATTTCTTATCTCGAAATGGTGACATTCTTGTGAACTATGTAGACTGAAATAAATCACTACTGAAATGGCTTCACATGAAGCTGCCCATGCACTGAATGTGGAATCTCTCTGTCTCTCTTTTGGAGTAAACTAACAATATTTAAACTAAAAAAAGATCAGATGGGATAGACCCAATGTCATATTTTGGTTCTTGTGGACTTAATCTTCTTCACTTTCAGCTTGCACAAGAGTAGTCGATAGTCTGTTCCTCAGCTAACTACTGGCATGGTTTGGACTGCTGATACTGAGTTTCTCCAATGATTCTTTACATAGATGTAGTCAATATGATTCCTGTATAGTCCATCAGATGAGATCCATGGGTATAGTCACCATTTGTATTTAAAAAAATTATTTGGAATGAATAAATGATTGATTGTACAAAATTTGATTATTCAATCTCCAGGCTCATTTCTGTCACTACGTCCATAATTTCCAACTACAGTCTTTCTTCCTTGTTCTTAACTTTTGCATTCCAGTCATCAGTTATATCAATGAATCTTGACTGCCTGTTCAGTCTGTTTCAGAGAGCAAAAGTTGTTAGAAATCCTAGAAAAGCAGGCATGGTGATCTATTTCTGAAAAAGAAGCCGTTGAAAACCCTTTTATGAAAAAAAGAAAACCCTTTTAGAGCACTTGGCAAGTCGTTTTCTGCCTTTATTCGGTGTGAATAGTCAAGCATCCTGGCAAGC
Source organism: Elephantulus edwardii (assembly GCF_000299155.1). Classification (NCBI taxonomy): domain Eukaryota; kingdom Metazoa; phylum Chordata; class Mammalia; order Macroscelidea; family Macroscelididae; genus Elephantulus; species Elephantulus edwardii. The sequence goes on along the minus strand of NW_006399767.1, from coordinate 26,226,478 downwards.
ACTGGACAGAACAAGATTTGATTTCAAGTTCTTACTCATTCTAGATCCTTAGGCAAAACACTGAACTTCTTAAGCCTCGGTCTTTTGTCTCTGGAAAGTGGACACTGTTCTTTAATGCATTAGTCAAGAACTTGACTGCCTGAGTTTGAATCCCAGGTTTGCCAGCTCTATGATGTTAGCTGAGTTACTAAACATCTTAGGCCTTAAGGGTTTTTTTTTTCCATCTGGAACATGGGGCCATAATTAGTTATGAGGATTAAGTTAATTCTATGTAAAGTATTTATTTAGTACAGTGCTTAGGAACATAGTGAAACTATAAATTTTAGTTATTATCAAACAATGTGTGTAGAGACTTTAGTCAGGATGTGGGGGAGGAGGGATGACAAGCTTGGGGTTAAGAAATGGTTCTTTGGCCTGGTTTTTGTTAAGATTCAGGAAAGCAAATCGCCACTCTGCCTCAGGTGCTGTCCCATAACCTCTACACGGTCCTGCACATTCCCCACGACCCTGTGGCCCTGGAGGAGCACTTCCGAGATGATGACGATGGTCCTGTGTCCAGCCAGGGCTATATGCCCTACCTCAACAAATACATCCTAGACAAGGTAAGGTCCAGCTGTGGCAGGAGGTGGGGGCCAGAGAAGGTCAGAAGGGACAGCGTCTATGTTTTCCCACTTCCCCCAAATAGATTTCCACTTCAACTCCTCCCCTCCCCTCTAATAAGCCTTCTCCCTTCCTGCTCCCCTATATCTATCCTTCACATCTCAGTCACCTGCCTCTTTGCACCTGGCTTGGCCCCCTCAACTCACTTCAATCTCCTTCATCTGCATTCTAGCCTTCACCCTTCCCACAACCTTCCACTCTATCCCTGCCAAGGCCCACCTCCAGTTTCCAGCTGTTACCTTCACAAAGGACTCCCCAGCGCCCTACCCCCACCCCAGCACCCTACCCCCACCCCAGCCTCATCTTCTCTGCTCCTCCCAGTTGTTACTGTCACAGATTCCTCTGTCCGCTTACTTCCTCCTGGGCTTCCCCTCCCTTTTCTCCTGGGTTGAGGGAGTTAGAGTTTCTCTGTTGTCAGGGCACAGGAGGGAGGGGGAGGCTAGAACCAGCTAGTGGCTTGGTAATCAGCTAAGGGATTTCTGCATTTAGAACCCTGATTTGGCAGAGTGAAGAGCAGGCAATTAAACCAAAATAGTCCCAAAGAACCAGGCAGGAATCCAGTGTGGTGAGGGAGCAGGGATGTGGTGGCCAGCTTGACTGTCATCTTGGCTGACTTGCCGGCCTGGTGGCAGGTGGAGGAGGGAGCTTTCGTTAAAGAGCACTTTCATGAGCTCTGCTGGACCCTGACGGCCAAGAAGAACTATCGGTTGGATAGCAACGGGAACAGCTTGCTCTCCAATCAAGATGCCTTCCGCCTCTGGTGTCTCTTCAACTTCCTGTCTGAGGACAAGTACCCTCCGATCATGGTTCCTGATGAGGTGAGGGTAACAGTAACTAGAGAGACTGTGTCACTCGTCACTTGGCGCTAGGCTTCAGCAAAACCATGAAGGAGGCGATAGCTGCTTTCTTTTTTTTTTTCTTTCTATAACTGCTTTCTGTACTTTCTCATGGCCAGCTGTTCCCAGGATACATGTAACCATCCACGTCAGAGCACATGTGCCTTCTTCCAGGATAACCAAAATCACACTTCTGTTGTGAGCTGCCAATTGTTTTTGCCCAATGGCAAATGACTGTTCCATTGGGTATTATAAAATGAGAACATTTGGCATCAAATGGTGGGGTTTGGGGCACAGTAGCAATATAAGAAGGGAGTTTTAATGAGAGAAAGGGAGACCTGGTAGGCCCATCCTTCCAATGACTCCAGGAGAGCAACCCAGGTTCCAGATCTTTCCCTTCCTGTTTGCTGCAACATAGGGGAGAGCCAGGGCAGACTCAGTTCAGGGGCCCAGGAGGGCAAGTATTTGTTTCCACTAGGGCAGCATAGGAGAAAAGGCCTAAAATCCATTCCTGACCTTATCAACACATGTGTGAAACCGGAGTTAAGTGTACCCTTTTCCCCCATCCACCAGTTCCCTTCTCTTCTGCTTGTTCTGCCTTCTCCTGACTTGTCAGTCCTCTTTATAGCTACAGAGGTACCAGGGTGAATGTAAGTCTTTACAGCAAGGAATACCAGAGCGGAGGCCTCTGAGTTTACAAGGAGTCTAGCAAATCTGACTGTGTTCAAATTTGTGCCCTTGATTCTGTTCGTGGTGAGTGGGAGGGGAGGCACCAGATCTCTTAACTGGTGATCCCACCGTTACTCCACCCCTAGCTAAGACCTAAGAGACCCCAGCATGAAAGTTCTGGAAAGAGGGTATAAGAGCTGCTGGGGTAGAAAAACAACATGTGTCCATCTTCAGACACCTGTCTGGCTGTCCTCATCAGACCCGTCAGTCTCTCAGAGGCAGTCTCTCAGAGGTCAGAAGGCTGCTTGCTTGCTGTGATCAACATGCAATGTGAAAGAACTATAGCAGGATGTACCCCAACCACCACTTCCTGTTCCTCTGAAACACATTTCCTGTCTCTGCCCGCTTACCTCTGCCTCTAGTCTCCTTGCCCACCACCACCTCCACCACCAAGAGAAGGGTCTCCAGGGTTAAAGATTAGGATTGAGAAATGGGACCTGAATGGGGCCCAGGGGATCTGAACCTGAGTTTTGGCTGCCATCAACTCACTGGTGTTACTTAGAGCAAGTTACCTCTCACTTTGAGCCTTGGTTCTGTTATCTGTGAAGTGAAAAGTGAGGGTATTGGATGAGACGGTCTTTCCAGTCTGAGATTTTTTTTGATTCATTATCTCTGCCTCTCTCTCCCCCAAGTCCTCAGCTCCTGCCATGAACCCTGGTCTTAATTTAAGGCTTCAAGGTATGGATTAGAAGTTGGGGATTTGAAAGAGAATGTCCAAGTTAGGGTTGGAACTCCCGAATCCCCTCTTAGATGTCTACTCGTTTCCACCAGCATCTTGTCCACCGGCCCCCAAACCTAGGCCTTGATCTCATTTGTCCTGGGAGCTGGGTAGGCACATCCCTCCTGTTGGTTCTGGCAGCACTGCCTGCTGTGACCACCTGAAGTTTCCTCCCCCCCTCCAGGTGGAATACCTGCTCAAGAAGGTGCTCAGCAGCATGAGCTTGGAGGTGGGCTTAGGTGAACTGGAGGAGCTGCTGGCCCAGGAAGCCCAGGCAGCCCAGACCACCGGGGGGCTCACCGTCTGGCAGTTCCTGGAGCTCTTCAACTCAGCTCGTTGCCTACGGGGCGTGGGGCGGGACACCCTCAGCATGGCCATCCATGAGGTCTACCAGGAGCTCATCCAGGATGTCTTGAAGCAGGTCAGACCACGCTGAGAATCAGGGAAGGATCCTATGGATGGGGAAATGTGGGCTTGTGCAGCCGCTGACTTTGCTTTGCTTTGGCAGGGTTACCTGTGGAAGCGAGGGCACCTGAGGAGGAACTGGGCAGAACGCTGGTTCCAGCTGCAGCCCAGCTGCCTCTGCTACTTTGGAAGTGAAGAGTGCAAGGAGAAAAAGAGCACAATTTTGCTAGACCAGCACTGCTGTGTAGAGGTGAGGGGGACAAGTGGCAAGGTGGCAGACATCCCAGGGCCCAGTGGGTCTCTAGGATGGTGTGAAGAAAAGTGGCCAAGGGGGAGGGCTGATGGAGAAAAGCCACAGTGACATAAATTTTTACTTGGATGCGTATAAACCAAATACTTGTGGGTGCCTCAAAGTCCTTCTCACCCATGTCAGCACTTCTTAAAAAAACTAAAACCGCCAAGTACAGGTTAATGTTGTGGATTTTGCTACACATTTTAGAGTAGGTGACTTAAGTCACAAAGCCCATATCAATATTTTCTTGAAATCGTCCTTAAAGGCCTTTTTCCTTTCCTCAAATTCCATTCCTTTTGACAACTTCACATCTCCCTGTTATGTCTCTGCATCTCCCTCATCCCTTCTCTTTTCCTCCCTTTGTTCTGTCCATTTGTGTCACAGAAGGAAACAGGTGTCAGTGTGGAAAAGCACACATCTAGGCAGAAATTCCAGCTCCTCCACTAACAGCCAATGTAACTTGGGCAAGATCCTGGATCTCTTAGTGAGTCTGTTACTTTCTCAGTGGATCTAATAATGCCTGCCTGGGAAGTTTATTGGACAGGGGTGTGTGTGTGTGTGGGGGGGGGGTTGCGGAGAAAAAAAATCCCATAACAAGTACTAATACAGATTCTAGAACATAAGCTTAATACATGGTAGTTCTGTTGGTGCAAATGATTACATGCTCAGCTGCAATCTGAAAGATGAGTACTTTGAACTCTCCCAGCAGTGCTACGGGGAAAAGATGTGATAAACTTCTGCATAGAAGATAGTAAAAAACCCCTTCCTCTGGGGCCATTTTACTCTTTCACATAGGGAGCCTATGTGAATTGAAATAGTCTTATTCAATAGCACTCAACACCATTATTTTCCACTGGTATATAAGCTTATGAAGGTAGAAATTTGGTCTGTTGGAGAGGCTTCCATACTCCAAAAGCTTGGAACAACGTGTAGCATTCAGTAGCAGACACCCTCAAAATATCTTTAACACGAATGAATAGACGACTTCCTCAACTGTCATGGCTATGTGACAATTTATGTTCTTGAGAAGTGAGGACCCTGTCAACTGGAGGATGCTTTCACTGAAGTGCTTAAACATGCTCTAAACACTACTCAAGTTGGATTACCTAGCAAACAAGGTAAGCATCGAAGTACTGGTGCTTAATTACTAATCTGTTGGGAATAATCAAACTAGCAAATAAACACAAACAAGTCTGTGTTTACCTTGTTTATTGGGTATTCTCCCCACCTGATACCCACTCAGGGATTATAAATTGGAAAAAAGGCTGCAAGAAAGTGCTAGGAGGCTGGAACAGACACAGAGGCCACCCATACCTAGAAGCTGAATCTCTGAAAACATGTGAAATTGTTCAGGTAGATTAGTAAATAAACACACACAAGGCTGTGTTACTTGCATATTGGTTAAGCCAACAATGATACGAATCAAGTGGTTATTAAATGCTACATCCTGTAGAGAGATACTTAACTAAATGTGCACAGGTTCTAGGCAGAATGGGACAGGTGCTTGGGGAAAACAGTCAGCCAGAGGGATAGGGCTTGAGCTGAACAGTCCTAGGGGTAGGTGGACTCTACTAAAGTCAACTCGGCTGTCCCTCCCAGGTCCTGCCAGACCGCGATGGGAAGCGCTGCATGTTTTGTGTGAAGACGGCCTCCCGCACCTACGAGATGAGCGCTTCGGACACGCGTCAACGCCAAGAGTGGACAGCTGGTGAGTGCGAGTTGCGAGCTGCCAACTACTGGGCCTCACCTCTGAAAAGCCCCGAGAGAGGCTGGACCCAAATTCTTTCTTGGTGATGACCCTCTTCTCGATTTCTCTTGCAGCCATCCAGACGGCTATCCGACTGCAGGCCGAGGGGAAGACATCGCTGCACAAGGACTTGAAGCAGAAACGGCGAGAAAAGAGGGAGCAGCGCGAGCGGCGCCGAGCAGCCAAGGAGGAGGAGCTGCTGCGATTGCAGCAGCTCCAGGAGGAAAAGGAGCGGAAGCTGCAGGAACTGGAGCTGCTGCAGGAGGCGCAGCGGCAAGCGGAGCGCTTGCTGCTGGCAGAAGAGGAGCGGCGCCGCAGCCAGCATCGGGAGCTGCAGCAAGCGCTCGAGGGGCAGCTGCGCGAAGCGGAGCAGGTGGGACCAGCAACGGGGGTGGAGCCCGTGGGCTGGTGATGGGCGTGGCCTGAGGGCTCAAGCCCATGAGGGGCGGGGTCGTGGGGCGGGGCCTGTGTGTGGAGAGGTGTGTCTGCAGGTGAGACCTTGGTTTTAAAAGATGAATGCTATGGGCTGAATGTGTGTGCTGGAGAAGCTGAGGGAAGCCGAGGAACCAGGCTGACAAATGCTTGAGGTCAGGGCCTGAAGTGACATTACTAATTTGTATAGTATGTACCCAGTTCTGAGACCCTGCCTCAGGGGTTTGGGCACAAGGAGACCCAAAAGACCACTTAGGGATTGTTTTGGACCAAGGCTAAACCGGATTGGACTAGATTTGAGTTAAATTTACAGTGAAACCAATTTGGAGAATGCAGGTTGCAAAGGTGACCTGGGAATTTAGGTTTACATTTTACCCGATTTGGATCTGGAGTTAGGGATATATGTAGCTACAATCCAGGCTCTGCCTCTTAGGAGCCTTGTGGGTAATCTATCTAATAGTATCTAACCAATAGTACTTTGTTCATAACAACCCAAATCACATCCACTGCCATCAAGGCTATTCCAACTCAAAGTGACCTCATAGGACAGAGTAATACTGCCCATAGTTTCTAAGACTATACATCAATAAGGAAGCAGGCTGCCTAATCTTCCTTTCAAAGAACAGCTGATTTGTCCAAACCGCTGACCTTTTAGCTAGCAGCCAAATTCTTAACCTCTGCCACAGGGCTGCTTCATAGTTACTGTTGGTAGGTGCCATCGCATTTACTCCATTTCATAGCAACCCTGTGTACAAAAAGATTGAAACTTCACCAGATTTTGTACCATCCTCACTGTGCTTAACTGTTACAATACTATGTCAATTTACCTCACTGTGGGTGTTCTTCTCATTCACTGAGTCTTTCCCTTTCCAAGTATTTCCTTTTCCAAGAACTAGCATCTCCTAACAATGGCAGGATTGGCTATCCACTTCTGAAATAACGGGCAATTAGGAAAAATCCTTTTTTAAAAAATAAATTTTTTTAATTGTCATTTTAACAAAAGTTTATAGAAAATTTAGATCTCCATTCATTCATTGTTTCACATTTTACCCCCTCTCCCAACTCATCACCATCCAATTGAGTCAACTCATGGTAACCCTCCATTGTGTTTCTGAAATGATATAAATCTTTCTAGCGTGACTGATGGATTCTAACTACTGATTTTTTGGTTAGCAGCCCAACACAGATCACACTAAGTCACCAGAGCTCCTTCTCGTGGAGGTATATATACCCCAAAAAACCAAACTCATTGCCTTGAGTCAATTCTGGCTCATGGTGATCCCTGGACCCTCTGTTGTGTTTCCTAGGCTGTAAATCTTTTCAGGAGGAGACTGTTCTGTCCATTGTTTTCCTCACTGAGCAGTTGGTGGACTCTAGCTGCCAACTTTTTGCTTAACAGGTCATCATGTTATAGACACCATGCCAGTGGGATTTGGAATTAAATGAGGAAACATCTATAAGATGTTCAGTACCTTTTAGTTGTTATGTTGTTCCTGTAATTGTCGCTTTCAACTCAGCTTGCCCCAGTATACAACAGAATGAAGGAGTGCACAGTCCTGCACAATCCCCACAATTAGTTGTTATAATAATAATAATAATTATTATTATTATTATTATTAAGTACTTGGAGTGGAATGATGTGAGCTCTTTTCTTCACATAGCATTTGTTCACTGACCATTTCTGATCCAGCTAAGCCATCAGGAAAGGTCAGATAGGGAAAAACAACTTGGAGAGACATCACCACCTCAGATAGTCTGGCTGAGTTCTGCCCAACCCCATTCTCCCTGTGACCTGCCTCTGTATCTTGTACAGGCCCGGGCCTCCATGCAGGCTGAGATGGAGCTGAAAAAGGAGGAGGCTGCCCGGCAACGGCAGCGCATTGAGGAGCTGGAAGAAATGCAGCAGAGGCTGCAAGAGGCCCTACAACTGGAGGTGAAAGCTCGGCAGGATGAGGAGGCAGTGCGTCTTGCTCAGACCAGGTAAGCCTGAGGAGTTTCTTCTGGTTTCCTCAACCCTCTTTCATCCTCCTTCTTGCTGAGCAACTGCGAGGTGCCTTAGCGATGGAAAATGATTTGAGTGCATGCCTGACAGACTGCTGGAGGAGGAGGAAGAGAAACTGAAGCAGCTGCTGCAGCTGAAGGAGGAGCAGGAACGCTACATAGAACGGGCGCAGCAAGAGAAGCAAGAGTTACAACAGGAGATGGCGCAGCAGAGCCGGTCCCTGCAGCAAGCCCAGCTGCAGCTAGAAGAGGTGCGACAGAACCGGCAGAGGGCAGATGAGGATGTGGAGGTGAGACCTGGCATGGGACAAGGGGCTGGTGGAGTAAGGGATTTAACTCAGTAACTTGAGATTGGCTGCCTTGGTTACTACCATCTGACGGTGTGACCTTGGTCTAGTGGCCTAACCTTTCTGAAGTGGATTGAGTTCCCCACTGCTAATTGAAAGATTGATCTACTCTGCACTGAAGGGTTTTGGGGGTTGCTGTAACTGCAATCAACTGAAGAGTGACTAACAAACAATAGCATGTTGTGAATATTAGACCAGATATTTAATATATCACATGAGATAGCAATATTTGCTATTTGTTACCATTATTAGTTGGTACTATTTGTTACCATTATTATTATTAATTAATGTATCATTTTCTTCCTACTTTTCTAAGCCCATACTTTGCTATCTTTGTAGAGTTGTCCTAGCATATCCATGAAGGATTTGGTCCAGGACTTCCAAGGACATGAAAATCCATGCATACTCAAGTCCCTTGTATAAAATGACCTAGTATTTACATGCAATCTACACATTTGTACCTTAAGTCACCTCTAAATTATTTGTAATGTTGAATGGAGCCTGTATCTCCAAGAAGTGTTGTTAATTTTTAAAATATTTTATTTCTATTGATATTCTTTTATTATTTGCTTTGTTTATTTACATAATCATTGTAAAAATGCAAACACAAAAATATGTAATATGTAGAAAAGTTTTCCCCTGGCCCCTCCCTCAACCACTGCTAATGACTTGTGTCTTAGTTCTCTAGTACTGCTTTAACAGAAATAACACAAGCAATGTCTTTAACAAACAGAAATGTATTTCTCTCATAGTTTATGGGGCTCTAGGAGAAGGCTTTCTCTTTGTGGTGGCTCTGGGAGACAGTCTTTGTGTCCCTTGGAGATCTCTTAGGTGTCAATCTTCCCCTGGGTCTAGGAGGTTCTCAGCACAGGGACCTGAACTCAATTGATATGCTCTGCTCTCAGCTCTGTTTTGTCATGCTGATGTCTCTCCTCTTCTGTTTATTTCTCTCTCTCATATTTTTAATATAAAAGGTAATAGAGTTCAAATCCACCAGATGCTTTGCTGGAGAAGGAGGTTCAATCTCCTCCAGTACCAGTCAGATCTGATTTGACTTTACACACACAAAGATAATAAAATAAAGAACAACAAAAAAAGGTAATAGAGGCCACACTTGTGGGAAACTTTCCTTACATGGATCAGGACTGTGGCCTGAGTAAGGGTGTTGTACCCTAACCTAATCCTCTTATAACTGATTGGATGATCACATTAGATCACCTATGGAGAATGTTGCATCATTACATAACTGTCATCATTGAGAATTATGTCCCAGCCCAATTGATGTGTATTTTTGGGGGATCCTAACTGTGCAGAGTGCACGCTGGAGCAGAGATCTTTCATTAGGTCCTGGAAGACTTACATAGGGTAGTGGTTTAGAGCTCAAGGCATTAGTCTGGGCAAGTAACTTAACCTCTTTTGCATTTATTGTTAACTTCTATTCTTGGAGTTAGACAAAATAATATATATATGCTTAACACAGACTAACAGTTCAATCCATGGAAACTATTGTTATTGATTCTTTAGAGATCCATTGTTGCTGCTGCTGTTATTGTGTATCATTGAGTCAGCACTGACTCATAGCTGTCCCTCTGGCGGATTTTCAGAGGCAGTTTAATCTCACAGGAGGAGATTGCCCATCTTTCTCCCACAGAGCAGCTGATGTATTTGAACCATGTGCTTTGGGGTTTGCAGTGCAGTTTCTTTCCACTACGTCACCAGCGCTCCCTATAGAGGTCCACAAGTTTTCTAAAATTGTATGCAAACTCTTCATGTACTAAACTCTATATGAACATACAGTCTGTCAGGTTTTAAGGGGCCTGTGAACTTGAAAGGGTCAAGACATCCTGGAGTGTGGTTCTGACTCATTCCCCATTGGTCCTGCCCTCACAGGCTGCCCAGCAGAAGTTGCGCCAGGCTAGCACCAATGTGAAACATTGGAACGTCCAGATGAACCGTCTCATGCATCCAATTGAGCCTGGAGGTGAGAAGGGATAGAACTCAGAGCTTCTCCCTTGGAGGGTGGAGGATAAAAGAAGGGAGAAAGAGATGCCTCCAGATCTCTAGGGCCTGCAGAGATAGAAGGTCAGGAAGTTCTATGCAGCTTGCCAGGTCCCTCAATCTCCTACACTCACCTATCTTTTTACTCATATATGTCTCCTCTCTGTGCTAGACAAGCGTCCCACCACCAGCAGCTCCTTCACTGGCTTCCAGCCCTCCCTGCTTGCCCGACGAGACTCCTCCCTAAGGCGCCTCAACCGCTGGGGATCCCAGGGAACTAAGACCGTCACATCTAACAGCAGTGACCAACAGAAGTCTCTCAATGGCGGAGAGGAAGCTCCCACCTCAACTGTCACCCCTCAGGAAGAGAAACTGGACACACCTCCAGAAAATTAGCCTCTGCTAGCCCTCTCATGCCCACTAGGACCTAGCCACAGCTGGCCTGTGGGTGACACTGGTCCCTGCTGGTGACAGGGACCCAGGCGCTTTAACCATGAAATAGTCCTGGATGGACCTCTGTTCATGTTCATCTTACACACCAGCCTCATACCCTAGACTATGGGAGATGACTGTAATATTGATCCTTGAGATCTTAGCCATGTGCCTTAGCCCCAAGGGCCCAAGTAACCTGGTCTGGAAAAGAGAGTAAAAGAAATGAGGAGGAACTATCTGTCCCCAGGTTGCCGCCACATTACTGAGGCATATTTCTAAATAAAAATTGCGCGTGGAGTGAACTATTGGTTCAGGTATGCTCTTTATCTTTTTTGCTGTCCCTTACCTCCTTCAGGACCTGTAAGGCTCCAGTACAAGCAGCTGGCAGATGGGCAGTCTCACTCTATCCATAAGTAATATTCAACTATGAAAACACAAATTAACTAGGAAATGACAAAAGTAATTCATAAATTCATTAAGAGATTTCTTTCTAAGATTTCTATTTAATATTTGTAAGAAGTAATATTCAAAGTGTTTTTGTTAATTGGGTGTTTATAATACCTGTAATAACCACTCAAGTAAAATTTTTTTTTCTTATTTAGAGTATTGGTGTTACATGGAATTGAAGTTCTTTAAAAAAAACTTTAACTTATATATACCTAATTTGGCTGCAGAGGTGTGTTATGGTAATGAATAAAAGATGTGCAAGAATAAACCTGCTACATTAAAATGGATATACAAGTTCAAGGAGAAAAATAGTGTCTTAATTATCTAGTGCTGCTAGATAATTATCGAGTGCTGCTGTAACAAACAAATATGACAAGTGTATGGTCTTAACAAACAGAAATTTAATTTCTCACTGTTAGGCTCTAAATTCAGGATGCTGGTTCTGTGGGAAGGCTTTCTCTCTGTGTACTCCAGAGGAAAAGCCTTGTCTTTTTCCCAGCCTACATTTCTCTACTGATCTTCGTAAGGCACAAATTTGCCTACATTTCTGCTTGCTTGCTTTATCTGCTCTTTCATATCTCAAAAGATATTTACTTAAAATACAGTCTACACTAGTATTACCTCTTGAATGTAACAAAGAAAACTCATTCTCAAATGAAATTGTCATCACAGGTAGAGGGCTTAGAGTTTACAAGACATATTTTTGGAAGATACAATTTAATTCATAGCAAAGGGACATTGTATAATTCATGATTATGAAAAAAGAACTTATTCATGCATTTTTTAAAAAATAATGATGGTGAGTATCAAATCATATTCAGTCTTATTGAATAAGTTTAAAAGCGTAATTAGTAATTTTATTTTGAAAAGTCAGTATTTCAAAAATACTAGAAATTCCTTCTACTACAGCTATTACACTATAAACTAATGATGAAATTTTTTAAAAAAATTGTTGTTTAGGTGAAAGTTTACATAGCAAATTAGTTTTCCATTCAACAATTATGCGTGTTTTGGATTACCAGAAAGAAAAAAAGGCAAAATCTATTGTATGAACAAAGCAAGGGAACATCACTACATAGTTTAAAATTAAGAAAAGTATGCATCTATGTGAAATAGCTCAGTCACAAAAGGACAAATACTGTATAGTGCCACTGTTGTAAAGTGGAACTGACATTGGAGTTGGGGAGAAAACTAAGAGGGGATAAATATTGTATACTGCATTAAAACAGATGAGGGAGAGAACTATTTAGGAGGAATATATGATTAGGTATTATTGTTATAACAAGAGTCCAGAATGAAAGCTGCATAGTGGAGTGGACTGAGGAGGGATTGTATAATAATATATATATTTTAAATTTTTTACTTTTCAAAGAGAAAAGCAAACTGGTGGGGGGAATGGGCAGTGAGGAAAGTGTGCAACAACGAATGAGCAGAAATCCAAAGTCTCTGTAAACTTTCATTAAAAAAAAAAGTATGCATCAGGATTGTATCCTGTCTTCATACCTATTCAATCTGTAGGCCTAGCAAATTATTCAAGAAGCTGGATTCTGGGAAGAAGAATGTGGGATCAGGGTTGGAGGTAGACTCATCAATAACCTATGTTATGCAGATGACACAACTTTTCTTGCTGAAAGTGAGGAGGACTAGAAATACTTGCTGCAGAATCTCAAAGAATACAGCCTTCAATATAGATTGCATCTCAACATTAAGAAAACAAAAAACTCTCATCACTGGATTGACAGGCAACATGATAGATGGAGAAAAGATTGAAACTGTAAACCACTTCATCTTTCTTGGATCCACAATCAACACCCTTGGTATCAGGAGATCAGGAGACCTATTGCACTGGGAAAGTCAGCCGTCAACGACCTCTCCAAATTATTGAGGAACAGTGATGCCAGTTTGAGGATGAAAATATGTCTGATTCAGATCCTAGTCACTTGCAATTCATCAGAGAGCTGGACAATGAAGTATGATTGAAGAAAAATCAATGCTTTGGAGTTGTGTGGCGTTGAAGAATATCCCATAGATTGCTAAAAGAACAAACAGTTATGTCTTGGAGAAGGTACACCCAGAGTACACCTCGGAGGCAAAGATGATAGAGCTCCATTTCACATACTTTGGGTATGTTGCTAGGAGTGGCTATTCCTTGGAGAGGGCCATAATGCTTGGTATGGTGGAAGGTGGTCAAAAGAGGGGAGGAAGACCTTCATCCAGAAGAATTAACCCAATGATTGCAGCAATAGGCTCAAGTATGTGAGAAATGTTGAGGATAGCACAGGATAGGACAGAGTTCAGAACTGTTGTTCCTAGGATTCCAGTGAGTCTTACTCAACTTGGTGGCATACAACAACTGATAGTCCATGGTCTATTCAATATTCTTCACCAATACCACAATTTAAAGGCATTAACTCTACTTCAATTTTCTTTATTCATTGGCCTACTTACACAACCATATGAAGCAATTGGTAAATACTCTATCATTGATCACGTGTACCTTAGTCTTCAAAATGTCATCCTTTCTCTGTAGCACTTTAAAGAGGTCTGCAAAAACAGCAGAAAATGGGACATGGGGGCACAGGGCTGTAAGCCTCTCTCTGAAAGAGGCAAAGGGAGTGAAAAATAGCACAGCCCCTTCCCACCCCAGAGCAAACACAAATAAAGAGCCCATAGCCCAGCTCCATGGTGTCTCTAGAACCACACTAACAGCACAAGGTTTGTTTATTCATTGCTGACTCACAGGTTTTACTCACAATTGTGGTATCAAGAGTGGAGTTTATTAGAGAAAAAGGTTGGGGAAAGGGAGAAGCAAAGAATATCTCACAATACAAGTCCAGGTTTAGTCCAAGCCAGATTAACAGCAAAATGTAATTCCTTAATTAGTAAAAGTCCAAATCATCCAGCAAGGTTTGCCTCAGAGAAGTTATAAGTTAGATTCTCCTTTAATTATCTGGCAAGCACAGAAAACCCTTTTACTGTGGCCTTTATCTCAGGTCTCCTCTGGTTAAACTTTGCCACAATTTCTCCACAATAATACCACAGACTCTCTACCATGGTTTCACCACCAGCATTTTGCTTCTGTCTCCCTCAAGTCTTGCTGCCTAGTGTGGAAAGCACTCTCTTATCCTAGTCCCACAGCTGTTGGTGAATTTCAAGACCATGTGTCTGTAGTTAATGAAGGTAGCTGGAGACCAGATGGGGCTAAGGTAATGGCTAAAAAAAGCCAACTTTAGGTTAACATTACAGGGTTCTTGGTAGCAAATTTGTCCATTGCACTACATTCTTTGATTTGATCCACAAATTGCAGTCAAGGGTGTTGACTGTGGATTCCAGTGAAACAAAATCCTGAAAAATTTCAATCTTTTCTCCCTTTGTCATGATGCTATATATTGCTCCATTTGTGAAGATTATTGAGTTGTTCTGGTTTTTGTTTCTTTGTTTGGTTGTTTTTTTCTGGATTTGGTTTGGTGGTGTGTTTTTTTCCCCTGGATGATGATGATGATTAATTATTTTAATGAAAATTTACAGATACTTTGGATTTCCATTCATTCATTGTTGCACTTTTCTCCCTGCCTACCTCTCCACCCCCCCACCCCCCAGTTCACTCTTCTCGTTGAAAGTAAAAGAAAATGTCTTTCATTGTTTTACAATCCCTCCCCCCAAGTCCACTCCACTATGCAGCCTTTGTTCTGGACTCCAGTCATGACAATAATACCTAATCACATATTCCTTTTAAACAGTTTTCTCCCTCATCTGATTCAATGAAGTATACATTATTCATCCCATTTTTCTCAGTCTCTCCCCAACCCTGAT
>NW_006399767.1:26209515-26211286 GCF_000299155.1 Elephantulus edwardii | reverse complement strand
AATTACTGAGTCAAATAGTATCTCTATTTGCAACTTTTTGAGAAAGCGCCATACTGCCTTCCATAGTGGTTGCACCATTTTACACTCTCACCAACAGTGAATAAGGGTTCCAGTTTCTCCACAACCTCACCAGCATTTGTTGCTTGCTGTTTTGTTAAATTTTGGTATTCTGACTGGGGTAAGATGATATCTCATAGTTGTTTTGATTTACATCTCTCTTAGAGCTATGGATTTTGAACATTTCTTCATGTGTTCGTTCACCATTTGAATGTCTTCTTTGGTGAAGTGTCTGTTCATGTCCTGTGCCCATTTTTTAATTGGATTGTTTACCTTTATCTTGTTGTGGAGGATTACTGGGGGTTTTATGTTAACATATAATCCATACTTTGAGCTTAATCATTAACTCTTCATTTTCTGCAGGTATAATTTACAACATTTAAAACATAAATTTGTTGTTGTGTGCCATTGAGTCAGAATGGACGCATAGCTGACCCTCCAGTGGGTTTTCACAAACAGTTAATAGCACAGGAGATTACCCATCTTTCTCCCTTGGAGAAACTGGTGGACTTGAACATGTGCCTTTAGGATTGCAACACAACTTTTGGATGATCTAGTGGTAAGCACCAGCACTGCAATTCCAAAGGCATGTGGTTCAAAACCACCAGCTGCTCAAAGGAAAAAGGAAGGGCAATCCCATCCCATGATTTATTGCCTCTGAAAACCCACTAGAGGATCAGTTATGGGTTGGTTCCGACTCAATGGCACACAGCAACAGATATAAATTCATAAAAATACATATTTATGCTGGACAATGAAAAAGGATAGCAGAAGAAGAACTAATCTCTTCGAGTTGAGATGTTGAAGAAGAGCTCTAAATAGCCTATGTTTACCAAAAGAACTGATATGTCTTGGGAAAAGTATAGCCAGAGTGCTTGTTAGAGACGAGGATGGCAAAGCTTAATCTTTCATAATGTGGACATGTTGCTAGAAGAAGCTATTCCTTCGAAAGGAATACCATGCTTGGAAAGGTGGATGGTCACTGAAAGAAAGGGAGACCTTGAACAAGATAGATTGGCATGAGGACTACAGCATGGGGTTAAGTGTATTAGAGATGATGAGGATGGCACAAGATAAGATAGGATTCATGTGTGTTGTTCATAGGGTTACTATGAGCTATACTCAACTTGATGGCACCTAGCAACAACATATGATTGCCATCGAGTCAAGCATGACTCATAGTAACGCTAAACAGAAGACCTGAAGCCTTTCTATAACTATCATCGTTTCTCCAGGTTCATAGAGTTTCCAGAGGCATGTGGTTTAGGATGCCACTCCTGCTTCCAAACTTGTCTTAAACTGGGAGTTCCTCCAAACCCTGTTCACCATGGGCAGCTGTTATGGCATATTACGCCCCAATGGCACAATGTTCAGCATCACAGCAAACCCAGATTGCCTCAGTGCAGCAAATTGACAAAGAAGTGCTGTAAAACTTAGAAGAATGTTACTCCAAAATAAAATAACTTGGCCCCTAGTTGAACAACAACATACACATATATATGAATATGAAAATGAAAGGAGATATAAAATATAATACCTTAACAGCTAACAGATGCTTCCCTGGACATGCTCACCAAGTTGTGTCAAGAAATCTGGAGAACAACCACTTGGCCAACTGACTGGAAGAGATCTATATTTGTTACTATTCCAAAGAAAGGTGACCCAACAGAGTGTGGAAACTATAGAACAGTATCGTTGATTTCACATGCAAACA
>NW_006399767.1:26174309-26202882 GCF_000299155.1 Elephantulus edwardii | reverse complement strand
TGGGCAACGAGCTTAAAGCCCCTGATGGCTCTGGGCGCTGACTCTCACCAGTGGCTATGGATGAAGTCACAGGCGATTTTCAGCCAGTGCCAGAGCATAACTCTTCCCACATCTCTTCTTGTCTAATACTTTTTTTTTACTTTTTACTTCTAAACAAGTTTATTTTAATGCTATTCAAAAGTACATAACATTACCAATTCCACAATAACATAATCAGCAAATATCTAGCTATAATTTTTTAGAGAGAGTGGTAAATAGCTCTGTATGTACGTTTTTTTAAAAAAGTTCTTTCATTGTTATACAATCCCCCCCACACACACCTTGAACACTTTACTATGCAACTCTTATTCTGGACTCTTGTCATGCCAATAACACCTAATCATATGTTCCTTTTATACAGTTCTCTCCCTCATCTGTTTCAATGCTATGAACATTATTTATCCCCTTTTTTCTTAGTTTCTCCCCAAACCCCATATTAGTTCTGTTCCATAACAGTGGCGTTCTGCAGTATTTGTCTTTTTGTGACTGAAATATTTCACTCAGCATAATATTCTCCATGGTCACACATTTTGTATAACATTTCATGAGTTCTTTGGTTTTCAGTGCTGCATAATATTCCATTGTGTGACTATACCACATCTTCTCTATCCATTCATTTGTTGATAGGCACTTGGTCTGTTGCCAACTCTTTGCCATTGTGAACAAACCAGCAATAAAAATAGGTGTGCATATATCTGCTTGGGTGGCAGTTCTGGTTTCTTTAGGGTATATTCCCAGTAGTGGAACTGCTGGGTCAGATGGTATCTCTATTTCCAACTTTTTGAGAAAGTGCCATACTGCTTTCCATAGTTATTACACCATTTTACACTCCCACCAACACTGAAGAAGGATTCCAGTCTCTCCACAACCTCGCCAACATTTGTTGCTTGCTGCACTGTTAAATTTTGCTATTCTTACTTGGGTGAGATTGTCTAATACTTTTTATAGTTTTGTAAGAAGTTGACTCTCAAGTCACATTTACACTAATCCTGTCTCATTAAGATAACAGAGAAAACTCATTCCATATGGAATTTTAACTATAGGCACAGAAGTTAGGATTTATAATATATATTTTGAGAGAACACAATTCAACCCATAACAGAAAGGGTAGAGTCTTTGAAGAAATAAGCCTCTAAAAAAATGAGATGTTTAGAGCATGAATGTTGGCAGGAACCCAAATAAAGAAAGAAAGGAAAAAAAGATAAAGATAAGTAACATTAAGCTGGCTATGCCTGGAAAGTCAGAGGAGGTAGGAGAGAGGAAAGAGTGGAGAAACAGAGTGTGGAAGGGAGAAGAGTGTTTTGAGAAAAGAAAAAAAAAGGCTAAAGCATAAATGGCTAGTCATAATACCCCAGGGGAGGGGTGCAGAAAGAATGTCTAATGTGAGTGGAAATATTTGTCATGCATCATATGACCCTGGCCCAGGGCCCCAGGGCATCATAATGTCTTCTATATTCATGAATACTTTGTGTGGGAAGAGATGTGTGGGGGCAATCCTCAGAAAAGGCCGAGTTTCATCTTTAGATTTCTGAACTGTGGAACAGCAACTGCCCTGCAGGAGCAGGAGTTTAAAGGCAGATGTATCAAACTGAATCTAAGCCATTAAAAATTCCATTAAAAAATTGCAGAAATCTCAGGAAGAGTGCTGGTCTCCCACAAGGCCTTGGTATTGGAGCTTTGAGCCACTCTTATTTTAATCTGAAAGGGCAAAAGGGCTGATATCTAGAGGACAAAAGTAATGCACATTCACTTAAAAAAAAGCATAAACAATAAAAAGAAGCAGGAAGAAGAAAAAATATATCTGGCAAGTTGAAGAGGAGTGTGTGCAAGGGAGGAGAGTAAAATTTACTTTAACAAAGAGCATAGAGTTAACTCATTAACTGGCCAGAAACATGAGTCATGTTTTGTTTATCACCGGATGACAAAAGTAAATTTCTCTCATCAGACTACTTCCCAGTTGCTAAGTTCCTTTTAATGTTATCTTTTAAAAGACTGGCTGAGAAGGACAGGACCATTCCAGGCGCTGAATACCTGGGCTAAGAAGTGAGAATAAAAGTTAGGTGAGGACGCATGACTGCTTAAGTTTGTGTTGTTGTTGTTGCTGTACTCTACAGAATAGTTGTAGTACTTAATTTTCATTGACGTCTGACATACTTTGGACATGTTGCAAGGTGGGACCAGTCCTTGGAGAGGGACATCATGCTTGGGAAGGTGGAGGGACAGCGCAAGAGAGGAAGACCACTGGACAGTGAATAAAGATGACAGAAGAAGAATTGATGCGTTTGAGTTATGGTGCTGGAGAAGAGTGTTGAATATGGCATGAATTTCCAAATGAATAAACAGGTTTATCCAGGGGGGGAAAAAAAGAGAGAGAGGAAGACTGTTGATGAGATGAATTGATTCAGTGACTGGGGTAATGGGGGTAGTAGGTGTGTGTGTCAGAGACAGTAAGATTGGCACAGGATAGAGCAAGGATTAGGGCTGTTGTACATATGGTTGCTATGAGTTACAGGTGATTCAACGGCACATAACAACAGCAACAACTTTAATTAGATCAGGATTTTAGTGGCTTAGTGTTAAGGAGTAGTGCTGCCAGTCCAAAGGTACAAAGTTTGAATCCACTGTTCTGTGGGAGAAAAATGAGCAGCCTCTTTCCTGGTGATTTATGTCTCTGAAAACCCCCTGGAGGGTCAGCTATGAGTTCTGACTCAAAGGTACAAAACAACAATGTTAATTAATAGTGATGTGAACATGCTAAGTTGGTTTGTGTGGTTTTTTTAAACCCTACATTTTCTTAAATTTTAAATTTGGCAGACGATGTGGACCAGCAACACAGAGGAGCCGCTGGATCTCATTAGGCTCAGCCCGGATGAGCAAATTTATGTGGAACGAAAGAGAGCTCCAAGGAAGATTGCATGCTTATGATCAACATTTAAATGATTTTGGAAGATGTAGAAGAAACATATGAAGAGATACATAAATCAATGAAGTGGAATATTCCGTTGTTCTTTGTTTGGGGAGATGGTGGTGTGTTAGTTTCCCCTCCATAGAGAGTTGGCTGAAACAAAGAATGTGTCCTTTGTAGAAGAGACTTTATAGTTTCTTTAATGTAGAATATATTCAAAATGTAAACTTATAGAATTTTTTAAAATTCACAGAAAAGTTGGGTTTCTATTCATTCATTGATTGTTGCATGAGAAACCTATATAATGTGTGTGTGTGTGTGTGTGTGTGTGTGTGTGTGTGTACCATCAATTCAGATCCATCTGGCACAAGAGGAGATTGTCCCTGCTTCTCCAGTGGACAATCTGGTGGATTCAAACCACGCACCTCCAGGATTGCAGCACAGCTTCTTGCCACTAAGCCAGAGTTCCCTTGAAACCTCTAGCAATTTTGATACTAAGAAATAACCAACGATTCTTCTAGTCCTGAAGTAAGTTCATTTGCAGATAGTTTACAAGTTCTTAGAATAAATGGCAGTTTCATTTTTCTCCAACCTTTCAAATGAATGTAATTACAAAAATGAGACCTTTTGCAAAGAATTTCAGATTTTTGTCTTGAAATGAAATCTAATTTTTCCCTTTTTAAAAAGAACAAAACAGTGGCCTAGTGGCAAGAAGCTGCACCGCAATCCCAGAGGTACGTGGTTCAAATCCACAAGATGCTCTGCTGGAGAAGGAGGGGCAATCTCCTCCTGTACCAGTCAGATCCGATTTGACGGTACACACAAAAAATAATAAAATAAAATAAAAATTAAAAAAATAAAAAGAACAAAATAAAAATCTCACGTTTTTTACAACCTTTAGTTAGGGATGTCTCTAAGTGAAGGGAGGAAACCCTTCATTTAGGTGGGTGAACATTTTACACTAGCACATAAGAAGGTAAGAACTCCAGAACTGTAAGATTCCAATTGCAAAAGTCTCAAACGAAAGTCCTTTCATCAGAGATAGAGGTCGTGTCATCTTCAGTACACAAGAACTGGATTAAGAGTAGAGAGACTTGGATTCTCGTTTAAGTATTACTTTTTACTGTAAGTCAGGCAAGCCAGGTCCAGTGCTGTTTCTTCACTGGAAGGAAGAGGAGGTTGCACTAGAAGACCCCTAAATTCCCGTTCGTGATGATTTCACGGACTTGTTTTACCAGGCCCAAGACTTCTTCCACGCCTCCCAGTGTACCCGTTATTCGGCTGCTCCCACATCCTGCACCAGAGGGCGCTGCAAGCGAGCCCAGGATAGCGTGTGGTGGGCGGAGTCTCCGAGTCTGGGAAGTCTCTAGGAGGAGGGGTGATTGGCCGCAGCCAGGGCGGAAAGGGGCGTGAAGACGGAGGGGCGAGATGCGCGGTGACGTCACGCTGGTGGGGGCGGGACCGGGTTGCGCAGCCCGTGACGCTGCGGACACCGCGGAGCTGGGGATTAATGGGAAAAGTTTTGGCAGTATCCTGAGAATCCTGCGGAGCGTGCGGGACAGCGGTAGCGCATCGGGAGGTGGCCAGGACAGGTCAGTTTGGACCGGGGAAAGGGTTGATCAGGGGGCGGAGGGAAGGTACAGGCCCGGACAGACGCTGCCATCGGGTCTGGGACGCAAGGCCCGGCCGGGGGGGTATGGGGAGCACGGTCTGGGCCGGCGGGCTGCCCCAATGGCAGATTCCCTGATGCTTCTGTCCAGGAGGCTCTTCGATCGGACATCGTCCGAGGTCCCGCCCCACTGACCCTGAGCCCCTTATCGCATAGATCTTCATCACTGTTTGAGGCCTCCTCAGCTGCTCGTGCCTGGGTCTCGTGGCTCGGTCTTCTCACCCTTAACTTCCACTGATACCCTGTCCTGGGACCTGGGGTCCTCTCCCACTTCTCAGCCTTGACTCTTGACACCTTCTTTTTATCCTTACTTTGATGTCCCAATTCCTAGACCAGAACTTCGTTGCCCCATCTCTGCGCAAGTCCTCTCGGGGTCTTCTCTGTACCCATCTGCCCACTCCCCGTTTCCTGTTTTCATCCTTACATCCCTGCCGGCTCCCTCGTTCACTCCTTTCCCCCTAGCCTCTGGTCCCTCCCCCTCTCATCTTTCCTGGAATCTTATCGGGCCTTTTCAGCCTCGTGCAACCCCTGTCTATCTAAGCCCATTCTACTCCGGCTCCTTTCATTGGCCTTGTTTTTGCCCTATATGATTTCCTTCATATGAACCCTGTTCCCTCGTCCCTCCCAGTTGCCTCAGCTTCAGGGGCAGTTAGCCCCATACACTACCTTGCTTCCCAGTGATCTGCAGTTGAGATAGCCATAGGATTGGGTGTGGGCCTTCAGTCCCTGATTGAAGCAAGTAGTTGAATGCCTGAGGTAAATAGTATTTATGTCCGAGGGGGAGAATTTGCTGGGGTGTTTCCTCAGGGTTGATGCCCAATTTGTTTGCTATTCTTCTAGTCTCAGCTTTGTGGGCCTGTTGACTTCCAGGAAGCCTTTGGGGAGACACTGGTCGCTGAGTTGAGTGTTTGCCAGGGGCGACTGGAGGCCTGGTCCAACTCTTTTTCCCCTTACAGGAAACAGGGCTCTGTACTTTTTCACTCTGGAAGTTTTAAATACATTTCAGCCATGAACCTCTCTCTCCTGTTTTCCCAAACCGCATCCCAAAAGGCTGAGTCAAGTCTTCAGAAGGTATACCCTGACTCAAGAACATGAGTTTTGAAATTGATTGCTGTTCCCATAGACCTGGGACTCACAGGCATCTGTCCCTGTTATTGTTGGTGGCTTGGAACCAGCTGCTGATTTTCCCTCCAGCATTCCCAACTGACTGTGCCAGTCTCTCTTGTTGGTCATTTGATTAGTTTCTCTTAATGAGTCTTAACCCTTTCTTTTCCATGGGACGTTGATTCCCTGTGGCTCTAAGAGGGAGACTCAATGTGATGTTCTGTTTCTTTTGCCCAGGCATCCGTTTATATGGTGTCAGTTTGCTATCTGCTTGGGCAGGTTGTGGGACTGCATTATTTAGTCCTCAGCAGGAACTTGAGTTGTGCTTCTAGTCACATAGATCATTCCCTTGAGGCTCGAGAGCCCCTCCTCTTCCTGATGTGTTTAAGTATTTAACCTTCTTGCCTGTCAAAAAATTCTTGTTTGATGCCTTCAACTTGTGCTTCTTTATTCTGCACTGAACCTTCAGAGACTTCTCTAGGAAATTATGTAGCTTCTATTTCCCCTCAATCTGATCTTGGAAGATTCTGAAAGCATTACCCACTCTCACTTTTAGCAATGAAGGCCTCTTGTCTCACCTGGCTCCATGTTTCTAGATCTGCTCTTTTGAGGATTGCGCTCTCTGGCTTTTAGCCAGACTTGGACACAAACTTGGCAACCTCTGGGCTCTGTGGTGGAGAGCCAAGTGAACCAGCTAGACTAGACATTAATGTTTGGAATCCTCTCACACACTGACTCCGTTCTATGAAAGTAGGGTTCTGTCTGAGCCATTCCACTTCTCCACTGGCCCCTCAACCCTCACCTGCCTTGCATTAGGGAGAAATGTAGGCAAAGTGGATCTGAAGGGTCCCCTATGCCTAGAAAAAAAACATCCCTGTGGAATTTTGGTAGTTTCATGAGATTGAAGCAAAGTAACCTAATCTCTAGTTCTGAAGAAAAAGGACTTTATTTTATTCTTTTGAACTTTTTTTTTGCTGTTCTTTGCTTGGGAGCTCTGGTGGCTTGGTGATTAAGAGTTGCACTGCCAACTCAAAAGCACACAATTCAAATCCACCAGCTGCTCTGTGGAAGAAAAATGGGCATTCTTCTCCCATGCAATTAACTGCCTTTGCAAACCTGCTGGAGGGTCTGTTGTGGGTTTGTTCCGACTTGATGGTACACAGCAACAACTGTCTGCTTATTAGCCAAAATGACTAGTGACAAGGGCTTGGGCACAAGCAACCATGGCCTTATAGCCCCTTGGAGTTTGCGTACTCCATCACTCCATGGTTTTTGCAGCACCTGGACTGTCCTGTGTTTCTGTAAGTGGAAGGACAGGCCCCTGACATTATGCTCCGTGTGGTGTGATCCTTCAGCTCCCTACTTTATTGAAACTTTTTGTTTGGTTGCCTTTCTCCTTGCCCTTTACCACTGTTCCCACTCCAGTTCTGATATATACCCCAGCCCGCTCAGGAAGAGTTACTCTGACTCAGCCTTACAAACGTACCTGTGGGCCTCAGAGCCCTCCCTTGAGGACCTAGAGAGAGCACAGCCAGTGTTGGATGCCGGCTTGGGAAGCTAGTAGGCTTCAGCTCTGGACAGAACACAGCATTCCTGGCCATTGTGCAAGTTGACCTCAAGGCCTAATGCATCTGGCTTTTCCTGGGATAGTGTATTGCCTCTTTAGGAAGAGTTGAGCCTAGAGTTTCTGAGGGCTTCAATTGCATCCTCCTGGCTACAACTCACCCTGGAGACTTGGAAGTTGAATTGCCTCTGTCAGGCCTTGAATGACAGCTTCTCTATCCAGCACTGGATAGATGGAAACCCCTTCTCCGTCTCTGCATACCTCTGTGCACTTTGTCTATCTGGCCAGGCTTGTGCAATGTCAGAGACTCCGTGTGTGGTGCCCTTGTCTGTGCCATGCTGTCCTAACTTTCCCTTTGCCTCTTCAGGGAGATAGATGGCTTGGTGCCTCTCAGCATTTTTCGCTGCCTTTAGAGGCAGGTTCCAGAGTAGCAGAATAGAGCCGGTTACTTGACTTGAGCCTGGCATGGAGGAACAGCCTCTTACATCAGGTTTCAGACATGTGGCTCTTCCTTCTTTGGCAGCTAGCTGGCTTTTGGCCATCATAACTCAGCAGGCTGATGATTAGGGTGTAACTTTGGTCCTGTCTCTATGAGGTTTTGGTTAAAGAATCAAGCGTGACTCAGGCGTCTCTGTTTATGAGCTGCCACCCATGGGGGGTGTTGGGTTCTGATTCCTTCCTCATCTTGTCACACCCTCATATAATCAGCCGGTGTCTGCTTACTTGGAAATAAGTAGGCTGCTTCCAAGATTGGGAAATATTTGCTGACTAAGCTTAGAATGGCAGTCTCTTGGTGGGGGGGTGGTTGTATATGTGCGTGTGAAGAACGAGAGGAACCTGCTTCACTTGGGAGCACTGTGAGACCCGGAACAACGTTTTTGACCACTGGAGCCTCTCAGCTGAAGATGTTGGGTTTCTTTCTATTCCACAGTGTTGAGTGGTGGTCTGGGCATGCGCATGGTACTCACACAGTGGCTTCTGCTCACCAACAGATGAGGACAGATGCACCAAAGAGGTAATCTCTTCCCTTATTTAGGGACCCTTATACATTCCAGGTTTGCGATCAGTATAAAATTATTTCACATAGTTGGGCCCCAGGTTGTAGATGCCTGTCATAGCATCTAGTGCCACACACTTGCACCTAGTGGGGTTATGCAGTAATTATTAATGTCTGTGGCCCAAGTAGAATCCATGGTGGCACAATGGTAAACAGCTTGGCAGCTGATCCAAAGGTTGTCATTTTGACCCACCAGCTACTCAGTGGGAGGAGGATGTGGCAGTTGGCTTCCATGAAGGTTACAGCCTTGGAAACCCTTTGGGACGGTTCTTTTCTTTCCTGAATGGTCAATTGTCACAGTGAGCCAGGATCTACTCAGTGACAGGGGACTCGTTTTGATTTTTTTTTTCCTGGCTTTGGTTTTTTGTGGTTGAGTAGTATGGCAGGAAGCTCTGGTGGTGTAGAGAGCTAGACTGTGAGCTGAAAGGCCACACGTCTTGGGCAGTTGGAATCCACCAGCCGCTCTGAGGGAGAAAGATGGGCAGTCTCTTCACATTTGATTTACGGTCACCAAAAACCCACCAGAGGGTCAGCTGTGCCTTTGACTTTGCCTTCTGCAGTATCAAAACAGTTAAGGATGCAGCTGCTAAGTGAAGAGTTGGTATTTGAATTCACGCAGCAGTTCTGTTGAAGAAAGATCTCTAAAGGTGGTTGTTGTTAGATGCTGTCGAGTATAACTCATAGCGACCCCTGTTCTGTCCTGCGCCACCCTCACTCTTCCTGACACACCAGAGCCCTATGGGGTAGCTCTGCTTTGTTATATAGGGTTGCCGTGAGTTGAAACCAGCTCAAGAGCTCCAAACAACCACCACCCATATGGGTTCTATAAGTTCGTTGGGAGCATTAGTATTTTCTCATTTTAATTCATTAGAAAATAAACTCTATGTGGGCAAGGAGTTACTTGGTTTTCTGTTGTGTGTAAGACAGTGCACTATTCAGTAACAAAATAAGCATGAAATCTCTTCTCTGCTCATCTGAGTACCTGGGGTGCCAGACCATTAAGATGATGCTGGTTATTTGTTACTATTTATGGAACAAATATTTTGAGTTTTACCATGTATCAGGCACAGTGCTAGGCCTCATGAGAAACCGATACAGTCCTTGCCTGTATCTTGCCTGGGTCTGTGATTGGCTTGCCTATGGAGGAGCCACATACAATATTCAGAATTGTTGCTTCCACTTCTGTTAGGGCAGTGGGTCTCCACCAGTGTCTAGACAATGCTCTGGGCTTCCCATTGCTACATCCTTGTTTGTTCTCAGGATGGCAGATTTCATAAACTCTCAGAAGGGGAGCTCCAGAGAATGTGATGTTCATTGTCCCAACTGCTTGGGAGGCCCAGCTGTGATGGGGTCCCTGCTGGGGGGCAGGGGAAACATGGGGCTTCTGTTTGATTTGTTTGAACCTCTGAAGTTCAGTGGTTCCAGCAGCTGTTTATGAGCTTCACTTCCCTTTCCCTGCTTTAACACCCTGGCGGGCTTTCCTGTTGCCAAATAGGGTGCTGAGCCCCTGTGTCTGTCAGTCTGTGGGGGTCAGGCTCTTTCAGGAAGGCTTTGGGCAGGGGCCCCTTCTGTTCTTGAACCCATACCAAGTGTTTTCCTCTGAAGGAAATGTGAGAGTTGAGGAAAGGAGGGAGTTGGCTGGTTCTGAGGTTCCCTTGAAAGGGTAAAAGTGGAAGTTCTCCCTGAGCAGGGAGAGCTAGTAAGTTGAGTTGATTTGCTTTATTGTTTGTGTCAGCAGCAGTTTGCCTCACTGATAGCAATTGTGCACATCCAAAATCTTGCTGAACAACTTTCAGAAATGCAATGTGGCTGCAGTTTATCCAGATGTCAGTTAGCCAAAGCCCTTAGCTTTGAGATTCTTGTCCCCACTACTTTTTTCCCTTTATTCCCACTGGGTGAGGTGAAGCTCTAGCTTCATTGCACTTTTTACTGTTAATTTCTAAAATGCGATTGTTTCCATTTCAGTCTTTCCTATGGGAGACTTCTCCAAACTAGGTTCTTTCTATAACATGGTTCTTGGTTTCCACCTCTACCTTTCAAGCTTTGAAGACTGGTTCTTTGGACATGAAAGAAAAAGAAGGGTGTTGCAGTGCACTACGATGAATGCCAGGAGTGGTTTAATTAAAGATAAGAACTCCATCACCACCCCATCCTGAGGTTGGTCTCCCAAGACCATCTATGCCCTGTAAGTTAGGGAAGGACACAACCTATCGCTATTTCAACAGGTTATTTTCAGCTAATCCAGCCTACCAGAAAAAAGAACCAGCATTTACTGAGGTTCATGTTAATCCTTATGGGGAAGAAAATGAAGGGGTAGGGCAGTAAGTTAGCATTGTTCTCATTATGGTCAAGGCCTTCCTTGAAAACTGGCTTTGACTTCACTTTAGCATCCCTTGTGTAAAATACTGGATTCCTTTGGTGGTGCCAGTTGGCTAATGTATTTGGCTTGGTTGATGGTTTGAGGCTCCTTGGAAGAAAGACATAGTGATCAATTTCCAGAAACAATCAGCCATTGAAAACCCAAAATATAGTTCTGCCCTGACACATACAGCAGCACCAGCGGTTCAAATGGACTGCTTTTGATTTTGTATTTTTTTCCCCCCTAAATTTTATTGCTATTGAGAATATACAGCAAAACATAATCCAATGAAATAATTTGTACATGCATAATTTAATGGCATTGATTACACTCTTTTGAGTTATGCAGCTATTTTCACCCTCCTTTTCTGCATTGTTCTCCCTATTGACACAAACTCACTAACCCCTAACATTCCTGTCTAATCTTTCCTGTTACTGTCAGTTTGATCCTTTGTAAATCTTAAAAGAACATATTGCTGAAGGAATTTTTTTTTTTACTAGTTAAACTATTAGTTAAGATTACATCAGGGGATATTTTTAATCTCAGGCTTGAAGAGTATCTCAGGTCACTTTTTGGGATGCATCAACTCTCTATGATTCTAAGACATCTAGAATCTACTAGAATTTGAAATTCTGATCTGCACTTACTTCCCTTTGGTCAGGAATCTCTGGAATTTTTGATCAAAATGTTCTGTAATGGTAGCCAAGAACCATCTTGTTTGGGTTTCATAACAAAGGAGGCAATTAGTCATTCATTCATGGAGACAATTAGCTGCATATCCTGTATCTGCCTTCTATTCCTGACTCTCCTTCCTCTGTTCCAAGTAGAGACTAGTTGGTCATTATGCCTTAAGTGGCCTTTTGCAAATTTTCAAGACTCCAAGCACTACAAGCTGAGCTGCCAGTTAACTTGTATGTCCCATTAAACCATGTCTTTAAGCCTCCAAACCAGAGAACCAAATACCATGAGATGTTCGGTTGTATAAAAGCAGGCTCAGCAGCTGCTCTCTCTCTTTTTCTTTTTAATTCTTGTTATAAAGGTATATATCTTATGTTTGCCAGTTTTTCTATCCAACTTCTTAAAAACTTCTAAGAGAACAAACAGGTTCGTGGTGAAACCAGGCTGCTCTTTGGAGGCAAGGATTCTGAAGCTCCATCTGACATCTTTTGGACATGTTGCAAGGAGGAAACAATCCTTATAGAGGGACATCATGCTTGGGAGGGTTGAGGGACAACGCAAGAGAAGACCCTTGATGAGATGGATTGACCCAGTGACTGGGGTAATGGGGGTAGGTGTATCAGAGACTATAAAGTTGGCTCAGGATAGAGCAGGGTTCAGAGCCGTTGTCCATAGGGTTGCTATGAGTCACAGGCGACTTGCTGGTACCTAACAACAACAACATCCAGCTTCATTTATAACATTCATTTATAACAGTGATGAGCTGTGTAACCCTACTTACACTTCGTGAGCTTTTCTCTCTTGTCACTGTTAGCCCTTCTCTCCCCCCTCTTTGTGGTAGTTTTTGGTTGTGGTTTTGTTGGGGTTTTTTTGGTATGGTTGTGGTTTGTTGTTGTTACTGTTTTTTAATTTTATGTTGGTTTACACACAAAATACTTATTCATTGTGGTTCATTCATGCACATTTTATGTCACACACTCCTTCTTTCACATTGTGTTTTATATGATCATCCCCATCTTTTATAAGATTAATCACCATTGATCTATATCCATTGTCCCCTGTTAGTTTTTAAGGCAGTAACTAACAGCAACCAGTGTACCTTCTCACAGTTTCCATTCATGGAACCCACTGCTAATGAGGGAATTCCTAGTAGTTGTTAGAGACCATTGGATGCCAGATAATAGAGTTTATACTCTTGTCCTTGGGCAGTGGAGAGTCATTGATCATTCTAGAGCAAAGGCTATATTAATCCAGTATTGCAAAGAAGTGGATTGAATGGAGAAGGGGTGGAGCTTCTCTAGAGATAGTAGGTAATCCTGCAGTGTCTAAATGTGAGAAAATTCTTCTGATTAAATCTCAGTTCCTCTGGCTGCAGTTAAGTGTATTGATTTTGATCCATCAGCCACACACAGAGCATGGGCTAGGGAGTGGTGGGGGTTCGGGGGTGGAGGGGGTGGTAAATACATCCTCTCCCCATTTAGAGCTCTTAATTCACAGGAGAGATTAGTAAAAAGGACCACCAGGCTGAAAGGCAACTAAATTTAGGATTCATTGTCAAGACACATAGAAAGTTAACCAGTTTAGAACTAAACAGCAGAGAGTTTCCCATCGTGTTTCTGTTGATTTCATAGACCATTAAGCAAGGAGAGGAATGAGAAGAGAAAGGCAAATTAGAGGATGGTGGAGAAAGGAGCGAAGAAGGAATATAAGAAGGGAGAAAGAACAAAGGGAATGACTTTGAAGATTGGTATTGCAGGAGAGAGCATAGGGAGTTAATGCTGTTCACCCCCAAAACTGTGCCTCTTTGGAGGTTCACATTACCAGCAACTTCATGAGGGAGCAGAGGACAGTCTCCTCCCATGCAATTTACGGCATTGGAAACCCAAGGGTCAGCTATGAGTTCCTTTTGACTTGACATCAATGAGTTTTTTAGTGAGTTTGGAGAGCTATTTGAAGAAGTGGAGAAAAGAAATTCTACAGGCTGAAGTATTAGCAGAATTGGCTTGTCCTGTGGTTCCTAGGAGCCTTGTTCTGTATTTAATCACCTAGTGGTCTTACTTTTTCTCCGCAGCTCTTTCATTATCTGTCAAGAGGCCATGGGAACAATCTGTATAGCTTTGGTATTGGACAGATCTAGGTGTAACTCTTAGCTCTTGTGTTAACTGATTGCCTAACTGGGAGTTTGTGATTTAATGGTCTGAGTCTTCATTTTCTTTTTTAAGAGAATAAAATGAACCACGGTAATTGCTAACTTGTCCCTTTCTGCTGAACTGGATTCTGAGGTTTTGAGTTGAGGGAGAAAAGATTTTCTGAACCAATGGAAGGCTGTGCTTACCTAGCTGGATGACCCAGGCACCTGGGAGCCCAAATTAAGGATGAGGAGTCTTCATCTCAAGTTAAACAACTTTAGTGTTCAGGGCAGTTTATTTTTTCTTTTTCTTCCGAGTCTGAAGAACCCAGTCTTTAAATCCTAACTTCCACTCAGTCTTGTCACTATCTCTCTTGAGAACCATTACCATATTCTCCACAGCTAATAGTGACACAGCTTTGAAAGAGTTCTCTCATGAGGAGGATAATGTGGGGAAAGGCTCTTAGGTGTCATGGGAAAAATTACCTCATGTTTAACTTCTTTCTGTATAATTGTACAGAACAAGATTATTTTTTTTAAATTGATGATTTTAGCCAAAGTTTACAGAAAAATTGGATTTTTGTTCATTCATTGTTGCACATTTTCCTCCCTCCTCACTCCTTTAATCCTCCCCCAGTCCACAGAAGCAGGATTCTAAAACCTGATTTTCTTCTTGCTTTTGTCTGTGGTCCGCTATGACCTTTTTGATCCTTGTCATCTTATCACTGTAGCCTCAAAGGTACAGAGTTACTTGGCTACCACTTTAGTAGAAGCACAAGCTAGCTTTGCCCTCTCGGTGGGCAGCCTCAGCGGAGTGAGGCATTCTGCATATGCACAGTTCTGTGTGCCCACTCTGCTCAATAAACGGGCTTATTTGCTCTCTGAATTTGCTAAAACACAAATTCATCATCCCCTTTCTAAACAGACATAGGGGATTTCTTCAGTTTCTCTTAACCACCTAAAACATTTCCTTGTTCATGACTCTCATCATTTCTTTTCCTCCAGTTCCTTTTCCTGTCCCAAAGTGATCTTCAGCCCTAGCACCATTGACGTTTTGGGATGGCTAAGTCGTTGTTGGGTGGAGGGCTACCTGTGTTTTGCAGGATTATTTAGAGGGATTCTTAGCTTTAGAGGTGCCACCAACACCCCTTTCCCCAGTTGTGATAAACAAGAATGTCTCTAGATAGTGCCAAATGCCCCTAAAGGGGCAGAATAATTCCTGCTTGAGAGCCACTGCTCAGTCTTCTGTCCACTAAGTGTAGCTGGCCAGCTAGGTCCACTGGTGAGCATTACACCAATAAAGCCAGTAAGACTCTGGCAGCTCAGCCCTGGTAGGTGTTCCTGCTTTTGATCTCATCCTTATTTTCTTCCCTCTGTTTCCAGATATGAGTGGAACCTTTCACCTGTACTTGTTACAGTAGCTCTGTTATCTCTGGGTCCTAACAGTGTTTTCCATTTCTAAGAATCAGATCTCAAAACAAATTCAGGGTGAAGACCCACTCTCTCCTGACCTCATATGTGTTTCTCCTGCTCTGGCCACTTTCCAGAACATCAATCTGTCATTATTCTATGGTAAGCTCTTTTGTCATCTGGAGGCCAGGGTACAAATTATCTTTACTGATTAAATCCCCCAGGCTTGTGTCCCTAATTTTATATCCCTAAGTAAAGTGAACTGACCCAGCAGAGGGGGTAATGAGGGTAGGTGTGTCAGAGACAGTGAGATTGGCTTAGGTTAGGACAGGGTTTAGAGCTATTATACATAGGGTTTCTATGAGTAACAAATGACTTCAGGGCACATAACAACAATGGTAAGTGATTTGATCCAAAGCCTATTTTAAATGATGAGATGAAAAAAAAAGAAAAATCTTTAGTAATAAACAAATAGAACAATAGTAATTTCTAACTCCCAGGTGAAAACTCAGAACATCTTTGCAGGTGTCACTGTTTAGAAGAAAAGTATGGTCTATTTTTCTAGCACATACCTGATCCAATAGACCTATCAGCGCATAAACCAAGCTCTGCTTTTGCTCCCTCTGGTATCTTTGTTTCACTCTCTCTAGCTCGACCATCTATGTGTGATTCATTTTTGTACCTCCAGCCTAGGCATTGTTGTCTTTGCTTTCTACTTTCCTTATGTAAGAGAATTAGTCCATCTGTCATTGATGTTCTTTTTGCATCTGAGACCTTTCTTTCTGAGTCACAGGTGAGCAGCCTGCAACACCCTCAGCCCTAATGG
Organism: Elephantulus edwardii; assembly: GCF_000299155.1. Taxonomy (NCBI): domain Eukaryota; kingdom Metazoa; phylum Chordata; class Mammalia; order Macroscelidea; family Macroscelididae; genus Elephantulus; species Elephantulus edwardii. Next base: position 26,187,143 of record NW_006399767.1, on the reverse strand, counting down.
GTGTGCTTTAGCCACAACCAAAGGCTCTCTCTCCAGAAATTGGCTTCTTACAGAGTCCTTAAGTGCCTCAAGTACTTCCAGCATTTGTACTGGATAAAAGGTGATGGGATAGCTGGGCTATGTGATCTTCCCACAGTGGCCCTGGCTTACATCAGAGTCCTGTGTGGAAATAGATTTCATGGGATAATAACCAAACTTGTTTAGATGAAGCTCTTGCGCTATAGGAAATGTAAGCCGGTTTATTTATCTAAGGACTTCTTTCCTAGTTGTCCCACCCTTTGATTAAACTCAGTGCAAACAACTGAGATATATGTTGGCAAAACCATTCCAGTTGCCTCATCACCATTTCTTTTTTGTCTCTCTACTCCCTAGCTCCTACTAGAGGTATAGGTAAGGGCCCCTCTTCATCTGGCTCAGCACCTACAATAATATATTAGGGCTGTTGCTTGGATTGTAAGTCTCTACTAATTGAACTTGTGAATTCTCTAGGAGCTAGTTTCATCTTGTTTCTACCTCTATCTACTCCCTTTTCCATCTCCAGCATAGGTGGCACAGTAGATACCTAGTAACTGTTTGAGTAGAATGACAGTCTGTTAAGTGGCTCTGGTGGCTTAATTGTAAGAAGTTGTGCTCTCGGAAGTGAGGGTGATCTGGCTGTGACATCTGTCACCCCATTGATCCCCAGGGTTGATTCAGCTGATCTGGCTGGCTAGGCGGGTGTCCTCTTCCTCCCTCACCGATCCATGTGCGTCCCTCCTGAAGCTGCACGCTTGGTTGAAGAGGACGACCATCCCCGATAGAAGGAAGACTGTCCTTCAGTCAAGGGTATACAAGTAGCTGTGCTCCCCTGCCAGAACCTCCAAACTGCCAGAGCTCTCAAGAAGTTGTGCTGTCAACCAAACCAAAGGCACGTGGTTTGAATCCACCAGCTACTCTGAGGGAGAATGATGGGTAGTCCCCTCCTGTGTGATTTACAACCTCTGAAAACTGGCTAGAGGGACAGCTTTGGATCATTTCTGACTCTACCACACACTCACAAACATACACACAACACCTTGATAAGTTGGCATCTCTGTACCCATTTTACAGATAAAGATGCATAGACTCAGACTGGTTAGTGAAATTGCCAGAAGTTACACAGCTAACAACTGGCAAAGCTGAGATTCGAATCCAGGTAATTAAACTCATGTCTTTAGTCACCTACCATACAGTAGGACCTGATGGAGAACTGACTGGTTTAACTTAATTGTTCCAGTTTGGAAAATGCTTGCTTAACTGGCCAGACTGGTGTTGGCTTCAGAGAACACTCCCTGCTTTCGAGCACAGCTGAGCCTCATGTTGATCACTGAACAGAGAAAAAACTTTGGCAGGCCCTGGGCCCCCCCGCAGAGTCTCATTCTAGGTCATTGAGCAGAGGAGGCCCTGAGAAGGGTCATGTTCAATGGCTCCCGGGTTCTGTTCCAAGGTAGTGAGCAGCCCCCTAGAACCAGAGACAATAAACAACTAGTATGAGGGCCAGGTGTTTTGGGGGAGGGACTCTTGGAGGGCAGACCCCAACAAGACAACCCATCTCTCCTCTAAGTGATCAGGTAGCCTGCTCCAGCCTGGTGAGGGGAAGAGAGAGATGGATGACCCAAATGCGCATGTTTGGAGCAGGAAGGAAGGAAGGGAAATGGTTTGTACTGAGCTCCTCCTTTAGGCCATTTTCCATGGATGAGCTCACCTGCCCTCGCACCAGCCTGTGAGATGTGGGGATTAGTTTTCCCATTTCACAGATGAGGAAGCGTAGGATCAGAGAGGTTAAACAAGTCCTACAGTTCGAGTCAAAGAACTAACGAGTAGCAGAACCCCTTTGGGGCCCCTGTTCTTAGCTCAGCAGTTCTGCTCTTCCTGGTGCTATTGTCTGTAGCCTGAACTTCTCTCTCTCTCTCTGTTTCTGTGTGTGTGTGCACGCACGCACACATTCATATTGGCAGGCTTGCTGCGGGAAGTCAGGGCTCTTGGGTCTCTCCAGACCAGTGGGACTTACTGTGGTCAAAAAATGGTGGTATTATTTTTTTCCTCTTTCTTGTACCTTGCCATCCCTGGTTTATTTTTAGAGCCCTTTTTCTATTTTTGTTCCCATTCCCTGGCTGGAGGCAGGGGTTAGGGTGCAGAGATGACATTGGGAATAAGAAGAGACAAGCAGAGATGGCATCTCAGCAGTGGGCTTGGTTCAGCTGTGAGACTGTACCCACCTGCCCATCTTGCCAGCCCCGTATTCCCTTCTTGTCTTTACCCTCAGAAATAAGCAGTGACCTCGAGATACAAAGGGTGCTACATGCTGCTTCCTGCTGTGTCTCAAGAGGAAGCTCCTTCTCTCTTGAGAAACCAAAGAAATGAGGAATCGGGCTGTTTGTATGTCTCAGCTTTCTTTCTAGCTCTGGCCCAGATATACGCCAGAAATAGGAAAGAAGAAAATCTCTGCAGTGCAGCACGTTCGTTCCTTTACCTGGCTCCTTCTCCTTCTGTGAACTTCCTAGAGGGGTTCTTTCTCTTTCAGTGTTTCTGGGCAATGCCCAGGCCGGGTGGTTTGACAGATCCTGCTGTATCCAGCCTCTGTGCCGTCCTACTACTTATGTGCAAGCAGCTGCATGGCCCCTTTTCACCTTCCTGGGAAGTGGGTTGGGATCCGAGAATGGGAGTTCTTGGCATCTTTGGGATTGAGAACGCATATCATTTTCTAGAAAGAGAGGTCGGAGTCAGAGAGAAAATTGGAAATGGAGTGTTTTTAGAGGGAGGAAGCCAAATAAGATGTGGGTCTTTGGCAGTAGGAGGGAAGAAGACCTATTTGAGCCCTGACAGGCAAGACTTAGTGTCTCAGCTTTTTTCTGGGCAGCTTTGGTCTGTCCTGGGCCAGGAATTCACACTTCAGGACAGGCTGATTTCATGTTTGGTGTGTTTCCCAAGGGCTTGACTGTATCACATGTGTCCCCTGGGATCCCTGGCAAGACCTGGCAGATACCTTGTGGGGATTTCAGAGTGGGGTGGCTTCTTTTGCTGCCTCCTTGAAGCCAGCACTGCTTCCCTCCCTTCCTCCATGCCTGAGCTATAATTAAATGCCTATGTGAAATCCTATCCCTCAGCTGACACATGCTGTAACCACAGGCCTCGTCATTGGGCAGCTCATCTGGGGTGACTCCTGGGGCTGGTGTCTCAGGCTCCAGACGGCTTTGGCTGGGTTTAAGTAGGTGATGCGGACCTGCCAGGAAGGGCTAGGTCCAGTGAGGCAGGCCCCAGGCTTTGCCCACGAGTCACTCACAAAGTGGTAAGTCATGGGAGAGATGTAGGGTTGGGTGAGTAGCTAGGGGGTGCCAGGGACACAGACACATGAGAGAGATGGGCAAGTCTGAAGGATGTGCATAGCCAGCTTCCAAACCAATGAGAGCTATTTATACATGTATTTGCATTGTTTATTTTTTTAATAGGTTTGTGGCATGACATAAAATACAGAAAATATTCCTTCTTTCCTCTTCTAGTCTCTCAGCTACCTTGTACTCCCTAGTGACTTTCATTTGTGAACATGTACTTAATATAAACCAAGCCAAACTCATTTCTGTCAAGTTGAGAGTAACTCATAGCAACTTTACATAGTCTCTATAATTATATTCTTTATTACTTCCCAGATATGTGCAGATGGCCAGCTGCTGTATACCCTTGCTTCAGTTATCATACCTTTGCATATCAGTACATACAAAGAACTTCTACATTCTTTTCACAGCTATTTCATCTGCTTTATGGCTCTTTATCTGTGGACTTCTAGGTGCTTTCTAGTCTTGTTGTGGCATGACTTGTGTCCTTTTACACACAAATAAACAGATTGCTAATGATACAGTGTGATAGGCTCCTAATGGAATGGAGGACCAGGTGGGCTAGGGCCACTGGGAGGAGGAAGGAAAGAGCTCCTCAAGGAAGTGCCCTAATGAAGACAGAGCCTCAGGGAGGGTCTGGGTAAGGATGTTAAGATGGGCAGAATTTTAGAATCTGACTGTTGGTGCAGGAATGGCAAGAGTATATAAAAGATCTCTGAGGCATTATCTATTCACTCTTTTCCTATTCTTTCCCCAACCCCAACCCCCACATCAGTCCTATTTTATAACAGGGTGCTATTTTTCCTTTTGTGACTGAGATATTTCATTCAGCATATTGTCTTCCAAACTCACCTGTGCTATGTAATGCTGGACAGGATTCTTCAGCAAAAAGGGACATGCTTGTTCCCTCAAAGTACTGGTTTGAAAACAAATGGGCAAAGCAGAAACTGTCTGTCTAAAAGGAGGCTATGAGGGCATGAGGCATAAAGCAGCCGGCTTACACGCTTTCATGAAGGAAGTTATTTAGTAAGATAATTGAAGAGGAGTAACCCACGATATGTTGTGGTTGTTATTATGTACTATTGAGTTGCCTGCAACTCACAGTGACCCTATGTACAACAGCCCTAAACCCTGCTCTATCTGTTGTCAATCATGTTGTCTCTGTCACACCTGTCCCCATTACCCTAGTCACTGAATCAATCCACCTCATTGAGGGTCTTCCTCTCCTGGGATGTCCCTCCATCCTCCCAAGCATGATGTCCCTCTCCAAGGACTGATCTTGCCTTGCAACACTTCCAGAGTATATCAGACGAGGCTTCAGAATCCTTGCCTCCAAGGAGCAGCCTGGCTTTACCCTCTCTAGGACAAACGTATTTGTTCTTCTAGCAGTCCATGGTATATTCAATACTCTTCTCCAGCACCACAGCTCAAAGACATCAATTCTCCTTCTGTCATCCCTAGTCATTGTTCACCTTTCTAATGCATCGCAAGTAATTACAAAGACCATTGCCTATATCAGGTGCACCTTAGTTTCCAGACTGACATCATTGCTCTTCAGTACTTTGGAGAGGTCTCTGACAGCAAACTTTCCCAATGCAATTTGTATTTTAATTTCCTGGCTGTGGTACCAAGAGTGTTGATTTTAGAGCCAAGCAAACTGAAGATGTTAAAAATCTAAATCTTTTCATTGTCTGTCATGATGCTTCCAATCAGCCCAGTGGTGAGAATCTTTGTTTTCTTAATGTTGAGCTTCAATCCATGTTGAAGGCTGCAGTCCTTGACCTTCTACAGCAAGCGCTTCAGGTCCTCCTCAGTTTCAGCAAGTAAGGTTGTGTCATCTGTATAGGGCAGATTGTTGATGAGTCTACCTCCAATTCTGATGCCATATTTCTCCTCATAGAGCACAGCTTCCCAGATAACCTGTTCCACATATAGATTGAAAAGATACGGAGACAGGGCACATCCTTGGCTAACACCTTTCCCAATTTTGAACGATGCGGTGTTTCCCTGCTCTGTTCTGACGATTCCCTCCTGGTCCAGGTATAGGTTTCACATAAGCACAATCAAGTGTTCTAAGATTCCCATTCTTCTCAGAGTCAGCCGTAGTTTGTTGTGATTTACACAGTCAGATGCATTTGCATAGTCAATGAAATACAGATAGACATTCCTTTGGTACTTTCTGCTTTCAGCCAAGGTCCATCTGACATTAGCTATAACATGCCTAGTACCATAGCCTCTTCTAAACCCAGCCTGCCCTTCAAGCAGTTCTCTGTTGATGTGCTGTTCCAGTAGTTTTTGGATAATCTTCAACAGAGTCTTGCATGCATATGATATCAGTGATACTGTTCGAGAATTTCCACACTCTGTCAAATCACCTTTTTTTGGAATGGGAACAAATACAGATTTCTTCCAGGCAGTTGGCCAGGTGGTTGTCCTCCAGATTTCTTGGCACAACTTGGTGAGCATATCCAGGGCAGCGTCTGATTATTAAAATATGTCAGTCGGTATGCCATCAATTTCATCAATTGTTTTTTGCCCATTCTTTCAGAGCAGCTTGAACTTCCTTCTTCATCACCACAGGCTCTTGCTTTTATGTTGTTCCATGAAATTCTTCTGTGTCCATTAATTTCTTTTAGTACAATGACTCTGTATACTTTCTATCTTCTTTTAATCCTTTTTGTATCATTTAATATTCTGCATTAAGTATAGCAGCATTAAGTATAGCAACTCAGTGTTTGAATTTGTTCTTCAATTCCTTCAGCTTAAGAAATGCTGAGGGATTGAAGCCCTTTTGATTTTCTGACTCCAGGTCCTTGCATATTTCATTGTAATACTTTACTTTGTCTTCCTGCGCTGCTCTTTGGAATCTTCTGTTCAACTCCTTAATATCTTTACTTCTTTACCCACAACATACATGAACAAGTTATAATGTAAATGAAGCTGATTATATCAGTATATAAACAAGTATTTTTTTAAAAGAAACTATGTGTGATAGTGATCACATGAAACAATGTGAATGACGGAATGTGTGAAACACAATGTATATGAATGAAACACAATGTATACCAATTTTTTATGCAGACTATTATAAAATTTTTAAAAAATGGGGAGCTCTGAGGAGCAGGAATTTAGGTGGTGGTGGACAAATCAAGAAGGTATATGACTGAATAACAGACCACTCCTTAACTTAAACTCAAACTTATTGCCGTCAAATTGGAACTGACTCATAGCTCACCGTCCTGCAGGTATTTTTGAAAGTTGTAAATTGCACGGAAGGACATTCCCCGTCATTCTCCTTCAGAGCTGCTGGTGGATTTGAACTGCCAGAAGTGCCACCTTTGGATTAGCAATACAACTCCCTGTGGACTATGTCCCTAGTGTCTCTTCCTCCATAATTGAGTAGCTTCAAATCATATGGAACAACTATGAAATCTCATTTCACCCCAGTAACAATAGCAAAGTTCAACAGAACAGCAAACAACAAATGCTGGCGAGGTTGTGGAAAACTGAAATCCTTATTCACTGCTGGTGGGAGTGTAGAATGGTGTAACAACTATGAAAGGCAGTATGGTGCTTTCTCAAAAAGTTGGAAATTGAAATACCATTTGACCCAGCAATTCCACTACTAGGAATATAAACTAAAGAGACCAGAGCTTCCCTCTAAACTGATACATACACACCCATGTTTGTTGCTGCATTATTCACAATAGCAAGAGATGGAAGCAACCTAAGTGCCCATCAACAAATAAATGGATAGAAAAACTATGGTATATTCACATAAAGGAATACTGCACATCACTGAAAAACAGGGATCTCATAAAATGGTATACAACATGGGTGACCCTGAAGGACATTATGCTGAGTGAAATAGCTCATTCACAAAAGGACAAATACTGCATAATAGCTCAGTTATAAAACAGGACTGACATGGGGGTTGAGTGGACATTAAGAACAGAGGGAATAAATAATGAACACTGTATTGGAACAGATGAAGGAAAGAACTGTTAAAAAGGAATATATGATGAGGCATTATTTATCTGATAACAGTCCAGAATAAGAAGTGCATAGCAAAATGGACTGGGGAAGGGAGGAAGGAAATTATACAACAATGAATAATTTTTTTAAAAAATTATTTATTTATTTATTTATTTAATGTGTGTACCATCAAATTGGATCTGACTGGTACAGGAGGCAATTGTTCCTCCTTCTTCAGCAGAGCATCTGGTGGATTTGAACCGTGCACCTCTGGGATTGCAGTGCAATTTCTTACCACTAGGCCACCAGAGCTCACCATAATTTTTTTTTTTTCATTTTACCAATTTTATTGAGTGAAACTTTTAAAAACGTAACACATAAAGGCACCCTGTACCAGCTGCACATGACTGTTACTCAAACTTGCTGCTTCTTAATGCTGCGTTCTCTGTATTGCCTTCTGGTTCCCTTGACAGGTAAATGCTTTCCCACCTGCCAGAGCATGATATCATTTGGCATCTCACTGTCTCCTGGCTTGTTCCCACAAGAAAGGAGGGTCTCCTTCTTGTTTTAATTTCCTGGCCCAGGGTAAGCTGCTGTCAGAGCATATAAATTTTTTTTAAGTGAACTAGTGGGTAGGGAGGAAAACATGCAATAATTAATGAATGAAAATCCAACTTTTCTGTAAACTTTTGTTCAAATAACAATTAAAAAATTTTTTAAAAAATCATGTGGGTTATCCCATAGTTTCTATGGGCCAGAAATGTGGGTGCAGCTTTGCTGGACCCATGATTCAGGATATCCCACAAGCATGCAATCAAGAGGTTGTGTGAGCCTCAATGATTTCAGGATTCAGTTAGGATTCCCTCAGTGATTTTTGGTAGGATTCAGTTTCTTACAGATTGTAGGATTGAGGGATCTTGTGTGGCATAGCCCACAGGGAGTAAAGGCCACACATCTCTGATGGTTCGAATCCACCAGTGACTCCTCAAAGGAAAGATGGGGAGTCTTCTGTACGGTTTACAGTTTCTGAAACCCAGTGGAGGATTGGCTATGAGTTGGTTTCACTTCAGTGGCCATGAAAATGAGACTGAGTAAATGTTGGACTAAATGGCTCAGTTCCTCAGAGGCTGTTGGCCCAGTGCTGCCTTCACTTGCTTGCCGTGTAGGGCAAGTCACATCATGGAAGCCAGCTTCATCTGAGTGAGCAAGTAAGAGGGGGGTACCCAAAAGGAAGGGCATGGGGTGTCATAATCTAATCTTTGAAATGACACTCCATCACTTCGGCCATGTATTCACTCAAAGGGATGGGATTACACAAGAATATCAGAATAAGGGGGTTATTTGGAACCATTTGGGCAGACTTGTCTCCAATAGCAAGTTAACAGTGAGGCCAGTATTGGCCAAGAAGGGCAGGTGGCAGGATGGAGACATAACTACAGATAATCTTATGTGCTTGAGTAAGAAGTTGGAATTTATCTGAGAACAGTGGAAGCTATATGCCGAAGAGTTCTTTGAGTAGAATAATAGCAAGTTGATAGCCATCATCTGATGACTGACTCATTGCTTTTGAGCCAGAACTGTCTCATTGCTGACCCTCCAGTGTGTTTTCTGAGGCTGTAAGTGGCATGGGAGGAGATTGCCCATCTTTCTCCTGTACAGCCACTGGTGTTTTAACAGTGAAACTCCTTGCAGATTATGCCACTTGAGCTCCCAGCTATCATCTACAACAACTAAAATCTACATGAGCCAAGTGGTGAAAGAGATACAGATAGAGAGACCTGTTGTTGTGTGGTGCTGTCGAGTCAGACGACTCATAGCAATGCTATGAGTGAAAGGCCGGAGCACTGTTCATACATAGAATTTCCAGAGGCAAGCCATTTCAGAAGTGGATGCCACTCCTGCTTCCAGGCTTGGTAGAGACCTAGATGGGGAAATATCTGTAGTAATCTGGGAGTTCCTGGAAGTAATCATATAAACAGGTAAAGTGTTCAACTGCCGGCCAAAAGATTGGGAGTTCAAGACCACTTCAGAGGTGGCATGGAAGAAAACACCTAATGATTTACATTTGAAAAATCAATGGTTGAAAACCATGTGGAGAACAGTTCCATTATATCATGCTTAACAGTTGGGTTTATTCGTTGTTATTTTGCTTTTAAATAGTAATCTAAGTGAAAATTTTCTAACATGTAACAGCAGATATTACTTACTGGCTACTTCTTCTGTACCAAATACTTCAGCTCTGTTTTATTTAACTTTTACAGTAACTTAAAGCTGTGAACTGATTTGTATTGCATTTGCAGCTGAGGAAACAGCCTCAGAGAGTCTATAGTCATGTAGCTAGTAAGTTGCAAAGCAGCATCCCGATCTGTCTGGTTTCAGACTGTGAGAGTGGAAAGGTGAGGGAGGGGGTTTGGGGAGGTAAGGTCTCGATCCTTCACTGGATGCTGGAAGAGACAGAGGAATCTGAGAAAGCAACTTTTTGAACCTGAGTGGTTGAGACAAAGACACTGTTTACAGGAAGAGAAAACACTGTCTTCAAGGGGATTCTGACTCCTAGCAACCTTCCATCAGGTTCCCAAGACTGTGAATCTCAATGAAAGGCTGCCCATCTTCTCTTGAGTTGCCACTGCTCCTTCCAAACTGCCGAGACATTCAGCCTTTTGGTTAATAGATCCTCACAATCTGCATTCAGCACCAGCGCGATCTACAATCTACAGGAGTAGAAGCAACACTTTTCTAAGGGCCAAGGGAAGACAGTGGTGTGGTGGGAAAGTGAGACGTTCTGGATCACGGATTCCTGCTGAAAGGATTTTCCCAACTATAAGAAGAGCATAACTAGCTCTTATACATTGTCTGGTGATGCCATGGTTAAAGCACTTGTTTGTATGAATGAACGTATGAGCCATTGAGTGGGAGAAAGATGTGGCAATCTGCTTCAAAAGGGTTTACTGCTTTGGAAACCCTGTAGGACTGTTCTTCTCTGCCCTACAGGCTTTCTAAGAGTAAGAATCACTTAATAGCAGTGTTGTTTCTTGGGTATTTTGTATATGAAGATGTGTCATTAATCAAGAGAGAAAGGGGCCCTAAAACGTAGAGCATGTTGATGAAAGAGTATGTGGGGTGATTGCTTGGAATGGGGTTCCCTCTTCCCTCAACTGTCAGTACACCATGTGGGCGGGTCCTCCAGCTGCACTCTGGTTCAACACAGGTCTGCAGAGAGTGATGATCACAGCACTTGAGATTTCCATGGTCTGTTCACTTATTTTAAGGCTCACAGCAATCCTGTGAGGTTGTCATCATTCACCATTTGATTGATGAAGAAAAAAGGCTCAGAGGACAGTTGATCTGCTTAAAAAGAATCACTGTTTTCACCTACTACTATATAAGTCACTGCTAAACTTGGTGGCCTAAAACCACACCGACTGACTGATTCTGGATTGGCTGGGCCCTGTTGACTTGTACTGTTCCACATAATGGCAGCTTACTCTTCTGGCTACATTCCGCTGGACTGTCATGCCCAGGATTGCCTATCATCTTCCAGGAACCACATCTGTCCTGTATTTCTTATAATGTGTGGTAGCTGAGGGCACAGAGGGTAGAAGTGGCCAGTCTTCTTAAGGGCTGGACCTTGAGGTAGAGAACTTCACTCCTGCCATATTCTACACTGCACATTTGAACACAGATCTATGTGACAGACCACATTCAAGACTACATTCTTTGCTGGCTGATGTGTGTTGGTAGAGGAAGCTGATTTTTCTTTTGGCTTCCTAAAGTAGAAACCACTAGTTGCCTGTCTTCACAAGTTAGCATTTAACCTCATTGGGCCTCAGGGAACCTTCCAGAAGTAGGCTTTGCCTTAGGGATTTGGTTGCTGTCCGCCAAACCTCAGCATTATAATTGTCAGTCAGGTATGCATAGATTTCCCCATTGGAGTTTCCCTTTCTGCACTTGGTGGCCTTTTTGCTACACAGTATCACTCATGTGGGATGCAGTGCCATTGTAGCCAGAAGTGAAGGGCTGGCCTGGTTTCAAATTGGCCCAGATGCCCGTTCAATCCAGTGATTCCCAGACTTAGCTCAGCCAGAAGATTTACCAGGGACTTTTGGGAAAAAATTAGATTCATAGGCCTTATCCAGTTAGGCTATTGAGCTAGAATTTCCAGAGGAGGAGTTCAGGAATCTTCATTTTAAAGCTTCCTATATTAGGATATAATCTGGTTGGGGAAGTGCTAAAATGTGGTCGGTGTCACCCTTCCCAGTGGCTGGCTCAGAAAGGTGCCAGTGAGGTCTTCGATTGCCAAAGGCTGTGTGGAGCCTAAGAATGACTACCCGAAGAGCTTTGCGGTATTGGACTTTACAATGACTTATGTCTTTTAAAAAGCAGTTTGTAGAGGGAAGTGGCTTCTTCATAGGCAGAAACCTCTCTGTAGCCAAGACCTCCTTGGTCCCTCTGTTTTTTTAAAAATGAATACAGAAATTCTTTGGCTCACATAGCTGTCTGATTGGTGTCTTCGTTGTGAAGACAACTCTGGAGATACAGATACCTAAGTTAGTAGAAACACTGTTGTAGAGGTGTGTTTTAGAAACCAGGCTAATTTCTTTGACATTTAAATAGAAGAACTCACTTCTTTTTGTTTTCTTCTGAAGTACATTTTACAATATTGAAAAGACACAGAGAAATAGAAATTACCTAAAACCTTCCTCTCAGAAAATCACAGCTGTTAATATTTTGATGGATATTCTTTGTGATGGATTTTTTTTACACGCATGCCTGCCTTCACACACGTACTTTTTAAAAACAATAGTAAAGACATATTATAGTCAGTTTTAAGAACTTTGAGAAATAATTCAGACACTATGATGTTTACCTACTTAAAATATGCAACCATCACCACAGTCTAATTTTAGAACATTTCTTATGCCAACAAGAAATCTTTTACCCATTAACAATCACTCCCCTTTCACTCCCTGCTCTCTGCTCAGCCCACCACTCGCCAAAACCAAACAAAACGAAAAAACAAGAAAACCCACAAGACCTCAGACAACCAAAATCCGTTATTGCTGTCTAATTAGTTCTGCCTCACAGCAACCCTACAGGACAGAGTAGAACCAGGTTTTACAGAAGCCAGCTTCCATATATTTGTCCCATAGGGATGTTGGTGGATTGGAACCACTGACTTTTTTTTTTTATGGAACACTTCTTGCTGATCTTCTCTGTATCGTTCCAATTTTAATGTATGTGCTGCCGAAGCGAGCACGAAACCACTGACTTTTAAAGTGAGCACCTGAGGACTTGCCAGAGCAAAAAAAAAACAAACAAACACAAAAAACACCAAAACAACTCCACCCAGTTTACTAATATTTAAAAGCTGACAAAGGTTCACAAAAATCATAAATATAAGTACTATTTTTATTTCTGAAAACCATCCTAATGGGACAGTAATAAACACTGTAGTTTACACTGCACTGAATGGACGTATCTTTATGTTGTTGTTGTTGTTGTTGTTGTT
>NW_006399767.1:26099405-26172524 GCF_000299155.1 Elephantulus edwardii | reverse complement strand
CACTCAGCATAATGTCCTCCAGGCTCATCCATTTTGAATAATATTGCATGAGTTCCTTGTTTTTCAGTGCAGTGCCGTATTCCTTTGTGTGAATATACCACAGCTTCTCTATCCATTCGTTTGTTAATGGGCACTTGGGTTGTTTCCAACTCCTTGCTATTGTGAACAAAGCTGCGATAAATGTAAGTGTGCATATATCTGCTTGGGTGGCAGTTATGGTTTCTTTGGGGTATATTCTCAGCAGTGGAATTATTGGGTCAAATGGTATCTCTATTTGAAACTTTTTTAGAAAGCGCCATACTGCCTTCCACAGTGGTTACACCATTTTACACTCACACCAACAATGAATAAGGGTTCCAGTTTCTCCACAACCTTGCCAGCATTTGTTGCTTGCTGTTCTGTTAAATTTTACTATTCTCACTGGGGTGAGATGATATCTCATTTAGTTTTCTTAAGGAGGCTATAAATTGCAAGGAAGATTACCCATATTTCTACCTTAGAACCACTGGTAGATTCCAACTGCCAGAGAAGCACCACTCCCTACAGACTAGACCCGGAGCTCCCTGCTTGGGGTTCAGTGGCCTTGGTTACATTCTTTGAGTTCTACAATTACCCCCATCCTCCTTTTCTGAGTTGTTTCTAGTTATAATAAACGGACAGCCACCTCAGGTTCTTATCTAATCTTTTGAGTTGTTGGATCCCAATCAATCAATTTGATCCCATATAATTGGTTCTTAAAAGAGCATAAGGCGAATCCACCAGATGCTCTTCTGGAGAAGGAGGGACAATCTCTTGTTCCAGTCAGATCTGATTTGAGAGTACACACATAAAAAAATAATAAAATAATTTTTTTTTTAAAAAGAGCATAATGCTCAAAGCAGACCTTTCTTTTTTAACTAAACTGTTGTTCCATTTTAAAATGGCTTCAGGGAATATTTTTGGTGTGATACATTTTAAAATCCTCTTTACAAATTTATAGCATGAATGAGCAGTAATTACTTTGAAACAAAAGATGAGAATGTAATGGGTCAGGGAAATTGGATGCTTGAAAATTGAACAATTAGAAAGAAATAATAAGAATGCTTACATGTTGTATAAGATGTAACCAATGACACTGAACAAATTTGTATAGAAATTGTTGCATGAAAACCTAAATTGCTGTCAGCCATAACAGAAAATCCAATTAAGAATTATTTTAGAATTTGTCTCATGAACAATTGAAATACTATTTTCAAGAGTTTATTTTTACTGGGTGAGTAGTATTCTACCTCAGAGTCTCTCTGAGCTTATTTAACCTGTCCTGGTGATAGGCAGGTTATTTTAATCTTTCGCTGTTGAATCTGTTTCTGTGGTGAAGACTATGGATAGTTGCTTCCTTAAGATCAGTTCCTAGCAGTGGGGTTCCCCAGGCCCAAGGGCATGTACATTGGTCTCCTTAGTGAGCTCTAGACCTCTCTGTGCTCTGTGGATGAGTCCCTCATCCACTCATTGGTCACCTCAGACCATAACTGTCCAAATACAGCTTTTCACTCCAAATCTAACCCTTCCCAGTTCTTCCTTCTTAAGAAAAGTCACCACCATCTTCAAAGTGGATAGTCCCTCTAAGAAAACGTTTACAAGAACCTCACACATCCAGCCTGTCAGCAAGGCCAGACTACATAATACCTTCTGGCTCTTGGAGATGTCTTGGCCTAGCCCTTCTTCAACCTACATTTCCAGCTGTATCCTCCAACAGCTGGATTCGGGCAATGGTGCTGACTTATCTCCCTCCTTCTATTCTGCAGATGCAATCCATTCTTTACAGTAGAGCTTTTACCTCTCATCTTCATAAAGTCCATACCCGCTGGTCTTTATGAGATAGAGTCCCCATGAAGGACCTCTCTTCCTTAGTCTCCAGACTTGGCTCTTTCTTCCCCCACTTTTCTTGACTTCTTCCTTCAGTTGGCTCCTCTCACTTTTTAGTCTCACTCCAGATGTTCCTTGAGAGGACTCCCTTGAGCTGTCTACAGTGGCCTCCTCTAGCACTTCCTGTATCATCTCTTTTGGGTTTATTGGTTTATTTTCTCTCTGACTGGAACAGAAGGTCTTTGAAAATAGCAACCTTGTTGACCTTGCTTGTCTCTGACATTGTCATCCCATTGCTCTAGCATGGTTCCTGGCTTTTTTGTAGGTATTTAGTTTCCAAACAAAAGAAAACCGTTTTATGTATGTGTGTATATATGGATAGATAGAGATAAGCTATGGCTTTTGAACTGATCCCACCTCAAAGTGACCTCCGTGTGAACTGACCAGTAAGATGTCCAAGGCTGTTCGGTCTTGACTTTGTCAGTCTATTTCCTCTTCTTTCTCAGAGTGGCTGATGGGTTTGACTTTTTAATTAGGAGTTTATTGCTTTAAATACTACACTATCAGAGCTCCTCAATAGATAGGTAGATAGATAGATAGATAGATAGATAGATAGATAGATAGATAGATAGATATAGATATCAAGGATCTCTGATATCAGTATGTTTATATAAATAAATAATAGCTACATAAATTTTATACATATCTATATATTTCTATAAATATACATAAGTGTGTATATATGTATGTATATGTATATATATGTGTGTGTGTATGTGTGTGTGTATATATATATATATTTAGAGAGGGAGGGAGGGAGGGAGGGAAAGAGAGAGAATCAAAATGTAAGGACACTGATAAATTCTGCCAAATTGCAGGAAGTTGACTAATACACCCTCTTGCTGTAGAATGTGAGAATGTCTACCTCCCTAATCCCTAGAAACTGGGTAGACTTGTAAAAATTAATCTGTGATCATTGGGATATCTATTGCTGTCATTCCTTTGGAATGATAGCACTCTCTGGTCTGTTAACCGATTAGCTTGGGACTCATAATGCCCCTTTCTGTGGGTCATGAGCATTCTGCCTGTGGGGTAAGATGGTAGATGGTGGTGTCTAGGAGCCCTAAACTCTTGGGCTTCATTGTGGCCCCATGGTATTGCATTATTTCCTGTTGCTTTCAGAGCAACTTTGTGGTAGTCCCCCCGGCACTTCCCCTGTCGTGTAGAAGCATGTCAGGGAATGAATAAAGGTGGGTTGGTAAAGTGTGTGTAAGAAGATAATGATTCTAACCAGGCCTTTACCGAAATGCCTTTTGAAGTCGTCAGGAGGGAACGTCACTCTGTTAGTTATACTTCCTCCGAAACAGAAATGAAGTAATGTTTCCAGGAAGTCTGACACAATCCCCCACTCCACCTTCTGTGAGGTGGTGGGCACCCACATAGTAGGTTAAATAATACCTGAATCACCTATTCCTCAGTCTCTGCTCCTGTCCACACTTTTCCTGTCTGTGCAAGCCAGTTCCATAGCCATGAGGAAGCACTATCCCTGAGAGCTTGCCAGGGACACAGAGCAGGTTTTCCCAGGTCAGGAGAGCACCTTCCCACTTGCGGATTTCGCAGCAGTTCTTCTGCCCCAAAATGACCTGTGGCATCTGCTTATTTTTTTAGATCAATATGAGGAGTATACACTTGGGAATTGAAAGAGGAACTAGTTGGCCAAGGCTGCTCTATTTGTTCCAGAGAGCTCAGTGTGTACCCTGCGGTGGGGTCACGCAAGGCCCTGGACACTCACCTTTGCCAGCAACAGCTGGTTGCTCATCCTCTCATTCATCTCTCGTGGTTTTCCTATCGCATTCTGCTTCCTCCAAGTGCTCCTCTACTCGCCTTGTCCCTCTCAGAAATTGACAGCTCTGGTGGCGATTGCAAGCATTACAAATGCTATCAACTTCTTTTGTTGGCATCTCACAAATCTCTCATACACTTGGAATCCCACATAACTGTTTATTATTTTATGTTTATTTCAGTTATTACAAAGTACCTGCTGCAGGCTTAGTACCTTAAGTGGAGGCTGTAAAGTATGCCAGAGAATAAGAGCAGCCCCTTCTTCATTGTTCTCTCTAGAACCCGTTATGTCTCTAACTGCTCACCTCTATCCTCTCTGGACCTTGTTTTCCTTCCTCTGTATCTTTGCTGTCCTGGTTCCTCTTCCTCTTTCCACTGCCTGCATGTGAGTATTCTGACCCTCTGTTACTCTCTCACCCTTTTCAGAGCTATAAGAAAATTTCTCTTTAATCGAACCACCAAGCACATGGTGGTTTATTATAATAGCTCTAGGAATCTTGTACTGTTAGGATTTGGCTTAATACCTGGATACCTGATTTAAACTAAGGTGCTTCTCCCCCCTCTGCAAGCAGGCAGTTCAAGGCTAGCAGAGTGCTCTGGGATCTAGGGCTCCTACCCACCCTTGTCTCTTTGATCAGTTGTGAGTTCTTCTGGACTTTAACCATCTTTACTTGTTTGCTATCTGTCATCACCCTTGAGGTATTTGCTCCTGGGGATTGGTCTTGCTCACTGCCAGTGCCTAGGCCTGTGCCTGGTATACTCCCATCACTGTTTGCCATTCGGTTGACTCTGACTCATGATAGCCCCATGTGTGTCAGAGTAGGTCTGTAATCCATAGGAGGTTAAATGACTGACTCTTTGGATGTAGATCACTCAGCCTTTCTCCTGTGGCACCTCGAGGTGGGCTCAAAGTACCAGTCTTTTTGGTAGTAGCTGACAGCATTAGATATTTGTACCACCCAGGATCACGTGGTCCAGACAGTTTATAAATATGACATTTGTTGAGTTACTTGATTACTTAGAGTGAATTGGAATTGGCAGCTTGCATGAGGACCTACAAGGATCCTTCCTTGAACTGCAGTGGTGAATGAACCAGTGTTCTCTGGCTTCTGTCCTGGGCCTGGCCTTACTGGTCTTGAAATAGTGGTGGAGCCAAGAGCCACAAGTGTGCACAGCAGCCATGAGTCGCCCTCAGAGGTAGATCGGGTCTAGGTGTGGACTCTGGTTCTCCCAGGCATTAGCTGAGGACCTTTAGCAATTATGAGTCCATCTGAGCTTCAATTTCCTCTTCTAGAAAATGGAAGAAATGGATTGTTGTGAGGATTAGATTCCATAGTGTCTGTCACGGTGCCTGACCCTATTATATTTGTAATTGGAGAGATTCAGGGGTCAGCTGAACCACTCAGCCTCTACGCCACGTATCCTCACACTGGACAAGCTTGGGAACACTGACTCAAACCCAGGCTATCCTTCCATGCCTGTCTGCCACAGACGTCCTCATCCATCCACTCAGTTTATTCGTCGTCTCCTCACTCAGCTCAGAGGGAGTCTGCTTTTTGGTCATGTCTATGTCTTGCTTGTGAAAGTGGCCTTCAGAGCCGTTTATTTGCTTTAAGTGGGTTCCTGTGGTCCTGGCCCAGTTTCTGTGCTCCTTTCTGTTTAGCACCCCGTCACCACACTGGTAATATTAATTCATTCACACTCCTGAGCGGGACTAGCTTCATAGTTTAGCTTCTCGTGGATGACCTCTATGCCAGCGTCCCACAGAGTCTTGGAGAGAGAAATGGCAGCTTCCTGTTGTTTTCCCTGATGGGCAGGGCTTTCTCTCCAGGCTTCTGTTCACAGCCAGGATAGCCCTTTGAGGCTCTTGTCTTGATGCTGAGGCTCACTTCCTGTACCCCTACCCTGTGTGGCTCAAAATAGTAACTCTGGAACCAGCCAAACATTAAAACACTTCTTATAACAGTGGTATCAGTTCTCTGTACTATTTATGTTTTGATTATTTTGGTGATTTCTGGCGGCACAAAGGGAGGTTTTTCATCCTTTCATGTTTGGCGCTGTTTAAGGATATTAATTTTGTTTTGTCTAGTGTTTCTCTATGATTGTAGTGGGAAGGGGCATCTCTTTCATATAATTCAGTGCAATATGTTACTGTAAGTTCAAGTCCAAATCCCTGGTAGAGCACGAAGCCCTTCATGACCGCGTTCCATGTACCTCTTGTGTAGGCACTTAGTTGTTGGATTTTCCACTCCAACAAAATGAGAGATTTGCACATCATATACCAAAACATTTTAACATTTTAGATTTGGAAATCTGACTGCCTGATTTTTGGAACCTGTCTTCATCCATTAGTAGCTAATGGCCTCGAACAAGTTATGCACCATTTCCAAATTAGTTTTCTTATATATAAAATGGTAATTATTGCATTTCCTCCCTTTTGGGTTTACTATGAGGAGTAGATGGGATTGTCCAGCCTCAAAAGTCATATCTAGCAGCGCATTGTAAACTGAGTCCCTCCCTACTCACTCCTTTGGCAGTTGCTGTCTGTAGGAGACTATATCCCAGACTCCCTGCCTGTCACTCCTTGACCCCTTCAGACAGAGTGGCCTGTGTTATTCCTGTGCTTGAGGTCTCCTTCAGTAGTAGTTCTCGCTCTGTGAGTCTCATGTCTCTGTTCTTTACCAGACTGTAGCCCATTACAAGAAGGGTCTTGCTTTCCTAGGTGCTTGAAGCTCCTGGCATTTCCCCCTCTCACTTGGTGGCTGCTTAACACTGCCTATTCAATTGTATTGGATTTCCCTGGTCTAGCAGAGGCCAAGGTTGGGACTAGTGTAGGGACAGATGACAGGGAGAGAAGGCTGGGAAAGTTGGATTTTGGGGGGGGGTGAGCAAGTTGAATGGGGGTGAAGCTAGTGTGGCTGGAACATAAAGTAGCAATTCTAGCTGAGGCTTAAAGCAAGCCAACAGCCAGGAAAAGCCACTAAATCCTACAAATTAAAGTGATTTCTGGCTTTAAGAATGCATGTTCTGCATTCCATCTCTACATTCAGCTTCTCTTGGTGCCAGGCAGAGGAATACACATGAATTCTAATTCCTAGTGGGCATAAAACCTTTTAATTTTAGAATAAGGCTACCCTTCTGAAAGGGATAGCTACTGTGGGAATGGATGATTCTTCATGCCAAAGGCCTCCAAGGAAACCAGGATGTGAAAGCTCAATAAAGCCCCAAATCAAGCCTGTTGCTGTCAAGTCTGCTCTGACTCATAGCAACCTGAAGGGTAGAGCAGTTTCCCCATGGGGCTTCTTAGCCTGTGATTTTTAAGGAAGAACACTGCCACACCTTTATCCCCCAGAGCAGCGGATGGGTTCAAACCTCTTTAGTCAGCAGCCAGGCACTTAACCACTATGCCACTTTCTGAAAGTTCAGTACCCTGCTCTTTAATAGCCATGCCATTGCTGCCCATTTCTTGGACCCCACTGAGATTTCAACAGATAAAAGAGAGGATTGGTGAGGCCCTCAGACGGAGCTACACAGGGCCTGTGCCATCACTTCTTTGTTTTATCTGAATTCTCTGTACTTTTACAACTCTTTCAGAAGACTAGTCTCAGAAGAGAGGGAGATATTTGACTTATTTTTTTAATCTTTATTTTATTGTGATTTTAACGAAAGTTTACAGGAAATTTGAATTTTCATTCATTCATTGTTGCACATTTTCTTCCCTCTCCCACCTTTCCCCTCCCCTAGTTAACCCTTTTGTTTTTTAATATTCATTCATTGTTGCACAGTATTCTCCCTCCTCTTCTCTTCCCTCTTCCCCAGTCCACTTGACAATGCACCTCTTATTCCAAATTGTTGTCATGCCTGTAATGCCTAATCATATATTCCTTTTAAAGTTATCCCCCTCCCTCATCTATTTCAGTGCAGTGTTCATTATCTGTTCACTCTTTTTCTATTCTCCCCACAAACCCCCATGTCAGTCCTTCTATAACAGTGGTATAATGAGGTATTTGTCATTTTGTGACTGAGGTATTTCACTCAGTATAATGTCCTCCTGGCTTATCCATGTTGTGTAATGTTTTACAAGTTCATTGTTTTTCAGTGCTGGGTAGTATTCCATCATGTGACCATACCATCCTTTTCCTATCCATTCATTTGTTCATGGGCACTTGAGTTGCTTCCATCTCTTTGTTGTTGTGACTAGCACGGCAATAAATGTGCTTGTGCACACATTTGTTTGTGTGGCGGTTCTAGTTTCTTTAAAGTATATTCCCAGTAGTGGAATTGCTGGGTCAAATAAGATTACTGTTTCCAACTTTTTGAGAAAGTGCCAGTCCACCTTTCTTAGTGGTTGCACCACTCTCACCAGTAGTGAATAAGGGTTCCTGTCTCTCCACAACTTCTCTAGCATAAGGATTCCTGTCTCTCCACAACTTCTCTAGCATTTGTTGTTTGCTGTTCTGTTGAACTTTGCTATTGTTACTGGGGGATGTTTGACTTGTAAATATTCTCAGAAAGTGTCTATGGGTCTGATGAGAGTGATGGTCAGGGAGCACTGACTCCTAGTCTCCTTTGCTGGAATTTCCAGGATCAACTTGAAAACACAGATAGATAATGGTCTAGGAGTTGTTAGATGGTTTTGTCCAGCATACTTGATCACTACCCATTACAGTGTAACCTATGAGAGCTGGAACTCCTTTGGATAGCCTTGTTTTTCTGGTCTTGCAGATTTCCCATCTTTGACAGGGTGTAGAAAACTCTTCTCTAATGCCCATTTTGTTGTTGTTTGTTGTTATGTGCCATTGAGTTAGAACCAACTTGTAGCTGACCGTCCAGTGGATTCCTATGAACCACATGGGAGATTGCCTTTCTTACTTGGAGAAGCTGGTGGATTCAAAACATGTGCCTCTGCATTGGCCGTGTAACTACTTATGCACTAGACAAGAAGAGCTGCCTATTGCTTATTTTAGTGGGAGGTATTTGTGTTTTCCTTCTCTGATGTGTTTCTGCCTTACATTGGTTCCAGCTCCACAGGTTTTGCTATAGTTCTTCCTTGATGTGTCTCAGTGTTTGATCTTGAGCATCTGGTGTGTTCAGTACTGTTAAGTGCTGTTGCTGAAGGTAACAGAATAGTAATGACACATTTCTTTCCTCAGAACGATTTCAGTCTAGTAGAAGAGAATTCTTGGCATACAGAACACCTTGGGCAAATGTGCAAGACAGCAATTCCCTGTGATGCTGTTGTGCGCAAATCTGCCCCTTTGACAACCTGCTTTTGCTCAAAAGGAGCTATGTTACCTTTCTGCAGACTGACCCATCAGTTTGTTTTTTCTTGGATGATTGATTGCCTAGCACTGTTACTGACTAGTCTGAAATTCCCAAGGTGAATTTTTATCGTTTCTAAAGACTCATCCCAGAAAGGCTCACTCTTGAGGTTTGTCCTAGAGGGTTAAACCAGGCTGCTTCTTGGAGGTAAGGATTCTGAAGCTTCATCTGACATATTTTGGACATGTTGCAAGGAGGGACCAGTCCTTGGAGAAGGACATCATGCTTGGGAGGGTGGAGGGACAGCACAGGAGAGGAAGACCCTCTATGAGGTGAATTGATTCAGTGACAGGGGTAATCAGGGTGGGTGTGTCAGAGACAGTGAGGTTGGCACAAGATAGAGCAAGGTTTAGGGCTGTTGTACATAGGGTCGCTATGAGACACAGGTGACTCAGCGGCACATAACAATAACAACAGGTGTTAACTTCACACTTTTACCTGCTGATTTTTAGTTTCCAGCAGCCATTGCTTTTGTGACATAAAAGTTGTCTTTTTTTTTCTTGGGAGGGAAGATGCCATAATTGTCAATATTAGAGGGCTCTAGTTTAACGCATTATTTTCTCAGCATACAGATTGACTAGAATCCTGATGCATATCTTTCCAGACATTGAAACCATACAGTGTTCTCTTATTCCAGCAGTGTTAAAGTTAGTAAAAAAAAAATCAGTACCAATGAAGGAATTTTCTTTTACTTTTCAAAGAGAAGAGTGAATTGGAGGTGGAGGGTGGGTGGGGAGAAAAGTGCAACAATGAATGAATGGAAATCCAAAGTCTCTGCAAATGTTCATTGAAAGTAAAAAAAAAAAATTAAAAAAACCAAATAAACAAAAAGTTCTTTTTTTATTGTCAGAAAGTCTCCTTGATTTTTCTCATCTGACATTCCATTTTTCTATGAGAGAGAGATTGTTGGATCAGTTCTTTGGGAATAGGCTCTGGAATCTCTTATGAAACATTGGAAGAAAATGCAGCAAGACCTGACACAGTTAAGGATGGGCTTAAGGGTGAGGACTACAACTGGGTTAGGTAATCTGTAGTCCCAGCCAGTTGTGGAAGCTCCCCTGTGTCATGAGGGACCCAGGTTCTTTCCAGTTTCTTGCTCTGACATTCTTCACCTTACCTCATTACTGTAGAGTCAGAACTGATTCAATCACTAACCTTCCAGTGGGTTTCCCAGGCTTTAAAAGACTTGGGAGGAGATTGCTAGTCTTTGTCCTGCATAGTACTGGTGGATTTGAGTTGCGGAGATGCTCAGCATTTGGATTAGCTCGGACACCACCACCAGAGCTCCTTCTGTCATTCTTAGGGTGTGACACTTTTGCTTTTATGAACCAGAATGGCTGCCATGGTCCCAGTTCCTACATCCACATATTAGGCAGTACTGCAGAGGAAGAGAAACACATGGGGACCTCAAGAAAGTCATTTGCCTCTACCACTTTCTCTGACTGAAGGGAAGTTACTTAGTATCTCGGAGCCACCGTGACTTCATTTGTACAGTAATACTCACCTCAGGTGGTTGTGGATTAAAGAGAAGGCATATGAAGTATCGGGCATGATGCGCAGCTGCAGCAAGAGCTTTCTAAAGGGTATCTCTTACTGCGCCACTGTTTGCCTTTTCCCTTCTCTTCCCTCTCTTCCATCATTTCTCCTTGGTTTCTACCCTTCCCCATCTTCTCCTTTCCATACTTTGGCTTCTTAACTCTTCTTTGCTACCATGTCTTTCCTTCTCATCTCCTCTGTTTTCTATTCCTAATCTTCTGGTTCTTCCTGCCTCTGTCCTTTATCTTTGTTCCTTCTCCACCTGATCCTTCTGGCCCTTCATTCTTCAGACTTCCCATCATTCCTGTTTTAGTATAAGACCTCAAAGAGCAGTGAACAGTAATTAATGGCCAATTATCCTTACATTGCAAAAACCAGAGGTTAGAGATGATGAATGCCCTTGTGAACCACAAGTTAGTGATGAGTCATTTTAGCAAACCAAATTTAATGAGTTTATTTATTCATCAATTAGGGATTCTATTTAACAGTTGGTAATAAAAATGGAGCGATAATTAGATGGTCAGCTGTTAGCTGAAAGAAAGATCAGTGGTTTGAACCCACCAGCCACTCTGCAAGAGAAAGATGTGGCAATCTGCTCCCATAAAGATGTGCAGCCTTGAAAACTTGATGGGGGAATTTATTCTGTCTTACAGGTTGCTGTGTGTCAGAATCAACTCAGTTTCAGTGGGTCACTGGGAAAGAAGAGGCAGAAATAGCAGTGGCTTAAAACTAGTATCTTTGTAAATAGTTGCAAAGGCAGTAGGAAATTTGTTGCAAAGATTTTTTTTTTCTTCTTTTAAAGGCAGAGGCCAACTTCTAAGAGTTTACAGTATTTCAGGAAAGACTGATGAGTCAAGGGTGGTGGTAGTTTTGACACAGTGTACTGGTTACCAGTTTCAATTATGACCTGCAGTAAATTACTAAACCCTTTTGTCTTTAGTTTCCTGGTCTGTGAAGTTGGGGCTCTGGTGACTTTTCCTCATAAGGTTATTGTGAGAATTAAGAAGCATGTAGGAATTGCTTGAAGTGCTCACCATATACTGACTGCTATTATCACTGCTCTTAGCCACTTTATAGTTATGGGAATGATAAACTGGGGCCAGTGTGTGGGAGGACTTCGATGCTAAGTTAAGATTTCCTTCCTACAAACAACAAATGCTGGTGAGGTTCTGGAGAGACTGGAACTCTTACTGCTGGTGGGAATGTAAAATGGTACAGCCACTGTGAAAGTTGGTCTGGCACGTTCTCAAAAAGTTGGAAATAGAAATACCATTTGAAAAAAAAAGAAATACCATTTGACCCAGCAATTCCACTACTGGGAATATAAAGAAACCAGAGCCACAACCCAAACAGATGTATGCACACCCATGTTCACAATAGCAAAAAGATGGAAGCAACTCAAGTGCCCATCAACAAATTCACACAATAGAATGTTATTCAGCATTAGCATTGAAAAACAGTAAGCTCATAAAACATTATACAACATAGGGGAGCCTGGAGGACATTATACTGAGTGAAATATCTCAGTCAAAAAAGGACAAATACTTCATAAACACCACTGTTATAAAATAGCACAGACTTGAGGGGGTTGGGGAGAAAATGGGAAGAGAGTGGATAGATAATGAACACTACATTGGAATAGATGGGGCAAAGAACTGTCCAATAGAAATATATGATTAGGCATTATATATATAACAACAGTATAAAACAAGGGGTGCATTGTGGGGAGGGCTTAGAGAGGGGGGAAGAAAATACGCAACAATGGGAAAAATTCTTTTAAATAAAAAAAAAAATCCTTCCTAGGGCACAGAGAAAACATGTGGACAGGGACATGAGGATTGTGTCTGGGCCTATGGATGTCACTGAATCCATAGGAGTGGGGAGGTTGGAGAGAGGTCCATGTGAAGATGGGCAGGGTCTGAGCTGGAACAGCAGCAGTCAGTGGAAAGGTCAAAATGAAGTTTGGAAAGTCAGTTATGAGGGGAAACTGAAAGATGCTGACATTTCTGCCTGTGTAAAGAGGAATTGTAGTACCTTATTTAAGTAATATGTCCCTTCCAGCCATATCCTCACATTTTGTGATTCTAGCCTCCTTGTCTATGCTTAAGACATCATTTGAGGATGAATTATTTGTTGTATTGAAAAGGTGGAATTGGGATAAGATACATCTTGAAGCCCGTTCCCCAGAAAGTATGACCCAGATCACCACCCTGAGCTCCTTTATGGAGGACTACATCAGGAAAGCACGCTTTCTTTCTGCTCTCTTGAGACTTTGCATCTAACAGCGTTCAGTTACCTCAGCCTGCAAACTACTGTTCGCCGGCATCTTTGAGCATGTTCATCAGCCTACATAATCTACAGTTTGTGAGCCATTTCCTTAATGGTGTTTGAGTTTTCTCTGAGGCCTCACAGCTACCTTCAGAGCCCAGAGACACACACAAGAGTAAGAGGGCTGAATGGAGGGAGGAATGATTAGTGTAACAGATGATGGAATGGTATAGAAGTTTGGACATTTGAGGCAATTTTAACCTCTGCCTTATAGGAACTTGTTTGGTATTGATCCTTGTAAAACAAGCTCTTTTTCTAATAGTTGATGTCCCATTTGGCGGGAAGTGGAGCAGTTGGAGGAAGCAGGCCAGGAGCTCAGTTCATCAAAGAGGCACTAAGCACCTGCTAGCTCTGGGCTGCCTGAGACCCACCACAAAGTCGAGGGATGGTGTCTTGGCCATGTTATGAGGCCTCTGTGGGACATTTAGATGGTTAACAGGAGAGAGTCCCAGAACAAATATATAGGAATTAGTCACTGTGTGTGAATTCCTAGAAAATGGTTTGTTCATTAAACAGGAAACTTAGCCTAGGACAGAAGTGGGACATCCAATTCAAATGGGAAGACTAGGTAGCTTACTACTGATTGCATTTTTAGAGAACTTGATTGTTTTTAAGATCTTCACATTCATTGTTTGATGCCCTCTCACCCAGCCTATCAGGCAGGGGAATTTTGGCCCCATTTTATGGCCACTGAAACCATCTGACTTACCTAGGGTCTTAAACTAGGACATGGGGAGCTGGCCAGGGAGGAAGGGGACTACTGAGAAAGGGCATGGCCAAGAGCCTGGGCTGCATATGGGGAGTAAAATGAGTTTGACCTGGTGTATGGATGGAGGTGTTGGCAATTGAGCCCAGGTCCGTGTGTATACACCCTACCTCAGAGCTAGCAAGCTGGAGAGAGAGGTAAGGCCTGGATCCGTTAGGGCCTTGTACACCACAATCAGAAGTTTGGGTTTCGTTCTAATGGTGGCAGGAAGCTATTAAAGAGTTTTCAGTGGGAAGTAGATATGATCAGATTTGTGTTTTAGGAAGATCGAGCTGGCTGTGGACCAGGAAGAGGGTGGAGAGTGGAAGCAGGGGCCAGAAACTATTGTGGAAATCTAAGGGGGAAGTGATGAAAATTAATTGGAGATATATTTAGGACTGGTTGGTAACTCTTTGGATTTTAGAGAATCTGGTAGATGAAGGGAGAGCAACTATAAGATGTGGAGCTAGCTTTAAGCTCCAGACCTCAGCCAAGAGTTCATCCCAATGCAAACCAGGAAGATGACAATCCACCTATGTCCACTTGGCAACAGGTTGACCCTCAGGGCCTTCTGATTCCTCCAGGAATTAGAATATATCTGTGTAAATGAGAGAAACATACCCAAAACTCCCAGACATGTTCTCATAGCTTTACTGTTTACGGCAGTTTCCTCTGACCATCTCCACCACATGGTTGCTCTGGCCTCAGAAAACCTGCCTTGTGTTGTGTGAAGCCCGTAGAGCTGGAGAGACGACAGAATTTACTTCTCTCAGTCTTGGGTTTATATATTTCTCTAGAGGCAGGGAAAGCCTGGCATCTTCCAGACAGGAGCCTACATCAGTTGGGACCATATAACAAGATGAGCTCTGTTAACCTGGGCCCTGGACTTACCCTTTGGCTTGAGGTTCTCAGGTCCTAGCTTTAGGCTGCCAAACAAAAGGTGGATTGCATCAGTTGTTGCTCCTTCCCAGGGCCCCAGGGGTTGCTCTAGGTGAGCTCACAAGCTGTTTTCCTTTCTTATGCTTTGATGTAGAAAGCTAGCCTGCAGGCCTGCTGCAGCTTCTGTCTGCTGATTCCTGAGCCTTGGTTTCAACCGCCTGCCCTAAATTCATTCTTAGGATGAGCTCTTAGTGACTGGGGGTGACTGTGGTGGTTCAGCTTATCATTTTAGCTTATTTTAAAGTTAAAAATGTTCAAGTCATTGCTCTTGAGTTGGAACCAACTCACAGCTGATCCTCCAGCAGGTTTCTGGAGGCTGTAAATCACATGCAAGGAGATTGCCCGTCTTTCTCCCCCATGAAACCATTGGTGGCTTTGAACTGCCAAAGAAGCGTAACTTGCTACAGACTGTGCCACTAGAGCCCCTTTAAAAATGTTTATTAGTATAAAAAAATAACATACAGATCAGAAGTTTACATGATAAAAAAAAAAAGGAGTCTTCATCTGACTCAGTATCTCTGGTCTCATTCCTAGAGGCAGACTTGCTCAGTTTTCTGTGTATTCTTCTAGAAATGTTCTATGTGTGTACATATTTTATCCTCTTCCTATATATCCCTTTGGTGAACTCTGGTGGCCTAGTGCATAAGGAGCTGCACTGCCAACCCAAAGGCAGGCTGTTCAAATCCACCAGTTGCTCCACAGGATTGATCAATCTCCTGTGCAATTTACAGCCTCTGAAAACCCACTGGAAGGTCAGTTATGAGTCAGTTCCATCTCAGTGGCACATAATAACAACAGCAGCATACATTATTTTTTTAAAAATATGGAGCACTTCATGAATTTGCGAGTCATCCTTGCTCAGGGGCTGTGCTAATCTTCTCTTTATCGTTCCAGTTTTAGTATATATGCTGCCGAAGCGAGCACAGCATACATTAATGTTTCATTTATAAAATAGGGATAGTAGGTCTCTACTTCATAAAGTTGCTGAGGTGATTACACTAAATAGTACATGAAAAGTATTTAGATATATAAATTGTTGAATGGAAAATTAATTTGCTCTGTAAATTTTCACCCAAATTACAATAGATAATTTAAAAAAGAAAGTCTTTATAATCATCTCTGGCATATAGGCTAAGGCTCAGCAAATGTAAACTGATTAATAACCTGCTACTATGGGGTTAGGGAGCTCTGGTAGCCTTCTGGTAAGAAGCTGTGCTGCAATCCCCAAGGCACACAGTTCAGATCTACTAGCTGCTCCACAGGAGAAAGATGGACAGTTTTTTCTTATCTGGTTTATTGCCTCTGAAAATTCACTGGAGGGTCAGCTATGAGCCAGTTCTGACCCTACAACAACAACCATGGAATTAGTTATGACTCATGTAAGTGCTTCATCAGATTTCTGAGACTGTGAATATTATTGGGGGGTGATTGCCCATCCTCCTTGTGAGGAGCAGCTGCTGCGTTTGAATGGCCAACCTTTTGATTAGCACTAAGCCACCAGGGCTCATTGATGTTTTCATTATTAGGTGGCTTTAAAAACTCCAGTTGAATACTTTTCCACAGCAATCCCATGGCTGCATTTTGTAGCTGTTTATAAATGTAAAAATTTATGGAGCACAACAACATATGTTATTGTTGTTGTTATTATGTGCCGTCGAGTTGCATGCGACTCATAGCGACCCTTTGTACAACAGCCCTAAACCCTGCTCTATCCTGTGCCAGTCACACTGCCCCTGACACACCCATCCCAATTACCCCAGTCACTGAATCAATCCACCTCATAGAGGGCCTTCCCCTCCTGCGTGGTCCCTCCACCCTCCCAAGCATGATGTCCCTCTCCAAGGACTGGTCTCTCCTTACAACATGTCCAGAGTTTGTTAGATGGAGCCTCAGAATCCTTGCCTCCAAGGAGCCACCCAGTTTAACCCTTTCTAGGATGAATCTGTTTGTTTTCCTAGCAGTCCATGGTACCATCAATACTCTTCTCCAGCACCACAGCTCAAAGGCATCAATTCTCCTTCTATCCTCCTTGGTCTTTGTCCAATTCTCTGATGCATAACAAGTGATTGCAAAGACCATGGCCTGTATCAGACGCACCTTGGTCTCCAGAGAGACACCATTGCTCTTCAGTACTTTGGAGAGGTCCCTAACAGCAGACTTTCCCATGGCAATACACCTTTTAATTTCCTGGCTACTGGTGCGAAGAGTGTTGACTGTGGAGCCAAGCAAACTAAAGTAGTTAACAATCTCAATCTCTTCACCATCCATCCTGATGCTTCCATTTGGCCTAGTGGTGAGAATCTTTGTCTTCTTGACATTGAGCCTCAATCTCTCTGCCGCAAGCGCTTCAGGTTCTCCTCAGTTTCAGCAAGCAGGGTTGTATCATCTGCATAATGCAGATTGTTGATAGATCTTCCACAACAACATATACTTAAGATTAAAGGTGCCGTGGTAATATAACATGCTATGTGTTGTTCAGCTAACCAGAAGAAGTCAGCAATTCAAATGAATCAGCCAGTCCACAGAAGAGGGATGGGCAGTTTCCTGATATAAAGCTTTTACAGCCTCAGAAACCCAATTGGACAGCAGTGGGTTTGGTTTTATTGTCATA
Source organism: Elephantulus edwardii (assembly GCF_000299155.1). Taxonomy (NCBI): domain Eukaryota; kingdom Metazoa; phylum Chordata; class Mammalia; order Macroscelidea; family Macroscelididae; genus Elephantulus; species Elephantulus edwardii. Next base: position 26,155,356 of record NW_006399767.1, on the reverse strand, counting down.
CTTAAGATCAGTTTGCATTGTGTATGCTACTGTAGATATGTTATACCACAGTTATAATGAAGCAACTAAATAAATAAATAGCAACATATATGTATAAATAACTCTGGTGGCCTAGTGGTAAGAAGCTGCGCTACAATCCCAAAGGCATGCAGTTTGAATCCACCAGCTGCTCCCTAGGAGAATGGGCAGCCAGTCTCCTCCTGTGCAATTTACTGCTGAAGAGTCAGCCAGGGGTTGGTTCCACAGTCTCCTCCTGTGCAATTTACTGCTGAAGAGTCAGCCAGGGGTTGGTTCCAGCTCTAGGAAAAACAACAACATTGTGTGTTATTAGGTTTTGAGTTGACTCTGATTCCAATTCATAGCAATTTGTGCAACAGAACAATACACTGTCCAATTTTGTGCCATACTCACAGTCACTGCTGTGCGTAAGCCCATCATTGAAGCCACTGTCACTCCATCTCATCGAGGGTCTTCCTTCACTGACCTGTTCTTTATAAAATATGATGCCTTTCTCCAGGGACTGGCCCCTTCTAATAACATGCCCAAATGTGTGTCTTCAAAGACAGATGCATTTATATATTATATACTTTTTATATAAATTTTTGAAAATAAAAAAGTGAATAAATAAAATGTAATGACAGAAAAGTGAGGAAAGGCTGATTGAAGAATCACAATGACTTTAGAAGCACATTGAAGATGTTTTTACAAGGAAGGACTGATAAAGCTGAGGCCTGAAAGTTGAGGGAACATTAGGCTAAGAAGTGGATGATGTGTTCCAGTGGGAGGAACAACCTAAGCCAGAGCTCATAGGTAGAGAGGGACTGATGTGCTGGAAACTTAAAATTGAACAGGTTGCAGCATTTTGAAGGGATAAGGTATTTATGGCACTCACCATCTCAGTGCTGATTTTCCTATGGGAATTCTGTCTCTCTCTGCTCTTGTAGGCTTGAAAATCAAAGCACATCTCTGATTCTTTCCTTCTCTTTGCCTCAGAACTCAACTCACACTTCATGTTGTTAGCTGCCTTCAATTTGGCCCACAATTTACAGCCACCCCAGGTACAAGAGGGAGTTCAGCTGGCCTAGTGGTAAGAAGCTGTATTGCAATCTTCAAGGCATGTGGATTAACCAGCTGCTCCACAGGAGAAGCATGGGTAACCTCCAACCATGAAAACCCACTGATGGGTCAGCTATGAGTCGGTTCCAACTTGAAGGCGCACAATAACAGCTGCCAGGTACCTATGATCATAGGGTTTTCATTTCCTGATATTTTGAAAGTAGATTATCAGGCTTTTATACTGAGTCCTTATATCTCTTTATAGTGCAAATGATTACATATTCAGCTACTAGCTAGAAGGTTGGCAGTTTGAAGCCACCCAGAGGCACTTCAGATCATCAACCTGGAGACCTGATTCTAGAATATTCCTAATTATCTGAAGTGCCGCTAGTGTGGCAACATGCAAGTTCCACTGAGAGATGAGCAGAGCTCTGTTTTGAAATGCATTAATCTGGAATTGAACCCAAGTTTCTTACATGGAAGATGAGAATCCTACCATTGAACTAACACTGCAGCTCCCCACCCTCACTGGAGTTCAAGACCAGCGTGTCTTGGCCCCTAGTCTCCCACAGCTATCCTTCAAAGAACCAGACATCTCAGAAGAGGACATTTAGCTGTTCTCTTTGATGCAGTTTGAATTGCTTGCCACCTTTTCCTTGGTCTTTCCTGGGAAAGTCTTTCCAGCTTGTCCAATCCAACTGAGAGAAATGTCATATCTTCCCAAATCCTGTTTCTCCCCAATTAGAAATATTTCTTTTCCAGCAGTGTCCAACTCTATGGTTTGTGCACTTGTCTTTTCAAGGGCAGATTGTTTTACTTCCTTGGTGTCTCACGCCTGTAAAGGTCTTGGTCAACTTTTTTGCACATGCTCCTTATTCAAATCAACTTTGTAAATTATTTTAATGGAATGCAACTCTTTGGAAATGGGTTGGCGGTTGCTGTAGGGGTCATAGGACAGGCTGACTGGGAAAGTGTCAAGACTAGCGTTTCTAAATCCCCAACAGTTTTTCATTTTCAGTATCTGGGAACAAAAATAGAAGTTCCCTGGAAATTCCCAGAATTTATGATTCCCAGAATCATAAATTAGTCTATATTTTTCCTGACACTTTATTTATGAGTTTTTAAAGTAGAATTATCATTATTGCTAGTTGTTGAATTAGTTCTGACTTATGGCAACCCCACGTGTACAAAACAGGACTTGCTCCAAAGTTTCCTTTCAGAATCAGGTCTCCAGATCTGTGTTCTGAAGTGCCTCTGGGTAGCTTCAAACTGCTGACCTTCTGGCTAGGAGTTGAGCATATAATCAGTTGCACTACCAAGGGATATTATAGGAGGAATAAAAAGATATATAGATATATATTCATGATATTTCTAATAAAATAAAATTAAGTGAGAATATATATAATGTGATGAGGTGACCAACTGGTTAAGGCATTGGACTGCTGATCCATTGTGCTCTGCATGCATGAGTTCTAATCCCATCCTCGTGGGACTGTAAACTTTAGTTACACATTTATGACAGTCACTCAGCATCTCCTTTGAATAAATGTATAAACATATATTCATAGAACACATAAGAATAAATCATATAAAAATATTATATTGTAAACAAGATTTTATATTTAGCATACAAGTAACTTCTACCTAATATAAATTCCATGCTGTTCTGTTGATTTTGACTCATAATGATCCTATAAGACTGAGGAGGATGGCACCTTAGTATTTCCAAGGTTAGAAATCTCTATGGAAGTAGATTGCCTCAGCTTTCTCCTGAAGAGTGGTTGGTGGATTTGAACCACTGGCCTTTTAGTTAGCAGCCCAAGACTTGATCTACTACACTAGTGGGACTCCATCTAACCAATGGACCCAAAACCCAAGCCCACTGCCATTGGATCCATTCTGACTTAGATTTGGTGGACTTGAGCCACCAGGCTTGCAGTTAGTAGCCAAGTGTTTAATCCACCTTGTCACTACAACACGTTTGTATTGCCCTCCAGTCAATTCCAGCTCTAGTGACTTCATCAGACAGAGTGAAACTGCCCTGCAGGACTTTCAAGGCTAAGATCTTTACAGAAGACCTGCCTCCAGAAGAGTAGCTGGTGGGTTCAAATTGCCAACTTTCGCTTGGAAGCCAGATGCTTCTGGCTTAACACCAGGGCTCTTTCATTTGATAATAGAATATAGTAAAGGAAGAAAGCATTGACATAAAAGGAATGCCATCTAAGGACAAATTGCCAGTTTAAGGATAATACCATAAATAGTTAATATTTTAAAGTTATTCTCAGTAGTTTTTTAAAAAATAGTCATACACATGAAAATTAATCATTCAACTAAAATTCCTTTTGGTGTGCAATTCTGTGACTTGGCAAATCCATAGTTTCGTCATCATCACTGTAATCCAGATAAAGGTCTGGAACCATTACTCCCTAAAAGAAGATGGTATTCTTTCATGTTGCCCCATAGGAGTCAGACTTCCCAGTAGCTTTTTTTTTTTTTAAATTAAATTTAGGTTGTTTATTTTTCATTTCAATGAACATCTACAGAGATTTTGGGATTCCATTCATTCATTGTTGCACCCTTCTCCCCGCACAAACCCCCCCCCCCTCCCCCCCATTTGCTCCTCTCCTTGAAAAGCAAAAGAAAAACTCCCTCATTGGTACACAATCCCCCCCCCGGACCTCCCCAAACCCCACCCCCTAGCCCCAAATATAATCCACTCTGCATTTCTCGTCTTTGTTCTCATAGGGAGCTCTGGCTCCCTAGGGATATGGAGCTGTGCTGCCAACCCAAAAGCATGTGGTTTGAATCCACCAACTATTCCGCAGGAGGAAGATGGACATTCTCCTCCTGTGGGATTTATAGCCTCTAAAAGCCCGCTGGAGGGTCAGCTATCAGTTAGAACCTATTTGATGGTACAGAGAAACAACATCAGTAGTGCAGGGAGCTCTGGTGGTGTAGACCTTGGTAAGTTGCTCTGCTAACCCAAATGCCATGAGTTACTAGTGGTTTGGATCCACCAGAGACTCTGAAGGCGGAAGACAGACAGTCTCTTCCCATTATGATTTGCTGTTGTTGTTGTTGTTAGGTGAAACCTAATGGAGATTGATTGAGTTAGACCCATCAGGGTAGCGAGTTTGAATTTTGATCAGTAGTACATAGACTTTGCTTCTCTTCAGCCCTACTAGAGTTTGGTATTGTCACCTTTGGGGTTTTTTTAGCCCTTGTTGTAGGTTTGTGTTAGTATATCATTGAATTTCTGGATTTTAATTTGCATTTCTCTAATGACTCCCTTCCCTAATGACTAATGATAATGGACATTTTTTTCTTGTACTTGTTGTTTGTCTTTAAGGAAATATCTGCTCACATCTCTTTGTTCTTGTTTCCTTTTTGTTTTTAGAGTTCTTTATATATTCTGGATATAAGTCCTCTATGAGATATGTATTTTGTAATATATTCTACCAGTTAGTGGTTTATCTTTTAATTCCCTTAATAGTATTTTTTGAAGAGGAGTTCTTGGTTTGATGAAGCCCAGCTTGGCAATTTCTTTTCTCTTAGGGTTTAATCTTTCAGTGTCATGACAGAGAATACTCTGCACAACCTACAGCCTTCTAAAAGTTTCATTGTTTATAATTTTACATTTACATATAGACCCATTTTTATTTAACTATTATTGAAGGTAGTAAAAGGTTTGTGGATTTTTTTCCCATGTTTGGATTGTTTCAATACCATTTGTTGAATTCCCTATTAAATTACTTTTCATGTTCATAAAAAAATCAAGTGGCTGTATTTGTGTGTATCTGAAATGGAATTTTTTTTTTATCTTATTAACAGTATTTATTTATCTTTCCTCAGTCAAACCCTGAGCCAATCACTTTCCCCAGGCTGCCTGGGGAGTTACAGGGAAAGGAACACATAGGGTAGACAAGACATGGGGAGAGAAAACCAACAAACTATGAGAGGTGGAGATGGCTCCTTCACATGACAGAGAGGATCAGAAAGGCCACCATCAGGCAAAAGAGCCCCATGGCCTCTGAGAGGGCAAAGCCCAGAATGGCATAGGAGAAGAGCTGCTGCTTCAGAGAAGGATTCCTGGCATAACCAATGATGAGGCTCCCAAACACAGTCCCAATCCCAGCTCCAGAGCCAGCCACTCCAACCGTGGCAGCCCCAGCCCCAATGAACTTGGCTGCTGTGTCAATATCCCTTGAGACAGTGCTGGTTTGGAAGTTGCGACTAGGGACAAATGAAATCAAGGAACGTGGGGCTGTCAAGCAGCTGAAATTCTCATCTCTGAGTGTCTCTGGCTGTTTCAGGACCACTGCAGACAATGGACAGCTCAGCAGCTGAGAGGCACTCCTGACCAGGGAAGGGGTGGAGACAAACTTGGTGCAGGTATACATTTTCAGGGGATGAGGGGCTGTGGCAGGAAAGCTGCTCCTAGTGCAGAGAAGACAGAGAGGGGAGGGCTGAAATGGAATTTTAAAATGCACAAAACTACTAATTGTCCTTTCTGATTGTTCTTACCTTTGTTACAAAAATACATTTGAAAAGTTGAAACACATTTCCCAGAATAGAAACATTTTTTCATTTCATTTTTTGAATGTTGGTCTGATTGTTGAATATGTGTCCAAAAAATATCTCCAGGTTGTACATCAGTTGCTTTGTGTATGGTCATTTCCCTTTTTTAATGACAAATGCATTTTTGCCTTCTTGCCACAATTTTGGTTTTGTCATTGTAATATTGTCTTTGCTAATTCACGACTTAAATCGTATTTTCTTTTGAATTTATGCTTGAGAATTGCTACATTCATATTTTTTCTTGGCTTTTTTTTTTTTTTTCAGTAAAAATAATAAAATACTACAAAATACTAGATAACCTTTGAATAATTTAACATTAGTTCTTCTGGCAAGATTAACAGAATTATATAGAATCATATTTTAGAATTATTAATTTGCTTCTAAAACTTGTTTTTTCTTAAAATACCAATTTGTCTAAAGATACAATATATATAAATTTTTTTTCCTTTACAGGAATGACTTGCTGTTAGTAAAAGAGTCAGGAACAGACACATCATAGTACCAACTACTAACAAGGCTGATTAGATTATTACCTCTTCCTCATAATGCCCTTTGGTCTCAGTCAAGGTGATGGTAACTCTTATCACCTCCTTAAGGTGATGTCTAGGAAGATTTATTTTGTTTGAAGGCAGGGGATTTTGGGGAAAAAAATCTTTTCACTGACTCTTAGAAATAGCTGATAGCAGGTTTGGAAAGGACCATTATTCTGTCAGTCGTAGCTACTATTGAGAAACATTGTGGGGTAGGGTAGGGGGGGAAAACCTGAACTAGGAGCCAGGAAATTAGTTTGGGACCAAACTTTACTATCACACGCCAATCCCTCCTTGTGACAGTAGACATGCATTACCTCATCTATCTGAGCTATGTGATTGTACATATAAGGAAAGAGATTTTCTGAGAGATGAAGCAATTTGCCCAAGGCCACTCAGCTAGTGAGTAGCAGAGCTCGGATTCAAACCCAGCTGTATTTGGGACCCAAGCCCTGCCCGTGTCTCTAAACTAAGCCTATTGAAGGGGCTGGAAGCACCAGAACCAGGTAACTCTCTCACAGCTCTCAACTAGTATCTAGTGTCTGGAACCAAGCAGACCACCACCAGCCTTTGCAGAATCTGTTAGGGGAGAGGTGCTGTCCCCCTCCCCCCCCAGGTGCCTTCCCTGCACGTGGCAGGCTGACCTGGAAGAAGGCCTGGGCACCTCCAGCAAGCTAGTAGGCGGGCTGCTGGACGCTTCCCAGCCACCTTTGGAATAAATGCCTTTGTGTGTGTGTGTGTGTTACAAAGGTAAGCTGCTGGCACCGTGCCAGCCTCCACCTGCCCAGACAGGGAAGTACAGACCACATGTAGCTGGCCCAAACCCACAATGGGGTTAGAGCCCAGGATCTCCAGATTGGCCAGTGAATCCCAAGGGCAGTCTGGGTAGATGGAGAAATGCCCTGCCTCAGCCTGCCTGGGTTCCTAGGAGGAGGGAGGGAGGGAGACAGGAAGTACTTGTGGGGGGAAAGGTGTGCAGAGCCTTGCCAAGCAGGTTGCTGTGGGTGGGGAGACACCTCCTGCATGATCTGGACAGCCAAGGATTTGGGCGGAGGTTCTCAAGGACGCAGCCAGCAAAGAGGGCCAAGGTAGCGACTGCACAGTGCCAGACAGCAGCACCTTCTGCTCGGTGACCTTCTGTTCAGGTGACCTCCCAACCCACCAACCTGTCATCTGCCCACTTAGCAGCTCTCCCCAAGCAGAGTAGCCCCTCTGGGCACATGGTGAGTAGAAAAAAACAGTCTGTGCCTCCTGCCACACTAGTCTCCTTCCATGGAGGAGTCTAGAGGAAAATACTCAGGCTACTATATGAGGCTCTCTTTAAAGGCCAGGTTGTCCTTTTGCTGTAGAGCTGAGAGTCCAGGAGAGTCAGCCAGCTTTCCCAGGTTCTTAAATTCCAGCGCTTCTCCCTGCATTGTTTATGCTTCCTGGCCTCCAGGGAAGAGGTTGAATTTGGGGCCAAGGTCAGAGCAGCCTGGTGAGGAGCAGGCCCTGAGCTCTGGAGAGTAGTTTCTGGCTGAGGGCCATCTCTGCCCTGCATCTTAGAGAGACTCAGAGGATTCTGGCAGCCAGCTAAATAGAGCAGAGGAGGCCTCTGGGGAGAGTGAACCCAGAGGGAATCCATGTTTGCAGACAGCCTCATTACTAGCTGTTGCATCTTTAACCCTTGGAAAACAGTGACCATCCCTGACTTGGTTCATTCAAGGGAACCCACCTAACATGTGAAGCCTTCCTTTTTCTGAGTGAATTCTTCAGGTGACATTGCTGTGTCACTCCACTTCTGGCATTTCCCCATCTTGTCCTGCACACGCCATCCTCCTGGCTGAGTCTTAGGATGTAAATAGAGGTTTTTACCAGTTTCCTCTTCCAGAGCTCCTGTGGACCCTTATACAGGTGTGAAATCTAGAAGCTATTGACAAAAGATTATGGAAATTGGGAGGTGAAGGCATGGGACACCTATATTACTCTTCTGACTCACCTCTTGATGTTTAAAAACTTTTTCTGAGTCCCAGTGATTTAATCCTCTTGTTCAGTTTGGCCTTTTATTCCCCTCACATTGTTTATATTGTTGGGCAACTATGTGAAACTTTAAGAAAAAAAACTCACAAACCAAAACAAACCACAAAATGGATTTGTGACAGGTGTGCAGTTGGGCTATTTGCTGTGTGTTTTCCCCGTTGTGCCGTGGCTGTCCTGCCACCTCCATATCTCCTGCTGCTCTCGAGTGTCTGCAGGGAATTCCGTGACATGAGCGTGTCAGGGTGTTATATCTTGACACAGATATTTTAGCTTGTTCTGCTTTAGTCTTAAAATAATGATATCTCACATTTGTATGGCATCTTCTCCCTCCTTTTTTCATTCTTCCTTATTAAACATAATACATATTTGAAATGAAAAAATTAGAGAAGCATGAAAGAAACAGAACTCATCCCTAGAAAATCCCTTACCATTTTTGCATATGAAGTGTATAATACAGCTCTCTTTCCCATTGAAGACCTCATTTGAACCTTGCTTCTTGTATCAAGGAAGTCAGGTGAGTATTCAATGCCATCCTTAAATCCTCAAGTCAGTTCTGAGTCCTGACAGCCTCTGCTTGTGACAGAGTAGAACTGCTTCATAGAGTCTCGTTGGCTGTAATTTTTTTTTAACATTGGTTTGCATACAGTGTTTGTATACATTGTGTTTCACACTACCCTTCATTCACATTGTTTTGTCATTCTTGTTTCATTATGTTTTATAAAATCAATCACATTGAACTGTACCCATCATTACATTGTATTTCCAGATTCCCCACTAGATCTTCTTCATTTCCTTTACCCCTCCACCCACCCACCAAAGTGTGTCACCCTTTGATTTCCCCTCCTTCCACCTTCACCGCTTTCTTCCCCCCTTCACCCTTTGAATCCCCGTACACGTTTTACTAGTTATCCTTCTGTTTTTACAATAGTGGTCCTGTGCAGTATTGATCTTTAGGAGACTGAGTTCATTCAGTCAGTATAATGGCCTCCAGTCTCTCCCAAGTTATATAGTAATTTTTTAAATCATTGCTTCTGAGTGCTGCATAGTATTCCATAGTGTGAATGTGCCACAATTTCTCAATCTATTTACTTGTGGTGAGACATTTGGGCTGTTTCCATCTTCTTGCAATTATGAACAGTGCTGCTATGAACATTGACAATCTCCGTGTCTCAGTTCTAATTTCCTTGGGATATATTCCTATAAGTGGAATACCTGAATCATATGGAATCTGTATGTTCAGCTTTTTGAGGAAACGCCAAACTTCCTTCCAGAGTGGTTGTACCATTTTACAATCCCACCAACATTGTATGAGAGTTCCTATCTCTCTGCATCCTCTTCAGTATTTATTGCTTGTTATCCTGTTAAACTTTGCCTTGGCTGTATTCTTTATGGAAGTGGATTGCAGGTCTTTCTTCCGTGGTGTGTCTAAGTGGGGCCCCACCTCCAGTCTTTAGTTTGGTGCTCAAAACCAAGCCATCTGCCTTCAAGTCAGTTCTGAACACAGTGACCCTCCATTGGGTTTCAGACACTGTACATCTTTATGGAAGGAAACTGCCCGTCTTTCTCCATCAGAGTGGCTGGTGTAGTCCAACAGCTTTTGGTTAGTAGCCCAACAGTAATGGGTTACCACACCAGGGCTCCTTTTCAGGTTAGTTTTGTTATAGTGGTTGTTATGTGCCGTCGACTTGGAACCAATTCATAGCTGACCTCCAGCAGATTTTCAGAGACTATAAATTACAAAGGGGGAGGATGGCACAGTCCCCCCCCTGCCCCACACCCATGAGCAACTGGTGGATTCAAACCACTTGCCTTTCAGTTGGCAGTGCAACCCTTTACCCCTTAGGTCAACAGAGCTAGTTAATCATCCAGTCCCATCTTAGAGACAAGAAAACAGGGCCACCAAGAAGTTAAAGGATTACCTAGAGGTCCATAGCACAGGAGCCTTAGTGGTACAGTGGTTAACCATAAGAGCACTAATCAAAAAGTTAGTAGCTCAAATCCAAATCCACTAGTTGCTTCATGGAAGAAAAATCGAGCAATCTGCTTCTATTAAAAAAAATACACAGCATTGTGAGCTCTATGAGACATTTATTCTACTCTGTCCTATTGGTTTGCTTTGAGTCAGGATTGACTCAATGACAGTGAGCAGGTTGATGTACACAGCATAGTAAATACAGGGCTAAGGGCGCATTTATCATGTAATATACTGCCAGGGCTATCTTTGGAAACTCTAGTGGCTTAGTGGTAAGGAGTTGTGCTATAGACTCAAAGGCACCCTGTTCGAATTCGCCAGCTCTTCCATGGGGAAAAGATAGGCATACTCTTCCTGTGTTGTTTTGCTGCCTCTGAAAATCTCCTGGAGGTTCAGCTATGAGTTGGTTCTGATTTGACACTACATAACTACATAACAATGCTCTCTCTGTGATTGCGCATTACCTTTTCACCTACGAGTAGGGTACGGAGGGGGATATTGGGCATCTGGATTTCAGCAGGGCCTAGCTAGTCTTTGTAGTTTGTTACCTTATCTAAAGATTAACAGACAGTATCTAAAGGAAAATATCCTTTTGGCCACTTATGGTTGTAGGTGAAATCTACACATCTGTAAAGGTAGATCATCTCACATTTAGAGATGATCTGAGGTGAGAGAGCGTTTTTTAAACTTACTTTGGAAAATTGGATTAAGGCTTAGAAAGCACTCCAGGTACACATGACAGATTAGAGACCACAGGATGCCTTTGTATGCAAAGGGCCACCTTGTTTCCATGAGCACAGGACAAGGAAGTCTGACTTGATGGCCACTTGGGAGTCTCTGTAGACTACAGACCAGACAAACCATACCAACATGTTAGGTCCATCTTAATTATTGAGAGTTGTAAGATCCACCGATGAAGAGAATGTGCTAAATTGAGGAAGGAAAGAGGTCAGGAAACTGTCAAGTGACGAATGTGGCAGTCACTGAGAAGTCACCTGAGGTGCAGTCACCTGGAGAAGAGGCTTTAGGGAGAAAGTCTCAGGCTGAGACACTAGAGGGCAGGCAGGACAGGAATGAGCCATGGAAATTAGTTGGCGAGAGTGTCCAGAGTCACGTTATACAGAAACTCCATAGCATTGGAGGAATTCAGAAAGGAATGGGGAGAGACAATCTGCTGGAGCAGTTACTCCATTCTTTGCTCTGTTTCTCTCATCTGTGTTGTTGTTATTGTTAGTTGCTATTGAGTCACTTTTGGCTCGTAGCAACCCCACGTAACATGGCTCCCACATGTGACACCATGTGCTCCTGGCTCTTCTTTCTTGGTAATAGTCACTCACTGTCATTGACTCTACCATCCCATCGGGTTTCCAACACTGTAATTGCAACAGGACAACAATGCCCATCTCTGTACCATGAGCCCCTAGTGGCTTTGAACCACCAGATGAGCACAGCTTTTTGTTTTGCATTGCAACTTGCTATGGACTGTGCCACCAGAACTCCTTCTGGTGATAGTAGTGGTGTTATATGCCTTTAAATTTGAACTAACTCATAATTGGCCCTCTAGTGCATTTACAGAGGCTGTAAATCAATCACACAGGAGGAGATTGCCTGTCTTTCTCCTGAGGAGCAGCTGGTGGACTTGAACTTCCTACATTTGTGTTGGCAGCACAACTCCTTACCCACTAGGCCACGAGACTCCTTTTGGTAATAGTAAATCCCTCTAACCTTTTCTCCCTTGCAATTCCTTATGTCTCAAAAGAGATTGATTCTAGGGAGCTCTGGTGGCCTAGTGGCAGGAAGCTTCACTGCAATCCCAGAGGTGCTCAGTTCAAATCCACCAGTTGCTCTGCTAGAGAAGAAGGGACAATTTCCTCCTGTGCCAGTCAGATCCGATTTGACAGTACCCACATAAAAAAATAATAAAATAAAAGATTTATTCAAAATACAATCTAATCCTTCAGATTATATCCTGCTTCATTAACATCATAGAGGTTAGGCTTTACAATACACAGAATAGTTCTATCAGATCACAAAGTGGAGGATAATTCTATAATACTAGGACCCATGGCCTAAACAAGTTGGAAGGAGCAAGTAAGGAGTCACACAATTCCAAGCAAGCTCCATGTCCACCTGGTTGTAGAAGATTTTCTGGAGCATGTATGATTCTTTTTCTTTGAATGCTTAAGTTTTTAAAAAATTTTCTGTAATGAGCATATTTTATCTTTATCACATCTCTGGATGACTCAGCTCAGTGTTAGGCCTTGAACCTTCCATGTGCGCTCCCAGCAGAGGCCATTTCCTGCTCATCAGCACTGACATTGTCCTTCCCTCTCTACCTCGTTTGTGTACAGGCTTTCACGTGGGCAGTCATGGATTCTGCTCTTATCTCCTTCCTGCCAGGAGTGTAAACACTTTAAAGGCACCTGAGGATTTGTCACCAGCTCTCCACCCCCCTACCTCGAGGCCAGCCTAGATCTTGTGAGTGACCTAGGCCTCCCTCTGCTGTTCATGGCTCAGTGAAAAGGTTTTAGAGTTTGAAGGGCTAGGTGCACCCAACAACATCTCTGCATTATGCAGATGGGGACAGTGAAGCCCAAGGTAAGGAAGTATCTTTTCTGAAGCCACATGGCAAACCAGTTAAAGAGCTGTCCCTAGGTGGTCTGTAACAAAATCTCCTTGACCAGCCATTTCTGGGCTCCTTGCTTTTTCCTCCATGACATTTCTATCATTTTTTCTTAATCCCATTGACCTCCTTTCTTTCTTTCTTTCTTTTTTTTATTATTATTTGTGTGTGTGTGTGTGTGCCGTCAAATCAGATCTGACTAGTACAGGAGGAGATTGTTCCTCCTCCAGCAGAGCATCTGGTGGATTCGAACTGCTCACCTCTGGGATTTCAGTGCAGCTTCTTGCCACTAGGCTACTAGAGTTCGCCTGACTTCCTTTCTTGAAGGATCTGCAGTGGAGTGGGGCAGGATCAAACACCCCAGGAAACTAAATCCTGGGGAAAAAGGATCTTTATATGGCTACTTTGGGCTGGGCTTGGAAACAAAATCTTTCCAATTATAAATTTGTTTGCTTACTCAGCAAATATTTATTGAGCACTCATATCTGCCAGGAATGATGCCTTTGAGTTACGGTGTTAGAGAAGAGTGCTGAATATCCTGTGGACTGCCAAAAGGACGAGCAAGTCTGTCTTGGTGTGTAAGTGAAACTAGGGTGCCTCTGGATGGCAAGAACAGTGAAACTTCATCACTACATATTTTGGGCGTGTTGTTAGGAGGGGCCAATCCTTGGGAAAAGACTGAAATCCTCATACTGGGAAGGTAGACAGTCAGAAAAAGAGAGGGAGACCCTCCACAAGATGGATGGATACAGTGATGGTAATAATGGGTGTGAGCTTATCAGGTGGTGAGGATAGCACAGGATAGGGCAGGGTTCAGACCTCTTGTTCATTGGCTTGCTATGAGTCATAGTGGACTTGATGACCCCTAACAACAATAATATGTCAGGCACTCCCAAGATTTAAAGATTCAGTGATGAACCTGATAGATTAAAATCTTTTGAAGAGAGACAGGCAGTAAACAAATGAGTAAATGGATATGGGGTTCAGAGAAGGCCTTGCTGAGTTCATTAAAAAAAAAATTACTATATTCAAAAATATACACACTAAAACTACTCTTATTCAACAGTTTTCACTCAATGGTTAGACATTTAGTTACACTGTCCACATTTTACCAACATTTTTGTTATTTCTGTTCTAGTTCTAAATCCCACTAACTTAAACTCCTTGTCTCCAGTCCTTCCATCTGTGCTTCAAAATAGCTGTTGCCTATTTGGTTTTATATAAATAAGGGGGGGATTGTGGGGGGGGTGTGAGAGAGAGAAAGATACTCAAGGATTATAATCTTGACTTTTTGAGCTAAACGGTTAATTTAAAGGTAACTTCATGGCATAGTTTCCATTTGAATAACTCAGGGCCATAGTTAGTCTTGGAGATTATGCCACCCAGCCTCAGTAGGTCCAGTAAGTCTGGATACTTTAAAGAGTCTGAAGTTCTCTTCCATATTTCTCAGGATTGGCAGTCATCCTTCTGGTCCCAAGGTAGAGGAAGAAGCAGTAGTTCATGAGACAATTACTGTTACAGTCTACTTCCTTGAGAAGGGCCATAATTGAGCAAGACCTGAGGAGGTGAGATGTGAAGCAGATAGATGACTATCTTGGAGAAAAGCATTTACAGCTAGAGGGAAAAACAGCCGAGAAAGAACAGTGAAGGAACACCCTAGGCAGCGTGTGCTCAGACCAGTGAGGAAGCCGTGTGCCTGGCCAGGAAGAGACTCGATGACTCACTCACTGCCGTCCAGTCAGAGCAAACTCAGAGCTGATCAGGCAGTGGATTTAGGAGTCTGTACATCACACAGGAGGAGATTGTCCATCTCTCTTCTTTTGAGCCTCCAGAGAGGTGCTGGCTTTGGGTTAGCAGTGCAGCTCTCTACGGACGTCACCACCAGAGGATCAGGAGAAACCAAAGCCATGGAGGTGGGTTCTTGGAGGACAGTATAGACTGTTATCTGCACTAACACAGTGATCAATGTCGTTCGACTTGACTGGATGGCAGCAGATAGGAAGCTTCTGAGGGAGTTTGGTCACAGGAGGAATAGAATCTGACTTATCTGATAAAAGGATCACTTTGGCTGCAGTGTGATGAGTAGACGGGATGAGAGTGGGATCAGAGAAGCCTGTTAGGAGACTGTAGCAATACTCCAAACAAGAAATTATGTTGTCTTGGACCAAGGTCGTAGCAGTGGAAATGATGAAAAGTGATAAAGATTATTAGTGTTTATTAAAGGTGAAGAATCCCTGGTGGTACAGTAGTTAAATGTTTGACTTTTAACCAAAAGGTTAGTGGTTCAAGCCCACCAGCAGTGCAGCTAGAGAAAGATAAAGCTGTTTATAAGCTAAGATAACTCTACTAGCAGGCATAATCAACTCAGTGGCAATGGATATTAAAGGTAGGATTTGGTGACCAACATGTTGGACTTGTTATTTGAAGATGAGAAAGACCATAAGGAGCAATATAGGCTCCATTTTTTTATGTATTGGGCATCTTTGTGGAGATGTGAGAGAGGTAGGGACTGGAGATGTAAATGTGGGAGTCATCAACATATAGATGGCATGAAAAACCATAAGCCAGAATCAGATCTTACAGGGAGCAGGGAAGCTAGAGAATGAGCGAGATTAGGGAGAAACGGGGCAGCCATTAGAAGAAATCAAAATGGAGAACAGGTCAGAGCCAAGTGAAGAAAATGTGTAAAAGATCAGTCAACATGTTGTGCTGTTATGCTGTTGATGCTTTGTGATGTTGTGCAGTTTATGCTGTTGTGCCATTGATGGTTCAAATAAGGTGATGATGATAATACACATTGTTTATTGAAAGTTTAAAAGTACACAGGTACTTCTTAAAAGTCACTCCATTAAAATTGGTAAACTTCCTTCCACTCTTTTTCTGGGAATTGTTAATCATTGCCTTTAGGCACCTTTCTAGCCGTTTAAATCTACTAAAAGCTCCAGGGGAGAAAGATGAGCTACTCTTGTGCAGTTGAGAGCTTTGGAAACTCAACTCAGTTGGCAGTGACTGACTGGTAAGAGTTTTGTATCCTTCACTCTTTGCTTTACAAGTAGTGGTTATGATTTTGTGACAATTTAGCTGCTTATGATTCTCTGGTTGACAGTTTTGATACAGTCAGTTCCCTCTATTAGGTCTGATATAATAATTTCCTTAATGATTGTATCAAAATATAATTGCCTCCTTGATGAGATCCGATGTGAGCAGCCAGTCATTTGAAAGAGAATTAAATTGAGCATGTAGCCTACCAAATGTGCGTGCGTGTGTATGTGTGTGTAAACTCAAGCTTGTTGCCATGGAGTTGGAACTGACTCATAGTTAGTTGACCCTCTCTTGGCTGTAAATCACACAGGAGGAGATGCCTAAACTTTTTGCTGAGGAACTGTGTGTGGATTCCAACCATCAGAGAGGTACAGGCTTTGGTTTAGCCATACACCTCTCTGTGGACAAGGCCACCAGAGCGCTATATATATATACACACACACACACACACATATATATATATATACACACACACACATATATATATACATATATATACACATATATATACATATATACACATATACATACATACATACATACATATACACGCGCGCGCACATCCAGCAAAACTGCCTTGCTTATGCCCAGCCTGGTTCCTGGCTGTCTCGTCACCTCTAAAATTCTAGTCTTGTACTGACAATCTGCTTTCCCTGCCAACCTTGGGTTCCTTAGTCTCTCCTAAGATCGGACCCACAGATCTGGGATTTGCCAGTCTCTGCAAGCACATGAGATATTTTCTTGAGCTGAATCTATAGTAATGCTTCATTAATTTTGCGTCTTTAGAGAATTCAGTCTTAGACAGCAAGTTATTAACCATCTTTTGAAAACATGAACTTAATAGATAATATTCTATTTTATACTTCATTTACTTAACTATTTATTTAAATTTTTTCCCATTCAGCATTACAAATAACACAGCAGTTAATAGCCAGATCTATATTTTCCTGCATGTGAATTACAAGGTCAAAGGACACAGCATTTTAGGTGACACTTGGCTTTTGGGGAGTCCCAGTTTCTCCTAGACACAACTAGTTTATCTAGATTTAGCTGTAGGATTCTCCTCTCCCCTGGGAAAGTTCAGAAATCATATTTCTGCTGGTTCATATTTTTGCTTTTTTCCCCTACAACTTGAGCTCTATTTTCTCCCAGGCTAGTCAGAGTTTCAGAATAAGGATAACAGAAGAAAAAAAATTATATCTTTGAGTTGTGATGTTGGAGTAGAGTACTGAATATCCCATGGATTGCCAGGAGAACAAATAGATATGCCTTGGAAAGGGTGAAGCCAGGTTACTCCATAGAAGCAATGGTGAGACTTTGTCTCATGTACTTTAGATGTGTTGCTAAAGAGAGGTTATTCCTTGGACATCATTTATGGAAAGATAGGGATTGTGAAGGAAAAGACCCTCAACCAGCTGGGTTGACAAAATTACTATGTCAGTGGGCTCGAGTGTGTCAGAGATTGTGAGGTTGGCGCAGGATAGTACAGGATTCATATCTATTTTATAGGGCCACTTAGCGTAGTACTCGGCTTGATTACACCTAATAATCATAAATCAGAGTTTCGTTCTCTCTCCTTAGGCTTGGTCGCCCACTCAGCAGTGCTGTCCTTTTTCATGCCTTAGTTCTTAATACTTCCTCGGAAGATCTTTATAGTATTAAAATGAAACAGGTGTTAGTCCTGTTTGTTCTTATCTCACTGGGCTAATCAATGAGATTATGTACAGGAAAACACTTTGTGAACTTTAAAGGGCTTTGCCGATGTTCTAGTTCTAATTGCTTTTTAAAAAAAAAAGAAAAGTTTGAGTCGTAGAGTGTGGGCCTGCCCTGGTTAACCACATAGCTCCAGCTCCGGAGAACTAGCTGCTGATCCACAGATTGCCTTGCTGGTAATGAGATCTGCGTGTCAGAAGTTGAAGACTGCTTGGATGGAGTTGTCATATTGGAATGTGATTCCTTTGGGCCTATTGGCCATTGGCATCAGGAAGTGCTAGCTGCCAGATCTCTTTGCAGATATGTATGTGTCACATCCAAAGACCAGAACAGTACAGACATAACTCATTTTGTTGACTTTGCAGATCACGGCATTTTTCTCAGATTGAAGGTTTGTGGTAGCCCTGCTTCAAGCAAATAAATATATTGGTGGTTTTGTTTGTTTGTTTTGCTTTTTTAAAAAATTTTATTCAAATTATTAATTTCAGGGTGTTTGTTTTTTGGGGTTTTTTTGTGTTGTGGGTTTTTTTTTTATTTTAATGAAAGTTTATAAAGAACTTGGATTCCCATTCATTCATTGTCACACATCTTCATCCCTGCCCTCCCTCCCCCCAGTTTGCTTTTTTCTTTGGGAAAAAAGGTCTCATTGTTACACAGTTCCCCCCACCACCACTTTACTGTGCAACTCTTATTCTGGATTCTTGTCATGCCAGTAATACCTAATAATATATTCCTTTTATACAGTTCTCTCCCTCGTCTGTTTCAATGCCATGTACATTATTTATACCCTTTTCTTAGTTTCCCCTCAACACCCATGTCAGTCATGTTTTATAACAGTGGTATTATGCAGTATTTGTCCTTTTGTGACTGAAATATTTCACTCAGCATAATGTCCTCCAGGGTCACCTATTTTTGTATAATATTTCATGAGTTCTTTGTTTTTCAGTGCTGCATAATATTCCAGTGAATATACCACAGCTTCTTTATCCATTCGTTTGTTGATGGGCACTTGGGTTGTTTCCACCTCTTTGCTGTTGTGAAAAACGAAGCATTAAACATGGGTGTGCATATATCTGCTTGGGTGGCAGTTCTGGTTTCTTTAGGGTATATTCACAGTAGTGGAATTGCCAAGTCAAATGGTATTTCTATTTGCAACTTTTTGAGAAAGCTCCATACTGCCTTCCATGGTGGTTGCACCATTTTTACATTCTCACCAACAGTGAATAAGGGTTCCAGTTTCTCCACAACCTTGCCAGCATTTGTCACTTGCTGTTCTGTTAAATTTTGCTATTCTTACTGGGGTGAGATGATATCCCATAGTTGTTTTTATTGGTTTTATTTTTATAGCACATTGTTCACTTTGTGCCTGTCACATTTTGGTAATTCTCTCAATATTTCAAAGGTTTTTATTATGACATAGTATAACTTAATATAGTATGACTTACAGTTTAGTGTAAACAAACCTGGTGACTTCCACTGACATCTCCTAGATTTGCCATGATTCTTGATTCTTTTTTTTTTTTAAGCTGTTTTGATTCTTGGTTCTTAGAGCATGGCTACATAGCATCCAAAGAATTGTTTTCCTTGGGGTTTTTTGTTTGTTACTGTTTTTTTAAACAATACAACTGTGATGCTGTCCATCCTCTTCATAACCATCTCAGAGTCTGCTCCTCTGAAGATAAATATCCACATCCTTGACTTGTCTTTCAAGGCCCTACTTGGTTTCCAGCCTAACAAGGGCCAGCCTCCTGCCCCCAACCCTCCTTCCACCCCTCAGACATTCTGTTCAGTCTTCCTCCCTCCATGTAGCCTATTCATAGTACTGTTCCTTTGTCACCTGCCCCTTGTTCTAAAATTATGTCCATAGTAAGGCCTTCCCTGACCACACATATTCCTGGGTGTGCCCTTACCTCTGTCTGCATTTATTTTCCAGAGATTGTTCACAGTTAAGTGTTTGTGTTGGTACTTGACGTGGGTAGCTTGGCACATGATGATAGGTACTGAATAAATATTTGTTGAATGAGTGAATGAAAGCATCTGGCAGCACTTGGCAGGGACCAAGGTCAGTGCTATGGTCAGTAGCAGTCATGCTGAGATTGAGTACCTGGAGTCCTGGGGTGGAAAGGCTTCTGGAAAGGTTCTCTGCCTGCTGAGCAGAGCTCTGAGGGGTCGTCTGTTCTGGAGCCATCTGGATCTCTCAGTATATTAGTTGGTTTTCTTTGTTCACTACACTTCATTAAAAAAATGCTTTCTTTCTTCCCCCTGCCCCATGCTCAATCATAAAAGTATCCCATGCTCATTGTAAAGAATTTGGAAAGCAGTGTAAAGTGTGACTAAGAACTTAAGAATCACCCAAAGCTTTACATTAGTATTTGGGGCCTTTGTATGACTTCCTATCAGTAGGGTTCCAGTGTCATATCTCCTCAGTCTTCTATGCCTGCTGCCCAGAGCAGCCGAAGCTGGACCTAGAGGGGCCACAGAAGCTTCCCCACTCTAGATTAAAGGTGCTCTTTTACCTTCACTTCTCATTTCCAGGCATATCTCAATCGCTCCTCAAGGTGGTTTTCCTTTTACTCTAGTTCAGCCCTTTTTCACGTGTCCAGGGCCTGACTCTTGGTACAATTGGAAGAACTGAGGAATATGAGGCACCAGGTGGCCTCCTAGTTGTCTTGTCTTTGGTTTCAACACTCTGAACTAAATCAGCGTGCAGGTCATTTCTAGGTGACTGACTTCAGGTAACCCTGTGAGATGAATCCAGCTCCCAGCCTGGCATGAAGGCCTCAGAGGCCTCCGGTGTGCCCTGAGGGGGATGGGGTGACCTGGTTTGGCACATGGGAGCAGCAGCACTGTGGAGCTGTTGGCCTGGAAAACCAGGGCACTGGGTCAGCAGCCAGATTAATGATTGATAGGAAAGTGGGGAGACAATCATCCTATTCTTTCAGAGCTTCACTTGCTGGTCCTAGAAGCACTTGACCTAGGGAAACCTCTGCCCTTTGTCCAGAGGTTGCAGACCTTCATCCCCCACAGTGGGAAATAGGGGGTTTTGGAATAATAACTGTGTCAGCTCAAGGTGGGGCAAGGAGTCAGGCAGGGTTTGAGCCCCTCTCTCTGAAGAAAGAAATGCTTATCTGGAGTAGAGTGCTCCCTGTCAGTTCCCCTCCTCGTGGTTTTCTTGGCCAACAATTACAAGGCAAGGAATTGAGAACTTCTGGGGTTCCATCAAGCCAGCATATTTATGGACCTAGAATATCACTTGCTCAATTCTCATCCCCTAAAATAAACCCATAATGTGAGGATAGTAGCAGCCATGGTCCTTGTTGTTGAACACTGACTACATGTCCCACAGTTACGCCCTTTATAGGTGGCTAGATGATCCTTGGGAAGTTCTAGTGGTGCAGTTTGTGGGGAATTGCTCTGCTAATCCAAAGGTGAGGCCTCTCTGGCAATTTGACTCCATGGCTCCTTGGAAGACAGATGGACAATCTCCTCCCATGTGATTCAGTCTCTGAAAACCGGCTGGAGGAGCAGTTCCAATTTGTTGACAGTGAGAGCTGGTTTGAGATGGGTTTTTGTTTTGTTTTGTTTTGTTTTGTTTTGTTTTTTAGTGGCTTAGTGGCAAGAAGTTGCACTGCAATCCTGAAGGCACACAGTTCAAGGCTACTCCACAGGAGACGCACGGGCCATCTCCTCTTTCCTTGAGTCATTGATTAACTGCCTCTGAAAACCTGCCAGAGGGTCAGCTATGGGTTGGTTCTGACTCTATGGTACACAACAACAACAATAATCCTTAGTCTAGCCTCTGAGATTCAGTGATGATAACCCAGTTTGTGGGCTGAGAAACTTTGAGGGATAAATGTCTTCCCTAAAACCACAGGAAGGGCGAGAACTCAGTCCTGGCACAGAAACCCATGGAATGAATGTCTCTGGAGTGTTGTCTCAAGGACATTGAAACTGGTAACATCAACGGATGCTCCTCCCGAGAACAGTGTGACTAAAGTTAATGTTTTCAATCTTCAGCAGTATATCTTGAACACTTGCTAAATGCCAGACGTGGGGGACCTGTCTCAGCGAGAGAATGGGCATTCTCTGAAAAGCTGATAATCTGGTGGGGCAGACATTTCCGTTTAATGCGGAGATGGAAGTTCTGTGGGGCCAGCTGTCAGGGTCGAGTGAGAGGAATAGGAAAGGGGCTGATCAAGGAGAGTTTCCGGAGAACGCAGGTGCAGGTGATCTTGCATGAAAGCGGGCCTTCGCTGGCGGAGCGAGCAGCATTTCAGGCTGAGGCCTGTGGGGCCTCTGTTCAGGAATGAAGCCAGAACACAGGAAAGAGGAGGGGCACAGAAGGGGAGGCAGGGACCCAAACCTGTGGCCATTTCACAGGGGTCATTTACTAGTACATAGTGTCTAAAAGGGCTTTGACCTAGATGTTGACAGAAACAGCTGAGACAGCCAACCACACAGAAGGCTCAGGGGTGATAAATCCAGGCTGAAACAGAGAAGCTTCCAGACCTCCCCTACCTGGGCAAGAATTTATCCATGTCTGGTCCAGTCTTACCAACACCACAAACAAGATACATAGCAATGACTAAGACCACTGCTTGGGCCAGCCTTCCGGGATTCAAATCTTACCCCTTTAATTACCATGAAACTTATAGCCCTCAATGTCCTCATTAGTTTGGTGGGAATAGCAGTATTCCCTTATTCTTAATGTGATTATGAGGAGTAGGTGTCAACCTTAGAGAGTGGAAGCTGGTACCTTTGTAGTGGAGGAGGAGTGAGCCCAAGACCTTGAAGCTAGAATCCAGGATGGCTTTGGTGCAAGGAGGAGAGGACCTGTCGGCTGTGCTTCAAGGAGGGTAGAGCCCCCGGCTCACACACTGGCTCTCCCTAAGCCCCCACTCATTCCCCAGGCAGCTACCCTGGTGGGCATCATCTTCATGAAGGATGCCAGGCCCTGAGGAGTTGTCCATCTGGTATACCCAAGAGGTCTCGAGGCTAGCAGGCTCCTCTGAAAAGGAGCCACCTCCTGGTGCTAGCTGAGAGTACCACTCCATTTGGTGTAATGCAGTAGGGCCCAGGGTGGCTTGGTTGTTCTGGTCGCTGACTAGGCCTCTCTGAGCTCAAAGAACCTAGATTACTTCTACTGGTGAAGTTTACCTGCTTGTTAGGGAAGAGATGGAATTGTGTCTCACTCTCTTTCTTCCAGAAGACCTAGATTTCTTCTGAGAACAAGGGAATGGGTATTGATGTATGCACTACAGGCTTGTGTGTGCATGTATACACACACAAACGTGTGTACACAGCCCAGAGCACACATGCACATGCATACTTGCCTGAGGGACTTCTGCTTTCTGTTTCCCAGGACAGAGCCAGCTGCTCAAGTAAGATAAAGCTTTGATAAGGTTGGAGAGTTCTGGTTCAGGAACAGTGCTGGGAAAAGAGGAGAGAGGGTCAAAACTGAGAGATAGGGAAAGCCAAGGTTTTCAGTCATGTAAAAGTTAAACCTGTTACCAAAATATGCTATTTCAATGCTAGCTCTGAAGAAAGGGGGCCAGTAGGGTTCATTACAGGGATAGTGCTGGGTGGAGTGGAAGCTAACTATGGGAATCCAGGCTGTGGATCTCTCGGCCTAGTGGGTGGGAGGAGAGCTTTGAAGGTCAGGTTGGTTCCCAGCTGGGAGGGCTGCAGACAGCTCTGGGGGGTGGGGCAGCCCTAGTGCTAGGTACCTGGGCAGAGCCTATCTGTCCTCACAATCAGGCCATGTGAAAATGAGTGTCTTCTAGCCAAAGGCAAAGATAAGCTGTAGCAAAGCTGTTAAATCTAAACAGAAATTGCCTAAGGATTGTATGTGGGTTTTGAACATCTGGACTGAAGCTTACGCTTCCACCTCCCTCAAGTGACCTCCCTAATAGGTCAAAACCAGAAGTAAAGACTCTGGGTCGGGAAGGGATAAGGCATGGCATCAGGGCTTAGGTTCCAGGGGCCCTGGCCTCACACCTAAACTCTAACTGGAGCTCCAAGCCACCTCAGATCCAAAAGAGGCCATGATTGGCACCCCTAGAAACTGTAGTTGTGGTGTAATAAGCTGCTCCAGGTGTAAAGAGAGTAAGAAATGTGGCTCGAGGGATCTGGCCAAGCTCAAATCTTTGCTATTTTCTTCTCATCT
Source organism: Elephantulus edwardii (assembly GCF_000299155.1). Classification (NCBI taxonomy): domain Eukaryota; kingdom Metazoa; phylum Chordata; class Mammalia; order Macroscelidea; family Macroscelididae; genus Elephantulus; species Elephantulus edwardii. The sequence continues at coordinate 26,131,657 of NW_006399767.1, read as the reverse complement.
TTTCCTTCATCCACTGGCTTGTACCCCAAGAGATACCCGTCCAGGCTCCCTGGACCAAATTTTTATCACATCCCTTATCTTGCCAGTATTTACTCACATATTTATACTTTCTGATCCTGAATGACCTTAAAGTGGATGGGATCAACAAATATGAGAGAATGTGTGGAAGATGCACACTTGGAAATATAAAGGAGAGTTGTAATTTCCCCACTTTCTTGTTATTATGTGCAGTTGAGCCACTTGCTGCTACTCATGGCGACCATCAGCACAATAGCTTGGAACCCTCCCCTATCCTGAGCCAGTTTTACTGCCTCTGACCATCTGCCCCCATTAACCCAGTCACTGTGCCAATCATCTCATCCAGGGTCTTCCTCTTCTGTGCTCTCCCTCTACCCTTCTATGTATGATGTCCTTCTCCAAGGACTGGACTCTTCTGGCAACATACTCAAAGTATGTCAGTGGGAGCTTCAAAATCCTTGCCTCCAAGGAGCACCTTGGTTTCACCCTCTATAAGACAGACCTGTTTGTTCTCTGGCAGTCCATGATATGTTCATTACACTTCTCCAGCACCATAACTCAAAGGCAGCAGTTCTTCTGTCATCCTTAGTAATTGTTCACCTATCTAATGCATAGCAAGTAATTGTGAAGACTGTGACCTGGATCAGGCACGCTTTGGTCTCCAGACTGACATCTTTGCTCTTCAGCACTCTGGAGAGGTCCTTGATAGCAGATTTTCCCAATGTAGTTCACCTTTTGATTTCCTGACTGCTAGTGCCAAGAGTGTTGATTGTGGAACCAAGCAAGCTGAAATTGTTAACAATCTCAATCTCTTTGGCATCTATCACAATGCTGTCAGTTGGCTAATTGGTGAGAATCTTTTTTTTTTCTTAAATTTGAACTTCAGTCAACATTGAAGACTGCAGTCCTTGACCTTCTGCAGCAAATGCTTCAGATCCTCTTCAGTCTCAGTAAGCAAAGTTTTGGCATCCACGTAACGCAGGTTATTGATGAGTCTTCCTCCAATTCTGATACTTCATTCTTCCACATCAAGTCCAGCTTCCCAAATGAGCTGTTCCACGTACAGATTGAAAAACTGTGGAGACAAAATGCATCCCTTACACACTCGTTTCCTGATTTTGAACCATGCAGTGTTTCCTTGCTCTGTTCTGAGGACTGCTTCCTGGTCCAGGTTTAGTTTTGCATGAGTACAGTCAAGTGTTCTGGGATTTTCATTCTTCTAAAGTTAGCTACAATTTGTTATGATTCATGTAGTCAGATGCCTTTGCATAGTCAATAAAACACACATTCCTTTGGTACTATCTGCTTTCAGCCAAGATCGATGTGACATTGGCTGTAATGTCCCTAGTGCCACAGCCTCTTCTAAACTCGGCTTGTATTTCTTTCTTTCTTTTCTTTTTTTTTTCTTTTTTTTTGGTTTATACTTCTTGTAGTGCTCTGTCAAAATATTTATTGTTCCAGTTGTTTTTTTAATGATCTTCAGCAAGATTTGGCTTGTATGTGTTATCAGTGATAATTGTTCCACAGTCTGTTGAATCCCTTCCTTTTGGAGTGAGAATAAATACGGATCTCTTCCATTCAGTTGACCAGAGAGTTGTCCTTCAGAGTTCCTGACAGAATTTGTTGAGCACATCCAGGGCTACATCCCTATACTGGAATATATCAGCTGATATTCTGTCAATTCCAGGGGCCTTGGTTTTTGCCATTTCCTTCAGAGTCACTTTAATGTCTTCCTTTATCTCCCCCTTGTTCATATGTTGTTTTGTGAAATTCTTCTGTGTCAGCCAATTCTTTTTGGTACAGTGGCTGTTTACTCCTTCTGTCTTCCTTTACTGCTTCCTGGATTATTAAATATTCTGCCCATAGCATATTTAAGTATTGCAACTCGAGGCTTGAATTTGGACCTCAATCCTTATATCTCCTTGAGCTTATCACCACAGCCCAGGGTATAATTTCCCTTTGCACCTGTGACCCAGAATCCTAAGCTGAGTCTATTTTCATCGACCTCTTCCCCACCTACCCCTGTGGTGAGTGTCACCACTATGACCCTCTGTCACCAGTGCTGCCCTTTCTCTTGATGTTCTGCTGAAGCTTCCTGTAGTCCCTTCAGCACAGGCTTGGTTGAGGTTCTCACCCCTCACTTGTCCCTGCCTCCTCCACCTGCAGGCTATTCCATCTGGTGGAGTGTGAAGAATCAGTGTCTTTAGTACAGTGCAGCCTGTGAGAGCCAGAACTCCATGGGATCACCTTGTTTTTGTTGGTCTCACAAGTTTTCTCCACCTTTGACAGGGTGTATTTCTTGCCACTTTGCTATCACTCACTTTAATGGAAAATGTTTTGCGTTTTGCTCTTATGACAAGTTTCTTCCTTAAACTTATGCTAGCTTGTAGTGTACTTGTAATTTGATGAATAGCTAATTTTTTTAAGAGAGCTTATTAAAAGCCACAACAGTCACAGTCTGGTTAGTACTGAAGAGGGTCCTTTCTCTAGTGTTGTCACCAAGCCTTACCCATAATTCTGCAACCTACTGTCTTCTTCCTCTGGTACTCTGCTTTCAGCTAAGATCCATCTGACATTAGTTATAATATCCCTGGTACCACAGCCTCTTCTAAACCCAGCCTACACTTCAGGCAGTTCTCTGTTGATGTGTTGTTCTAATCGTTTTGGGATAATCTTCAGCAGAATCTTGTTGGCAAGTGATATTCTGCATTCTGTTGGATCACCTTTGGAATGGGAACACATATAGATCTCTTCCAGTCAGTTGGCCAGGTGGTTGTCCTCTAGATTTCTTGGCAAAATTTGGTGAGCACATCCAGGGCAAAATGTCTATCTGTGTTTCATTGACTATGCAAAAGCATTTGAATGTGTAGATCACAACAAACTGTGGCTGACTCTGAGGAGAATGGGAATCCCAGCACACTTGATTGAACTTATACAAAACCTATACTTAGACCATGAGGCAGTCAGAACAGAGCAAGAAAATATTGAATGGTTCAAAATTGGGAAGGGTGTCCTATCTCCATATCTTTTCAATCTACATGATTGAATCAGATTATCCAGGAGGCCAGTCTCTATGAGGAGAAATGTGGCATCAGAATTGGAGGTAGACTCATCAGCAATCTGCATTATGCAGATGACACAACCCTGCTTGCTGAAACTGAGGAGAACCTGAAGCACTTGCTACAGAAGGTCAAGGACTGCAGCCTTCAATATGGATTAAAGCTCAACACCAAGAAAACAAAGATTCTCACCACTGGGCCGATTGGCAGCATCATTATGGATGGTGAAGGGATTGAGATTTTCAGCAGCTTCAGTTTGTTTGGCTCTATAATCAAAACTCTTCATACCAACAGCCAGGAAATTAAAAGACAAATTGTACTGGGTAAGTGCTCTCAGATACCTCTCCAAAGTACTGAAGAATAACAACGTCAGTCTGGAGACTAAAGTGCGCCCGATCCAGGTCATGGTCTTTGCGGTTACTTGCTATACATCAGAAAGCTGGACAATGACTAGGGATGATAGAAAGAGAATTGATGACTTTGAGCTGTGGAGCTGGAGAAGAGTATATATACCATGGACTGCTAGGAGAACAAACTAGTTCATCTTGGAGAGTGTGAAGCTAGGCTGCCCCTTGGAGGCAAGGATTCTGAAGCTTCGTCTGACATACTTTGGATATGTTGCAAGGAGGGATCAGTCCTTGGAGAGGGAGGGACAGCACAAGAGAGGAAGACTCTTGAAGAGATGGATGGATCAGTGACTGGAGTAATGGGGGAAGATGTGTTGGAGATAATAAGATTGGCACAGGATAGAGCAGGGTTTAGAGCTATTGTACATAGAGTCACTCTGAGTCACAGGCGACTTGATGGCACATAACAACAATAAACAGCTCTCTTCTTCAGCAGTCACCACACCCCACCACATAAGTGGCATGCAACAACAATTAGGCAAATAGTGACTTGTAAAAAGAGTGTGGTTTTGTCATCTAAAACTAGTCTAGAGGTGGACTTTCCACGACTCCTTCAGCTGCCAAGGGATGCCATCCTGACCAGTCTCCTCACATTCTTTTCCTGCCTTCTTACCTGAGCCTTGCCGTCTTGTGCTATTGCACCTTCAGGTGCTTTATTTTCACAGGAGCCAGCTGGATTTGTCTATTTACCAAGAAAGAACCGTTTTCTCAGAAAAACTCCTCCCAGCAATTGTACACATATACTGTTGATTAGAATTCTCTCACACGAACATTGTAACTTTAAAAGAGCTTGGGAAAATACTTGTTTAACTGCCATATTGCTGATCCAGGAAAATTAGAGTTCAGTAACACAGGGAGGAAGAAATTCTTAGGCAGCTGATAGTGACTGCCCTCTTCAGCATGCCTAGATAGGACTTGATTGTTGAGTCGACCATTCAAAAGCCACAGAGAGCCACACATCAGGATCTGCGCCTTGAATTGATTCCCTTGTTCTGATCACTGAGGGAGTTTAGACTATATTCTCTAGAAGAGCAAAACCCATGAAGTTTATACACACACAGAGGTATCTAAAAAAAATTTCTCATCTTCTTATAGCAGCTAATGAGTTCTAAGTCCAGCGATCAGACCTCATGAGAGCGACTTCTGCTGAGACGTGGATATGTAGGTCGGCACATCCATGGTTGATGTAGCTGTGGAATGTGACACACCATAGTCAGCAGGTAAAGCAGGCTGCTGGCTTCAGAGATTGACAGATCGAAATTCGGTGAGGCAAGAGAGGCAGCTGGTCCAAGTCCAAAAATTAGAGAGCCAGTGCAGGATCTAGACGGAGCAAAAAGTCGTGAGCTCCACCACATGGCCTTAGATATTTGATGCAGCCCACACCCCTGACAAACCTCCCCTTCAACCTGCTGGCTGCTCACTGCAGAGCCCAAGTCATGATTGCCTTATGTCACACCTCACCACAGGAATGACTGCATTCTAAGCGCCAAACCAGAGAGGCATAGGCAGCTAAGTCGACAAACAACGTTAAGCATCACAACTAATACATACTCACTAAACTCTCTAGTTCCTTTTGGGAAAGAGAGGTGTGTGTGAATCAAGACGGTGTAAATGAGTGCCATGTGTTGGGTAGAGATGATGAGAAGTAGTAGAGACCATAGGAGTGTCTGGATGCATAGTGTGTATGATGAAGAGTCAGCTGTAGTTTGACTCCAGGCTAAGTGCTGGGAACAAGCAGGTGCCCTGGGCCAGTTTATCTGATTTCAAGAGAAGCCGTTTTTAACAACTTTTCCATTTACTTTGGGTTAAGTTTAATGTTAGAAAAAAGTTGCATAGATAGTGTAGAGCCTCCATAAAACTTTCAGCCCTCTTTCCCCTAATGTGAAAATCCTAAATAAATATCATATACTTACCAAAAATAAGAAATTATGTAATACTACTAACAAAACTATCAACTCTGTTTGGAATTATTTTCTCCACTATAATCCTCTTTCTGTTTTAGGATTCAATCCAGGATTCCCACATCAAATTTAGTCATCGGAGTCTCCTCCTATATGTGAGACTTTCTCAGTTAGAAAGCCAAGTTGTTACATCTCCTAAATTTCCCTCGTCTACTGGAGTGATAGTGGGTTAGGTGTTAGACTGCTAACCAAAAGTGTGGCAGTTCAAAGCCACTAGTTGCTCCTTGGGAGAAGAATGAGGCAGCCTCTTCCAATTAAGATTTATAGCTTTGGAAACCCAGACATGGAAGGTCACCATGAGTCAGGATTGACTTGATGGCAGTATGTCTGATTTTACTGTAATAGACTTGGAAATAGACATTTAATATCTAGTCCCTTTAATTTTATTTCCTATAGATACTTGACTAAATAGGACAGTATCTCCTGAGAAACAAAGAGACTTAAGAAACAATTCCATTTATTCCCTCTCATCTGCTACATTGTTTGTAAACTTGGCCTACTTATTTTATGCTCATTAAAATGTAAATTTCTAGGCAAGGTCACATAATCTGTAGTTCAAAATATAAAAGATACTGTGGAAAATCTCTGTGACCTAGACACACAACTCTACACTTCTCCACACAGCAACCACTGTTATCAGTTTCTTTTATGGCTTCTGAAGAAATTGTACATATATACATGCAAATGCAGCTTCACTAATGTTGTTGTTGTTGTTATGTGCCATCGAGTCGTTTGCAACTCATAGCGACCCTATGTACAACAGCCCTAAACCGTGCTCTATCCTGTGCCAATCTCATTGCCTCTGACACACCCATCCCGATTACTCCAGTCACTGAATCAATTCACCTCATAGAGGTTCTTCCCCTCCTGCGCTGTCCCTCTACTCTACCCAGCATGATGTCCCTCTCTAAAGACCTGTCTCTCCTTACAACATGTCCAAAGTATGTCAGACGAAGCCCCAGAATCTTTGCCTCCAAGGAGCAGCCTGGTTTAGCCCTCTCTAGGCTGAATCTGTTTGTTTTCTTGGCAGTCCATGGTACATTCAATACTCTTCTCCAGCACCACAGCTCAAAGGCGTCAATTCTCCTTCTGTCCTCCCTAGTCATTGTCCAACTCTCTGATGCATAACAAGTGATTGCAAAAACCATGGCCTGTATCAGGTGCACCTTAGTCTCCAGAGAGACACCGTTGCTCTTGAGTACTTTAGAGAGGTCCCTAACCGCAGACTTTCCCTTCACTATAGCTTTTTAAATATGTATGTACAAAGTATAGCTCTCTCTACACTTCATTCTGCAAATGGCCCTTTCTGTATCCATCTATAAACAACTTCTTCATAGTTACATAGTTTATAGTGGCATAAATTCCATGTATCCAATTCATAGTTTATTTCAAAAGCCCCTAGTAACAGACAGCTTGTTTCCTAGTTCTTACTTTCCTAATAAGACTATAGTGAGTAGCCTTGTACTAAGAAATTATCATTCTGTTTAAGTGATATTATAGTTGGAGAATGCATTCTGGGAAGTGGTACTGCTGGGTCAAAGAGTAATTTGTAATTGTAATTTACACTTCAGAACAAAAAAATAAGTAGTCTTAAACTCTGGATTTTTGGATTATTTGATACAATTGGTCTCCCACCCCTAAAACAGTGCCAAGTTTCTCTAGCTTCTCTGGCCACTCCTCTATCCCTGTCCCTCTCTGGCACATAGCGCTCTCTGGTGAACTGAACCCTCCCTGTGGCTGTCATAGCAAAAAAGATGCCTACCTAGATGTACAGATCTCTCATTCCGCAGTTCTCGACTTAGATTCTGGGGCTGAATTTCCAAGCATTTAGGGGACCAATTAACAGGTTATTGTGTAAGTCCAAGCAAAGAAGGATGAAGGTTGATGGAGAAGAATAGGCAAAGCAGAGCGATGTTTCACCAACACCTCTGCCATCAAGTCAGCTCCCGCTTATAGAAACCCCTCTTCAGGTTTTCAAGGCTGTAAGTCTTTGTGGGAGGAGGTGGCTCATGTTTCTCTTGAGAAGATAGTGATGCATTTGAACTGTTGACCTTCTGATTAATAACAAATATGTGAGCCTCCGTGCCATGAAAGCACCTTTGACAGGTATTTAGATGGGAAGACTAAGAATAGGATGCATTAGAGGAACAGGGAGATGTGGCATAATGAGTGGCTTGTCACCCCCTTTGGTTAATGGAGAATGCCCTCAACCCTATCAGATTCCCATAAGAGCCAGTGAGCAAAGGGTGAAAGGGGAAAAATGACTTGCAGCACAAGGAGCAGGGACCACAGGAGCGTCGCAGGACCTGTGGCATTCCTGCTCTGAAGCAGCAGAAACGGGAAAGCCCCTTGCTGAGCAGATGGCAGCCCGTATGCTTGCCCTACTCTACCGCTTCCTCCGTCACTGTTCACTTTGCTGCATCTCCCAACCACTTTGTTTTCTCTTGCCCAGGATGATGGGGACTGCCCTGTGAGGTCCGTCTGCGTTCAGACCCAGATGATGCCAGAGCTATGACCGGGCCTGCAGGTGTGGTGCCGAGGGGAAGTCAGCCATGGAGCAGCCACAGGAGGAAGCCCCTGAGGTCCGGGAAGAGGAGGAGAAAGAGGAAGTGGCAGAAGCAGAAGGAGCCCCAGAACTCAATGGGGGACCAGAGCATGCTCTTCCTTCCAGCAGCTACTCAGGTGAGGAAGGGGACCTGGCTTTCTGCACACAGTGCTGTGGGAATTGCAAAGTAGCCGAATGGTTAGGACCGAGCCAGTTGGCCTGGCCTTACACGCCAGCTCTGTAACCCACAAGTGCAGAACCTGGGCTGCTTGAACCTCTCCTGTAAAACCGGCAGGGAGTGCAGGTAAAGTGGATATAGGCTTTGTGAGAATTAAATTGAAATGCATGTCATCATCACCATTATTACTATTTTCACATTGCTACCACAAAGGACTCTAGATTCTGCTGCCTTAACAACACCCAAAAGATTGACTCTACCTGTGATCATTGTTAACGACCCTGTGAACAGCGGATCTGTACACTGCCCTATCCTGTGCCATCCTCTTCTCTGACATACTTCAACCCATTGCTGCAATGTTAATCTACCTCTTCCTCTCTTTCCCTGACCCTCCACCTTTCCAAGAGTGATGTCCTTTTCCAAGGACCGACTCCTCCTAACAAAATGTCCAAAATATGTGAGACGAAACTGTACCGTCTTTGCCTCCAAGGAGCACCTTGGTTGTGCTTTCTCCAGTACATATTAGTTTGTTCTTTTGTCAGTCCCTGAGATAGTCAGTACTTTTCTCCAACACTACCACTCAAAGGCATCAGTGCTTCTGTCATCCTTAGTCACTGTCCAACTTGCAGATGCATAGTGAGTAATTGAAAAGACCATGGCTTGAATCAGATGCACCTTAGTCTTTAAACTGACATCATTGCTTCTTAACACCTTAAAGAGATTACAGTTGTAACAATAGGTTTTCCTTGTGTGTATTTTTAGTTGTGATCATTAGGATCAGACAGAACAGTTTGTTGATGTGGCACTTTCACACCTCCTCATTGAGCTGCATTGTAAAGTGGGCAAAAGATTCAAATCAACACTGCAACAAATAGGACATTAACATGGCTACCAGACACAGGAAAAGTTGCTCAGAATTGTTAGCCATCACATCAAAATCACAATGAGATACCTTTATACCTCACTGTTGTGTTCTGTCACATCGAAACCAACTCAGAGGTGACCCTCCCAAAAGGTTTTCAGAGGCCGTAAATAGCACAAGAGGAGATTGCCCATCTTTTCCCATGAAGCAACTGATGAATTTGAACCATGTTTCTTTGGGTTGGCAGCTCTCCTTACCACTAATCCACCAGAGCTCCTATACCTCTCTAGGATGGCTAAGATAAAAACAGGAAATAACAAAGACAACACAAACCTTACTTGCCGAAACTGAGGAGAACTTGAAGGAGGACTTTTGAAGTGCTTGCTGCAGAAGGTGAAAGACTACAGTCTTCAGTACAGATTGAAGCTCAACGTCAAGAAAATGATTCTCACCACCAGGCCACTTGGCAGCACCGTGATAATGGAGAAGAGATTGAGGTTATTAATTTCCTCTTGCTTGGGTCCACAATCAGCACCATACTCTTGGTACCAGCAGTCTGGAAACCAAAAGACTTAGGGAAAGTCTCCTGTAAGGGATCTCTCCAGAGTGCTAAGGAGTAATGACTAAGGTACACCTTATCTAAGCCATGGTCTTCTTACTTGCTCTGTGTATGAGAGCTGGACGATGATTAAATATGAAAGAAGAATCAATGCCATTAAGCTGTAGTGTTGGAGAAGAATATTGAACATACCATGATGTATCAAAAGAATAAACAGGCTCTTGGACCTTCGCCTCCAACATGATAAAGAAAAGGAGAAACAACAGTCATGCCAAAAAGGGCCACGGCCACATGCAGCCTAGTCGCTGCACGAACTGCGCCAGATGTGTGCCCAGAGACAAGGCAATTAACAAGTTTTTAATTCAAGATATAATAGAGGCAGCTGCCTTCAGGGACATTTCCGAAGCGAGTGTCTTCGATGCATATATGCTTCCTAAGCTCTACATGAAACTGCATTACTGTGTGAGTTGTGCCACTCACAGCAAGATGGTAAAGAACCATTCTCGTGAAGCCTGGAAGGACAGAAAACCTCCACTCAGATTTAGACCTACAGGTGCAACCCCATAAACACCACCAAAGCCCATGTAAAGATTTGATTCCTTAAAGGCTGAAGAAAAAACTCATCTGAAAAAAAATGGAAATTATACTTAAAAAAAAAAAAGAATAAACATATCTGTCCTAGAGAGGGTGAAACCAGGCCATTCCTTAGAGGCGAGAATTGTGAAACTCCATCTCTCATCCTTTGGGCGCATTGCCAGGAGGAACCAGTCCTTGGAGAGGACATCATGCTTGAAAGGGTGGAGGGTCAGCGCCAAAGAGGAGGATCCTCGATGAGATGGATTAACAGAGTGACTGCGGCGGTGGGAGCAGGTGTGTCAGAGCTATTCATAGGGTCACTGTAAGTTGTAGTCAACTTGACAGCACACAACAGATCTGATCCCTGTCCTATGCTTTGCCATCCTCATCATCTCTGTCATACTTAAGCCCTTTGCCGCCCATTCATTGTGTCCCTCCATCTCAGAGTCATCCTCTCATTCACTGGCCCTCCACTTTTCCAAGCATAATATCCCTTTCCGAGGAATAGCCTCTCTTTGCAACATGCCAGAAGTATGTGAGACAGCGCTTCTCTGTCTGTTCTTGCTTCTAAGGAACACTACTTTTTCCAAGACATCTGATTGTTTGTTATCTGTTAGAACTATCATATGCCCCAGCAATTCCACTCCTAACGAAATATCCCAGACTGAAAAGCAGAGACTTAAAGAGACATACACCAGTATCATTGCAGCACTAGTCATAATGGCAAAGGTGGAAATAGCCTGTGTATGCCTATCAGCAGAAAAATGGGTAAACAAAATGTGAATCATATATAAAATGGAACACTAAGTCATAGGATGAATGAAGTCTTAATAATTGCTAGAGTATAGATGGAGCTTGAAGCCTTATACCTAGTATATCACCCAGTTATAAAAATTTTACGACCTCTTTGATATAAAAAGATAATAAAAGATAAATGTAGGGAGACCATAGTTTTTTAGTGGATAGGTGGAAAGGGAAAAAGAGAAGTTTATGATGGAAAAAAAGGCACTAGACAAGGCCCCAAAAGTTTTATTTTTCTTGGTGATAAACCACTCTAACTCATAGTGGATTTTCATAGTCCTACCTGTGAAGGGTTCTGTACACCTTAACTGCGTTATTAGCAAGCTGTCCAGTCTCCTTCATGAGCCACGAGCATGTTGCTTACATAATCCTGCCCAAATTATTTGAGAGGCATTACCATTTGGTAGACATTAAAAGACCGTGACTAACCAATTCAGCAGGATACAAGATCAACATACAGAAATCAGTTGGCTTTCTCTACAGTGACAAAGAGAATACAGAGCTGGAGCTGAGAAAAACAATACTTTCACAATAGCTAATCACAAGGTTAAATACTTGGGAGTAGATCTAACCAGAAGCACAAAGGATCTATTCAAAGAAAATTACAAAACATTACTATAAGAAAGAAAAAGAGACCTGGAGAAGTGGAAGAATATCCCTTGCTCATGGATAGGAAGCCTCGATATTGTGAAAGTGGCAATACTACCGAAGGCAATTTACACGTTCAGTGCAATCCCAATACAAATACCAATCCCATTCTTCAACGAGATGGAAAAGGCAATCTCCAGTTTCATTTGGAATGGAAAGAAGCCCCAAATAAGCAAAGCCCTCTTTAAAAATAGAAAAAAGGGGATGTGGCTGGGGCTTCGCCGGCCTCACTATGTCTGCCATTTTCAACTTTCAGAGTCTTTTGACTATAATATTGCTGCTTATATGGACCTGTGCTTATATCCGATCCTTGACACCCAGCGTCCTGGACAGGAATAGAACTGGACTATTGGGTATATTTTGGAAGTGTGCCAGAATTGGTGAACGGAAGAGTCCTTATGTTGCTGTATGCTGTGTAGTGATGGCCATCAGCATCCTGTTCATACAGTAGCTTGGAAAAATGCCAGGATTTAATTGCCTTCAGATTTCAACATGGGGGGGGAAGGACTTATCTGCAAAGAATAATGAACAGAATGGTTACCTTTTATGTCTGAATATTAAGTGAAATACATTTCTAGCTCCTGTTCTCCTTTTTCATGTTATTGGACCAATGTTCTATATAAGTATCTAATTAAGAGGTGATCATTTAATACCCAGATGTGTCTGTAATTATCAATATCTGTACTGTCACTACAATGTGACAGTCTGCAAACATCATTCTGTTGTGTCAGATACCAGTTTTAGTGAGGTATTTCTAAGACATAAGTAGAAAATAGAATTGATAAATTACTCAAGTTCCTTTTACTGTGATCTGGAAATGATAAATCTTTATACCATGAGATATTTTCTGGACTAGCTTTTTTATTGGGGAAAAAATGGTTCCATGTGTGTTGGTAAGGATTGTAGTCATATTTACAATGCTTGCTTTTCCACTCACCGTACTATTTTGAGTGCATGTAACCAGATACCTCTACTCTTAGCAAACTCTAGTTTATTACAGGGATTTAATTTTTTATTTTATTTAAAATAAGACTATGCAGTTCTTACAAGTATTATTGCAGCAATGTACATATTTAACTACATATTTAGATTAACTAACTATCCTTTGAAACATCTGGTCAAATACAAATAAAATCTAAAATATTTTAAAAAAAAATAGAAAAAAGGTAGGAGGCATCTCTCTCCCTGATTTCAAATCCTACTACACTGCCCTGGTGGTTAAGACAGCATGGTACTGGTACAATGACAGACGCATAGATCAATGGAATAGAATTGAGAACCCAGAAATCAGCCCATCTACCTATGGTCAACTGATTTTTGACAAGGAGATGAAATCAGTTAAGTGGGGAAACAACAGCCTTTTTAACAAATGGTGTTGGCAAAATTGGAAAACTGTCTGTAGAAGACTCAAGCAAGCTCCATACCTCACTCCATATACAAAAATTAACTCTGGGTGGATCATGGACCCAGGACTAAAACCAAGGACTATAAATTTCATTAAAGTTACCATTTGACCCAGCAATTCCACTACTAGGAATATACCCCAAAGAGACCATAACTGCCACCCAAACAGATAGATGCACACCCATGTTTATCGTGGCTTTGTGTGTCACAATAGCAAGGAGTTGGAAACAACCTAAGTGCCCATCAACAAACAGATGGAGAAGCTGTGGTATATTCACACAATGGGATACTACGCTTCATTGAAAAACAAGCAATATTATTCAAAATGGGTGAGCCTGGAGGGCATTATACTGAGTGAAGTATCTCAGTAACCAAAGGACAAATACTGCATGGTGCCTCTGTTGTAAAACAGGACTGACCTTGGGGTTGGAGTGAGACTGAGAAAGATGGGTTCAATAATGTATACTGCATGGAAACAGTTGAGGGAGAAAACTGTTTAAAAGGGATATATGATTAGGTATTATTGTCATGACAGGAGTCCAGAATGAAGGCTGCATAGTGGAGTGGACTTGGCGGGTGGGGGGGAATTGTATAATAACAATGAACGAATTTTTCTTTTCTTTTTCAAAGAGAAGAGCGAATTGAGAGGAGGGACTGGGGGGCAGGGAGAAAAGTGCAACAATGAATGAATGGAAATCCCTCAGTCTCTATAAACTTTCACTAAAATTAATAATAATTAAAAAAAATTTTTTAAAAAAAAGACCGTGACTAGAAAGGCCATATAAAAGCAATCCATTGCACCACAGATATATTTACAGTGACCCAAAAGAACCCCCAAAACAAAGAAGACTGACTACTGCTGAAGCTGTCTGTACTACCAGCCATCTCATGCGGTTTGGCTCTTTGATTTGGAGGTTTAGGGCTGTCATGGAATGATGAAGGGTGGAATGCAGCCCCATTAACACCTTGTATCTCCTAAGAGATAAAGGAAAAGGAATTTGAACTGAGAGGAAGGGTGTCAGTATTACCAAGAAAGAATCACCAAGAATGGAGGGTATTTCTTGACCCAAAGGAAAGCAAGGCACATGGAGATTTCTAAGGAGCTGCACGCCTTCAGATACTGAAGGACATAAGGGCCTCCTTCCAGAACCAGCAGAGATGCTCCCCCCTGAGGTGGCACCCCGGCTTGGACTTCTAGTCTCCTGAACTGTAAGATAAAAATTGTTTATTAGGGGAGCTCTGGTTGCCTAGTGGCAAGAAGCTGCACTGCAATCCCAGAGGCGCATGGTTCAAATCCACCAGATGCTCTGCCGGGAAAGGAGGGACAATCTCCTCCTGTACCAGTCAGATCCGATTTGACAGTACGCGCGGGCGCGCGCACACACACACACACACACACACACACACACACACACAAAATAATAAAAAATTGTTTATTAAAGCTGCCCACTTATCTCTGCTATGTTGTTGTTGTGGTTTTGTACTGTTGAGTCGGAACTGACCCAGGGCTGACCCTCCGGCGGATTTTTAGAGGCAGTTAATCACATGGAAGGAGATTGCCCATCCTTCTCCCATGAGCATCTGTTGGATTTGAATTGTGTACCTTCAGGATTACAGCACAGTGTCTTACTACTACCAGAGCACCCAGTAGCATGTCATATATTTCTGGGTAACCAAGACAAAAGGGTCATGGTTTCATGGTACATTCCAGTTAATTGGTCTAATTATTGGTCTAATAAGTTGGTGCTATTATTACTGAACAGTTTGATCCCAGAGAAGAATCCTAATCAAAGGAGGGGGGGGGGAAATGCAATACTGAATTTCAGATTCCCACAGATTGTACACTTTTTTGAATCCTAGAGGAAAGATATTCTCCTGAAACTCTTGTCCTGAGATAATCTGATAATCTGTAATGTTAAACCAAAAATATCCCCTGAAGTCATCTTAAAACTGAGCCGTGGTCTGCCTAATTTATAAAAAAAAAAAGAGAAAGTCTGCCTTGAGCATCATGCTCTTTTAAGATCTATCTCTGTGGAGTCAAACTGATACCCGCAATTAGAAAGGTCACATAGGAACCTTTGGGGGCACTGGGTTTATTTTACTGAGAGAAGAACTGCTCAGAAAAGGAAAGCGAGAATGGTTGCATAACTCAAAGAATAGAATCCATGTTACTAAGTTGTACATGCAGAAACTATTGAATTGATATGTTTTTCTGCGTAGATGCTCAACAACAGTAACAAAACAAAAGAAGAAAACGAGTCCGTGCTGTTTGTCGTCATCAAGTCAGTTCTAACTCAGGGCAGTCCTGCATGGTAGAGAGGAAAACAGCCTTGGAGGGTGTTCTTGGCTGGAATATTAGTGGTAGCAGTTCCTAGGCCTTTCTTCCATAGCTGGGAGGGTTAGAACCAGCCGCCTGTATGTCAGCAGTCAAGTGCAAACCATCTGCACTACCCATAATATATAAAACTTCCTTCAACTTCTACTGGAGAAACAATCCACCAGAAAAATAGCAGTAGGCAGTTCATGTTAGGACAAATACAAATGGCCCCCAAACGTGAAGAATTTCTTAACCTAACGCACTAAGAAGTGTATGCATCTGAAGATGAGGTGACACTTAGTCTCTCAAATTGGCAGAGGGGACTGAATGGTCATTGTCAGCAAGAGGACGAGGACACAGCACCTCACCACTCACTGGTGGTAGAAGGGCAGCTTGGGGGTGGGAATTAGCAGTTTTCAGTGCACATTCCTTTTACCCTGCAGTTCCATTTCTAGGAATGTAGCTTGTATAAATGCTCACTCCATGTGTACAGAGATTTCTACCCAGCTTAGTTATTGCAGCAGCACTGCTTGCAAGAGCAAAACAATTAGAAAGCTCCCATCTGTGTAGAATTAGTTATATAAGCTAGGAGAACGATGCAGTGGAATGCTCTGTGTTCATTGAAAAGAATAAGGTAGGTCCGTATATACTTACAGAGAAACAAGTTCCTGATATTTTGGGGATCTCACCATTTAAAAATCTTTTTCTTAAAAGTTGCTAGTAGAGAACTAGTATATAAGATCATGATGGGAGCATCTGCCATTCATGCCCACGTTCTTACATATTTCTTTTCATAATCTTGAATATATAATTTATATAATTATGTATCTTTTGTGATTTGCATAATTTAGAAAGCAGTTGCACTATATTTTATCAGTTAAAATAAATTGGGTTTTTCTTTAACAAAAAAACAAACAAACAAACCCACACAACAGGACTGATAGGAAAGGATATTGGGGACACTCACCTGTTTGGGGGCACACTCATCCATAGGGGACTAGGGTGACTGAGTTATGCAGTCTGGGGATGGCATCCCAGGTTTGGGCTTATGGGCTATGACCCACATAGAAGCCTTCACATCTCTGAGCTGCTTCAGTCTCTTCACCTTTAAATGATGTATCCTGCCCGCCTGAGGGCCAACTGAGGAGTGAAAAAAAAACAAAAAACAAAAAACAAACCCAGCACTAGACATGCTGGTTCCCTCCTCCACTGTTCAGCCTGAGTATGACTGTGGTGTCCCCTCATCCTGAGTACCATTGAGTCATTTTTAACTCAGTAGCAATGCCGGGTAACAGAGTAGAGCTGCTTCATAGTATTTTCTTCTTTATAATCTTTCTCAAGTCCTTCTCTCACAGAACCATTGGGTATTTTCTAACCTCCAGCCTTTGGGTTACCAGCCAAATGCTTAACCATTGGTACCACCAGAACTCCTAGAGACTCAAACTTTGAAGCAAGAGGAAGACCACTCATTTTGCTTCTTGTCTGTCCCTGAAGAGATTCTGCGCTGACTCTGTCCATCTCTGAGCTGAGCTCACTACCTGCCAAGCGCTACCTCACCCTCAGCAGGCAGCCAGGCAGGCCACATCTTGGCCGTAGCACTCAGCAATAGGGAAACCTAGGTTAGAAGAGACTCCTTCTCCTGAGGTTCCCCAGCTAGTTAGAGGCAAAGGGACAGCAGGAGCCAGTGCTCACCCCACCTCAGTTCTCTTCTGCTTCAGTGACAATATTCCAACCAGTTAGAAAAGAGGTGAAGAGTCGGAGGCAGGGGCTGAAGAAAATAGTGTCCTTCTTCCTGGGTGTCTCCTCTTCCTCAGTAAGCATATGGAGGGGCCCTGGCTGAGCAGGCAGTGTGCCATCACCTGGCAGTACTGTGCTGGACAAGGCTGGGTGCGTGCCCTGGGCAGCCCACCGTCCATGTGAGCTACATGGTAGCCCAGCCCTGACTCCAGGAGAATTTGACCTGACTTCAGAGACCAAAAGCTATGGAGTCTGTTTGCCTCTGGAGCACTGAAAGCAAAGTAAATAGATTGGTTGCCCTCACAGCTGTAACAGAGTACTTACAGCGATGGAGACAAGATATGCAGAACACTCAGCCACACATAAATTAGGTGAATAAGGTCAATAGTGTATATTTGCTGAACTTGTAATCAAAGATGGTGCAACTGATGGGTCACCCTCTGGGACTGGGCTGGGTGTTTACACTGACTCCAAACAACGAGGTCATTGCCTTTGGATAATGGTAACAGTGTCATCCTCCGCAGTGACCATGTCTCGTATTGTTTATTATAGTAGCAAATTACTGCTTAGTAGCAATGAGCATGTGTGTGTATAGAGGACATAGCACAGGACTGAGATTATGTGCTTAGCTACAAGAGTTGGACGGTGGTGGTTATAATTCTTGCTCTGCTATTTTCAACCATATTTAACCTCCCTGAGACACAGTTTTCTCCCCTGCTGAATGGTGTAAGAACGGCTTAAAGGGTTATTTCGATGTTTACATGGCACATGGGTTTAAAGGGCCTGCTGCATATTTGTTGGTAGGTGCTGTTGCGTTGACTATGACTAGTAGTGACAACAGATCAAAACTTTTCCCTGTCCTGCTCGTCCTTACAGTCTAAGCCATGCTCAAACCCACTGTCCCTGAGGATCTTCCTCTCTGTTGCTGACCGTCTGTTTTTCCCAAAGACTGATGTTTCTGACAATGTGCTCAAAGTGTGTGAGATAAAGCTTCACCTTCCTGGCCTCTGACAAACACTGTGGTTGTACTTCCAACAAGACGGATTTATTTCTTTTGGCAGTCATGGTACAGTTAATACTCTTCACCAGTACTGTAATTCAAAGACATTGATTCTTCTTTCTTATTCATTGTCTAACTTTCACATGCATATGAAACAATGGAAAATACTATGGCTTGAGTTAGGAGCACCTTAGTCCTCTAATAAATAAACTGACATCCTTTAACTCTTTAAAGAGGTTCATGGCACAGATTTCTTTGCCCAAGGCAAATATGTCTTTTGATTTTTAAACTGCTACTAATGTGGATGTTGATTGTGGATCCAAGCAAAAATGATGGTGCACAGTAGGCATGTGGTAAAAAGGAAGTTTGGGTGGTACAAACACCTTTGCAGTCAAATAGGTTACGGTTCAGCTCCCAGACCAACCATCCTCACCTTCAGGTTCCTCGTCTTAAAATGGTGATAAACTTTGTCCTCCAAGATGTTGATGACAAATAGTAAAAACAAATGTTTAAAAAAGTAAAACCGGTAACTACTGGCATTTTTAAAAAGGTCTGATAAATGCTGGTACCTCATGGTACCTCTCTCCATCCTCATGGAGAGAGACGCTTGGTAGAGTGAGGGTAGAGTTCGAGTGCTCTGAGACCGCGCTCAGAGTGAGATGACACCAGTTGCAGGCAGCAGTGCAGTTCCTGAGAGCTTTGGAAGGAAGTCTGAGGAGAGAAGGAGGGTGGGGCCTGGTGCAGGGCACTGGGGGGGAGGTCAGCAAATCTAGCCTCTCCCTGCCCAGCATGCCTAAAGGTCACTAAAACTCTGGAGAGGAATTCCTGATTTTGTTATGGGGTCCTCTAGGAACCTAGTAACTACTTCCCCTTATCTCTTACCAGAAACTATGGGAAATGTGATGAGACTTCTGGGTATGATATGCTTAATCTTTATTTCTAGGTAGGATATGCTTGATGGTGCTCTGATATAAACCCTTAAGAGAGATGGTTGACCAGGAAGAAATAGAACTTTTGTCTTTGAAAACCCTGCTCTCAAGCTATCAGCACCCCTCTGTCTCCCAAATCCATGCACCCTGGAAAACTACCCAGCATTCATTCCTTTGGCCACATACACTCCTACCTCACAGCAGACCGTCACCCTGCCTTTCTCTACCTGTGGGTCCATATTCTCATCTTCCCCTAAGCTGCTGTACTCTAGTATCAATCATCAAGGGCCATTTCAGGCTGTGTGTTGGGGAACTTATACCTGTTACCACTCCCAGGCTTATTGCCCCTGAGCACCACGGATATTGCCCCTCCAGAAGGCTCACCCTGTCTCGAGTGGCTGGTGGACTTGGGCACTACCCCTTAAAGTATCTTGACTGGTACTTCCCATTAGTCCTGACAACTCCGAGCCAGGGATTTGTGGCTGGGCAGGAGAGGCAAGAGGAAATTAGGTCTTGTTTCAGGAACTTCGCTGACCCTTTCTGCAGAAACATCCCACTTTGGATTCCATGGAGTAGGAACGGGAGAGGGTGGCAGATAGCCAGGAGGAGGTAAAGACACACAGCTTGGGAACCATAGAACTGTTGCTTTTTAATAAACCACATCCCAACAGCCAATATTTATACATTGCTTACTATTCTTTTACTCCTTGTTCTGACTCTCTGAGACAGATAACAGTTATAATCTCATTTTTATCTCCATTTTCCAGAGAGCCCAGCAAAGTCTGAGAGCTTGAGTGAAGAATTGAGCCAAAAACACCTACCTCTTTCTTCAGTAACACTAACCAGGATCTGGTGACCAGAGTTTGCACTCCATGGGGCTCCTGAATCTATGCACTTCCTCACATAGAGGTGGACTTGGAAGTTGTTCAAAGTCCTCACTCTTGAGCACAGACAAGGGAGAAGTCACCTTCTCTGACAGCTCTGTACACAGTGATATTGTCAGGTGCCACTGAGTTCACTATGACTCATGGTGACCCTATGAACAACAGATCTGAACCTTGCTCTTACCTGCACCATCCTCACAGGCTCTGCCATGCTTCTGCTTATTGTTACAATCACTGTATCAATACATCTTGTTAAAGATTCATCCTATCTTTGAGCCTCCACCTTTCCCAGAGTTATATCTTTTTTTCCAAAGACTGGCCCCTCTTAATAACATGCTCTAAGTATGTGAGATGAAATTTCGCCGTCTTTGCTTCTAAGCATCACCTTGATTATACTTCCCCCAAGACAAATGTGTTTGTTCTTTTGGTAGTCTGTAGGATAGTCAGTACTCTTTGATATCTCCACAGTACAAAAGTGTTGATTCTTCTTCTGTCATCCTTACTTATTGTCCAATTTTCAGATTGATACAAAGCAATTGACAATACCATGGGTTGGGTAGGCACATCTAGTCTTTAAACTGACATCCTTGCTCTTTAGCATTTCGAAGAGGTCCTTGGCAGCAGCTTTTCCCAACGTGACAAATCTTTTTAAATTTCTTTACTGCTGCTACGATGAGTGTTGATTGTGGATGCAAGTAAAATGAAATAGTTAACAACTTCACTCATAATTGAACACTAATGACTGATGACCAGATAAGTTGTGCGATCATATGAAATCATTTCAAAGGCAAGAGAGAAAGAAAATACTGCTTGTCAGAAGAGATTCTAAAACTTACATTAGAACAGAGAGTGGCCAAAACAAAGGGAAGAAATGCTGAAATGAAAGAACTAAACAGAAATTTTCAAAAGGCAGCTAAAGAAGACATAGCAAAATATTATAATGAAATGTGCAAAGAACCAGTGTTTAAAAACCAAAAGGAAACAACAGGCTTGGCATTTCTCAAGCTGAAAGAACTAATGAACAAATTCAAGCCTCAAGTTGCAATACTGAAGGGTTCTGTTGGCAAAATATTGAATGATGCAGGAAGTATTGAAAGAAATAAGAAAGAATACATAGAGTCACTGTACCAAAAATAATTCATTGACATTGAATCATTTCATGAAGTAGCACAAATGATGGCTCCTTCTACATTATCACCCCTCCACCCATGTCTCTTGCTTGGTGGTGCCGTTCTGTCTTGTGTTCCTATTTTCTTACCTCTCCTGTATGATCAGCCAAATATTGGAGGGAACGGGAGGGTTCTGGTCCTGCCCTATATATAGCAGGTGCTCATCAAATGTCTGTTGAATGAACAGAGCAGGTGACATAGCCACATTTACTGCCAGCAGCAGCCAAGTGATCCGACACCTGCCATACATCCTGGGTCATGATGGAGCGTGAGACAGGCACGCCACCACCAGGAAATGAGAGTAACATGACCCAGATATATGGTTACTATAGACCAATGATTGGGGTGGACTTTGAAATATAAAGAGAATACAGTTAGAGCTGTCTGAATCTAGCAGAGGAGGCAGATGTGCAAGCCACAGAAACCATACTGATGACAAGGAAGTGCCATGAAGCAAATGTGCGTACACATGACGCAGATCAAGGACGGAAATGCCCAAAGCCTTCCCTGCCCCAGGATCTCAGCCTCTACAATGGCTTTTTCCACCTTATCTCTTTTCTCCCCAAACACTTGTAATGTGTGTTTATTGTCCCTGTACACTGCCTTCCAGGGTTTCATGTCTTACATAGAATGCCACCTAGAGGGGATTGAGGTGGGGACACCTTGGCAGCTTTGAGACTGCCGCCCAGACACTCAGTCATTCACTCTATAGTCACTGAATGCCTGTATACTGTTCTCTGTGCAAGGCTTATGGCTATATCTTGATGGACACAGTCCCAGCGCTGTGGCCCTTATGTCCTAGTCAAGGGAACCTAATGAGTAGACTGACATAGAACAGATCAAGAGTTGACAAAGCCTGTTGAGAAAGCGAAAGAAGCTGTCACCCTCCCAGGGCTCAGGAAGACTGAGGGAGACCATTTTCCTGTCTGTGGTCTGAGGAAGGTTCTACATGACCAAAGTTAGGAAGCTCAGGCACTGGGACTGGACAGAACATTTTTAGGAAATTCCATCAGTGTGTGGGGAACATAAAAAAAAAATTGATGTCCTTTAGGAGGTGGCTCAGCTGAGGTCACTTCCGCATCAAACCCTTAGCATCACTGCTGTGAGACAAGTGAGTTGAACTCCCTGAATCCTGAATCCACCCCCTGTCTTTCCGAGTGGCCCACTGACTGCAGTGCTATTGGTGGGGTCCTAGTGCTGATGATGAATGCTGTTAATTAGATTTTAAAGGCAAATGGGATCCATTGGTGCAGTTAGGCGAGGGGGTGACCTGTCCTGTTCCTGACCTTTAATTTCCACAAATCATGATTTTCATACATTTAGGGCCACACAGGTGGCATCCTCTAAGCTAGATAATTCCTTCCCAAAGTTTGTGTAAAGATGTTTCCTATCCATTTTCTCTTATGGAGACCTGGTGATGTAGTGTATAACATGTTAGTCTGCTAACTGTAAGGTCATCAGTTCAAATCTGCCAGCCATTCTCCTCTCATAAAGATTTACAGCCTCCGAGAGCTCTGGTGGCCTACTAGCAAGAAGCTGCACTGCAATCCTGAAGGCTTACAGTTTGAATCCACCAGATGCTCCAATTCAGTCAGATCCTACACAAAGAAAAATTTAAGAAAAAAGGATTTACAGCCCCAGAAACCTGACGGCGGCTAGCTATGAATTGGAGTTGGCTTAACAGCAGTGGGTTTGAATGGGTTTTGGCCCACTCTCTGGTCCCCTTCCAAACGTAGCACAGCCTCCTGCACATGTACTCTCTTTCCACAGTGAGCTCATCCCTGGAAGGCGCACACTCACTCTTGTAGTGCTTGCTGCCGTACTAAGGACTCACTGTCCGTCAAGCTCTGGGGAAAATGAGTTTGAAGTCTTTGGCCTGTCCTTACAGACAAGCTGTCAGTAGCCCCACCTTGCATGGGAAGACACTGATCCCCAGATTAAGGGACTTCCTGTGAGTGGCTTCCTCTGTGCTTCAGGCTCTTAGGACTGCTCTGCTCTCCCTCCCATCCACCGCACCTGTGCTCCGTGGGCCCTGTTTACACCCGAGCCCCCTGCGCCTGCAGAATGAGACCCTACCTGTCCATCGTGTATCCACAGATCTCTCTCAGAGCTCCTCACCACCGTCACTACTGGACCAGCTGCAGATGGGCTGTGACGGGGCTTCAGGCGGCAGCCTCAACATGGAGTGCCGAGTGTGCGGGGACAAAGCGTCAGGCTTCCACTATGGCGTTCATGCCTGTGAGGGGTGCAAGGTACAGACTGGCCCTTTGGGCCTGTGGTCCCGTGAGAGGTGGTTCCATGAGAGGTGGACAGAGGCTTTCCCCACTACATAATTAGGCCTTACAGGGACTCATTGAGGAATTCCTGCCCAGGAGGAAGCCAGGCCCTTGGGCCCATTCCAGGTCTTGGCTTTTGGGTCCTATAGAAGAGGGTTTCCCTCTTCAGAACCTGACTTGCAGGGCACCTGGCCTTGACCCATCCACTCACCTGGGCTCTCTGGGCAGCTGGCACCCCCTGGGGGTCAGGCTTGAGAAGACAGGAAACAGAATGAGGTCCATTTCGGAATTTCCGCCCTCATTTACTTTACTCTTCCTACTCAAAATTTCTCCGTGTTATCTTGAAATTTCAAAAATCTTTATGCATAATGGACCCTTTGGCAGAACCAAGTGGGCCAAGCAGGATTCTCAAGGTCTCTTTCATTCACTCTCTCTCTCTGACTTTTCTGACCTGCCGCTGACCCTCAGGGCTTCTTCCGCCGGACGATCCACATGAAGCTGGAGTATGAGAAGTGTGAGCGCAGCTGCAAGATCCAGAAGAAGAACAGGAACAAGTGCCAGTACTGCCGCTTCCAGAAATGCCTGGCTCTGGGCATGTCCCATAATGGTGCGTGGCAGCGGGCGAGGCACTTGGGTCTCTCTCATCAGGTGCCCTCCATTCGGGTTTGGGAAGCACTCAGATCCGTTAAAAAAGGGGAGTTCCTTTGGAGCAATGCCTGGCACATAGCACTATACAAGTGTAACCTGTGACTAGTGATCCAGAGACTGAGCCTTGAAGCTTAGATTAGCATTCACTGGCTACTTTCCAGACTGCCTAGTAGCTATCACAGGGAGTTCAAGAACCCAGGCCTGGGGCATTCACCCCTCTCTGTGGCTGAGACTCAACCTTTGTAACATTGAAGGGAACAGGGTTTTGACAAGTGATGTTGGGAACCATTCCAGAATCTATCTCAGAAGATCTGACATTAAATAAGGAACCCCTGCCAAGGCCAGGGATCACCTCAGCCTCTCTTGGTTGAGAGCAGGCAGGAACCAGTTACTTCCCACAGGTGTCAGCTGCCAGACCAGGAGTTTTCCTGGAGGTCAACCACTCTTTGGACACAGAGCCTTCCCTGCCTGTGCTCCAGGTCTCCAATGGACCTTTGTCTTCAGATTCCTAGGATAGGATATTGCAAAGCCCACCCGCTGCCTATTTTCCCTGGGGGCCAGACAGGTGGACAAAGGGCAAGAAAGAACCTCTTGATTAAATGTCTCTATGGGCAGATAAGCTGCTCTGCCCGCTTTTACCCATGACTGTCTAGCATCTTAAGAGGGTGGCAAGGCCTGAACCATTGCTGTATGGCTCTTCCTAGGTGATTAAGGTCTAATGTGTAGGGTTTGGTCTGCTGCCCTGGTTCCATTCTTTGAGTAGAGTCTCCTTGCTCTTTTCCTGAGAGAAGCTACACTTGTATCCCCCTCCATTACCGATGAGTACAGGTTTTTTTTATTCTTATGTGTAAATGCTTTATCTAATTATTCCTATATCCCAGTGAGTATTGATCCCATTTGTTTGGGGGGTGGGGGAAATAAAACAGCCAGAGTCATATAACTAGTAGATTGTCACCCTGGAGCTTGAACACAGGCCTTTGACATTGTGGGCTGCCTTCCCACTGCCCTGCTCTGCTGCCAACGCTGTTTGCTGGGTACTATGAATAAGACAGAGTCCCTGCTGCTCAGAGCTTACTTCTGGAAGGGTGTTCCCCACAAGAGTCACACTCTGGAATTCTGACTCTGGAGGACAAGCCCTGGGCCCAAATGTCTTGGTCTTTGGCCAGTGCAGGCTGTTGACCCAGGAGGTTGGAGGTAGGCCCTTGCCGGGCTTCATTGTGACTGTTCCCCATCCCCTTGCAGCCATCCGCTTTGGCAGGATGCCGGAGGCCGAGAAGAGGAAGCTGGTGGCCGGACTGACCAGTGAGGGGAGCCGACACAATCCACAGGTGGCTGACCTGAAGGCTTTCTCCAAGCACATCTACAATGCCTACCTGAAAAACTTCAACATGACCAAAAAGAAGGCTCGTGGCATCCTCACGGGCAAGGCCAGCCACACGGCGGTGAGTGTCGTACACAGCTCGACAGCACCTGGACTCTGGGCCCTGCTGCCTCCTGCTTCCCTCTTGGGAGAACCCCCAACTTCAGGCCTCCTCCCTCCTTTAACTTCCTAATGCAGGCAGAGGGTGTTGGGAGCACATGGGGTAGGGGGGGTCTCCAAGGCCTGACTTCTAACAGAGCCTGGGTTTTCAGCCCTTTGTGATCCACGATATCGAGACATTGTGGCAGGCAGAGAAGGGCCTGGTGTGGAAGCAGCTGGTCAACAGCCTGCCGCCCTACAAGGAGATCAGCGTACACGTCTTCTACCGCTGCCAGTGCACCACCGTGGAGACCGTGCGTGAGCTCACCGAGTTCGCCAAGAGCATCCCCAGCTTCGGCAACCTCTTCCTCAACGACCAGGTGACACTCCTCAAGTACGGTGTGCACGAGGCCATCTTCGCCATGCTGGCCTCCATCATCAACAAGGACGGGCTGCTGGTGGCCAATGGCAGTGGTTTCGTCACCCGTGAATTCCTGCGCAGCCTCCGAAAGCCCTTCAGTGACATCATTGAGCCCAAGTTTGAGTTCGCTGTCAAGTTCAATGCCCTGGAACTGGACGACAGTGATCTGGCTCTGTTCATTGCCGCCATCATCCTGTGTGGAGGTGAGTGAGGACGGAACAGGTGAGCAACCAGCCCTTCTGCTGGCTGGACCCTCACTTCACTGCAGGGTGCCAGTCCTGAGCCTGGACTGCAGAGTTGGGGAAATGTCCAAATGCTGATCCCAAAACCAAACCCATCCTCATAGATTCTGACACTAGTGGACTAGTGACCATCAGGTTTCCAAGCTCAGGGAAGCAGACCATCCCATCTGACCTCCATGAAATGCCTGGTGCATTCAAACCAAATACCTTTCAGTTAGCATATGAGCACTTAATCACTGGGCCACCAGAACTCCCCCGTCTGCTGATGGCAGTGGAAAATTCAGAGAGCTAACTGTGCATGAAGCATCAGCTTAATCTTACCTTTATAGATGTAAGTAGAAAAATGAGTAGAAAGAAATAATACAAATGTGGTATCGTGGTGCTGAAGAATTTTCCTGTATTTATTCGCATATTTTAAAAATTTGGTAAAATCAATTAATATAACCTTGAAAAGCAACAGTGGCATAGGACGTCATGCTGTTACTGTTTTCATAGGTTATAGGACTCATTTGACCCTCAGGACAACTCTGTAGGAGGTACCTTTATTGTCCCCACTTTACAGATGCTCATTGCTGTCGAGTAAGAACTAACTCACTGCTGACCCTCCGTCAGGTTTTCAGAGGCTATAAATCGCACGGGAAGAGATTGCCTATTTTTCTCCCACGGAGCAACTGGTGAATTCTAACCGCCTGCCATTGGATTGGCAGGGCAACTCCTTACCATTAAGCCACCAGAGCTCCCAATTTTACAGATGAGGAAACTGAAACCCAGAGAGGGCCAGTGACCCTGCCCATGACCTCATAGCTAAAATGTGGTTGAGATGGGATTTTAATCCAGGTAGCGGGTCCCTTAGCTATAAGACAAGGGACTCGAGCGCTCGGTGGGAAAGCCGCTGTGTTCCTCAGAATGAGCCACGCATGCCAGGTGGGAATGAGAGTGCGCTCTGCCCTTGGAAGCACTTTTCTGCCCACCTACTCCCACATCTCCCCTCTATGTCCCCACAGACCGGCCAGGCCTCATGAACGTGCCGCAGGTCGAGGCCATCCAGGACACCATCCTTCGTGCGCTCGAGTTCCACCTGCAGGCCAACCACCCAGACGCCCAGTACCTCTTCCCCAAGCTGCTGCAGAAGATGGCTGACCTGCGGCAGCTGGTCACCGAGCACGCCCAGATGATGCAGTGCATCAAAAAGACAGAGACTGAGACCTTGCTGCACCCCCTGCTCCAGGAGATCTACAAGGACATGTACTGACACCCTGGGC
The DNA here is from genome assembly GCF_000299155.1 of Elephantulus edwardii. NCBI lineage: Eukaryota > Metazoa > Chordata > Mammalia > Macroscelidea > Macroscelididae > Elephantulus > Elephantulus edwardii. The sequence continues at coordinate 26,104,295 of NW_006399767.1, read as the reverse complement.
GTCCAGGGGCAGCGGACAGTGTGGGAGAGGTGCAGAGGCCAGAGACTTTCCGTTGACCAGCTCCAAGCACTCAGCACAGACCTGACGAGACCAGTGGCTCTCGCTCGTGGTCTCACACACAGAGCCTCTCGCTCTTGGACTCTCACTCTCTGTCTCACACTCTCATTTCCTTGCCATTCTGTCTTGGCCCTCTCCTCCTTCCTCAGTTCCTTTTTTGCTCCCTCTCTTTCTCTTTTCCTCCCTCCCTCTCTGTAGGTTACCTTCTTCCTTCCTCACCTGCCCTCCACTCTGTCTCCTCACTCCCGTGTCTACCCCTTTTTCTCTTTCGGGAATACAGTTCATTTTCTTTCACCAGCACCATAGAACAGAGCCTCTGCTTCTGCCCCGTACACCCCAGGAGGAGAGGCCTGGGCCCGCCCTCCACCTCATCAGTGTGCCTGCAGGGTTGGGGTCTCATCCGGCTCCTGGGTTCAGAGCATGAGGCTGGAGCGAGCCAAAGAAACACTAAGCAGCCTGGGCCTGGCTTCCTGGGGACATTGAACGTGGCCTGATCTGGCTGCATGGAAGCCTGTCATCAGCACTGTGAAGGACATTGGGCAGGGAAGCGTGGGTTGAGCCAGGATGCCATCCTGGCCTGTCGCCACCCTCCACAGCTGAGGCTGGCAGGCAGCCCCTTGTCCAGCTACTCCACTTCTGCCGTGCACCCAGCCTATGACTCCCACCATCCTTTCCGTTTTTCCTACTGCTCTTCCCGGCCAGTGCCTCGATGTCCCACTTCACTGGCCACTGGGGACACCCCAGCCTGGAAGGAGATGGTCCTCCTTTCAGATGGGGTCTCCTCAGTGCCCCTATTGAAGAGGCACAGGCCTAAGGGAGGAGGCAGAGGCTGATTGGAGGGGAGAGAGAGGGAACAATGTACTTCGTTCTGACCCAGAACTCAAGTCAGAGAGCCAGGGAGGGTATGGGACAGGCCCTCCATCAACACCCACGCTCTCCTCTGCTCTGGAGGAGCCATGAGCCCTCCTGCATTGCGTCAGCACCACAACTCACATTCACTCTCTGGGTGGGGGCCTGGCCTCAAAGTACCAGCAGTGGCTCCAGCTGAGCCAAAGCTCTTGCCCCCATCTCCCTCAACACACACCTTAGAGCTGCCACTCGAGCACACATCACAAGCACTGAAATCACTTTACCTGCAGCTTTGGTGCCCTTCACCCCTCCCCTCCCCGAGGAGGTAAGAGCCCAGAGGCCTGCAGGTAGACGGGCAGAGCTGTGTCCTATTGTCAAGGCTGGGCCACAACTCTGGGCAGATGGGCTGAGTCAGCCCAGCAGCTGCTCACAGGGGATAAACTGGTCCTGCTTATTCTCATGGCAACTTGTCCTGGCAGATCTGCTGTTCCCCACCCCCTTGAATCTCTCCGGGCCTTCTCTCTAGTGACCTGGGCCTCTCCCAGTTCCACTCATCTGAGCCTGTCCCTGCCTGCTCCTCCCATCACACCCCAGGTGAAAGTACACTCACTTCGTGGGGGCCGAGCGCATAGCCCCTTGAGGTGGGGCAGCAAGCCTGTTATGGCTACTTTTGCCAGGGAAATGTTGGTCTGGGAGTGAGAGGGTGTCAGTTCCCAGAGTGAATTGGTAGAAGAGCTAGGGTGAGTTCCTGGGGTCCTAGTCCTTGTCTGGTCCTGGTCCTTGTCTGGCCCTGCTTCCCCTGGGGCTTTTTGCCTTGATTGCACTCTGGGAATGCCCGAGGGATAGGACAAGCCCCAGCGCCTGCTCCTGCTCCTGCCAGCACTGTGGACTTCTGGGCCCCAGGATCGTTCTCTGCCGGCCAGATTTCTTCCTCTCCCCCATGCCCCAGCCTCGCTGAACAGGGATTCTGCTCAGGGGGTCCCTTTCTGTGAAGGGAGAGATGCTGTGCCTGACCTGAGCCCCGCCATGCACTGCACCCCCACCGAGGTCTGGTGCTGAGGACGCAGCTCTTCTCAGTGTCTGAACAATCTCCAAAATGGAAATGTATATTTTTGCTAGGAGCCGCAGCTTCCTGTGTTTTTAATATAAATAGTGTATACAAACTGACGGAAATTTAAATAAATGGGAATTAAATATTTAAGAGTTGACTTTAAGCTGACTCAGATCGTTTGCATGTTTTCCATGGGAGCGGATGGGTTCCTTCATATCCTATGCATAGAAGGGGAGCATTGCTGGGCAAAGGAAACTTCAGGGTGCTGGCCAGGGAGGGTCAGTTCTGTCTTACGGGAGCTGCCTATCCTCCCTGCCACTTGTCGGTCTGCAAGAGGTGGTTAGGGATTCCACAGGAGTGCCAAGAAGATACCTCACTACCCTGCAGTGAGAGCTGGTGTGTGATGGGAAAGTCTACATGCTCTCTGAAAAGGAGGACATGCATTGGGGTGGGAGTGTGAAGAGGGTGGGGTTTGTGAGAGGATGGGAGTAGCAGAAGGCCCTGACGAGGCGACTCACCCCGGGCTGTGAATGACACAGGATGACCACCAACAACACCTCATCATCCATCGTCAGTTTTTATCACACGCACACCCTTCAAGAGATTGGGGGTTTCCTCTCCTTCACCCAACACTGCATGAAAAAGTGTGACTCACATAGGAAAGCCACAAAAGAAATAGACTAGTAGTCACCAGCCCCAGAGAAGAAACTGAATGCGTGTCAGTGCAGGGCCACGTGGGGTTGTACCTGGGGACAAGGCAACAGCAAGCTGGAACTGTGGGGCAGGACTTGGGCATGACACACAGAGTGAGGGAGTGGAGTCAGTTTCTGCTCAAGTCATTGGTCATTTAAATCTTCCAGTGCAAGGGGAAAGGAAGGATTTTTGTCCTAGGAACCCATAGGGGCATGGCTAGGAGGGCCAAGCAGAAACTAAAGCACTACAGCAATTGAGAAGTGGTAAGCGGGCTCCTATCACAGGAAGCCAGGGTTGGAAGGGCCAGCTAAAGACCACAACTGTTGTAAGGCTGTGTAACAAAATAGGACTGGCCATGTCAGAAAACAGGCAGGTAGGAGGAATTCATGGGTGCGGGGGCAGGTAAACTGTAGACCCCATATTGGCCTTTTGACAGCGCTTTTCTCCTTTAATTTTAGTGGTACCATCCCCATAGACACTTCTGGAGAACCCAGCCCACTCCAGCTAGGGGCTGCAGTATGAGACGAATTCCAAGTAAATGTCAGTCAGTGTTTGTCTAGTCAGGGAAACAGGCACACAAATATTTTTAGATGGGGGAGAAATAATGCAACACCTGAAAGATCAAACATGAGATCATCCAGAGATTAGTGTCGAGAGGAAGCCATTCCCAAATCCCAGAACTGGGTGGAAGTCGGTATCACTCAGAGGCTGTAGTTGCAAAGACCCTGCAGGAACCAGAAACCCAAGTTGCTCATTAATTTGACGAATGAGCTTCATGGCTGTGGTGGGTCCACCTGCTTCAGGTACTCCAGCAGCCCTTACCCACTTAGGACCTCAAAAGTTGAGCAAGAAGGCAGGGGGGCCAAACTCAGTTACTCCTGCCAGGAGGACCACCAGAGTTCAGAGGTGGGAGTGGAAGGGAAGTGTGTCCCTTTTTCTTGTCCTCCATCCTCTTATTGTTACTTCCCCCTGGGGGGAAAAAATCTAACTAGACACCACCATGTAAGGAAGTCTAGGTAGCATAGTTTGCGAGCTTCCAGCCCTCCTCTAGAGAGGCACATGAAAGAGTCAGAATGGATCCAAGAGCTGACAGGCAAGCAAGCACAAAATACAAACACCAGCCGCTAAGATGAGGGCTCCCAGGCAGCTTAATTTAAGGTGATAGGCAACTATCACCTCAACTACTTTCATTGATCAGCTGGGCCTCTGATCTTAACTCTGTCAGGTCTCCTGGGGTTCACTTCAGGACCGTTACACCATGGGAATCAGAGAAGTAGAAAAATGTGAAATAGGGGCAGCTGTAAAATTGATCGCTCATGAAGTGAGCTCTGTGGCCCAACAGGAAGGAGTTACACTGTGAACCCAAAGGCAGGTGGTTCAAATCCACCAGCTGCTCGATGGGTCAAACATGGGCAATCTCTTCTCAATTTGCAGCCCCTGCAAACTTGCTGGAGGGTCAGCGATGTATGAGTCTTTTCTGACTTGAAGGCAAACGAACAACAACTTGTTCTGTATTTCTGGTTTTTATTTTTCTCACCTCCCTAACTTTTCAGGTGGGAGAAAAGGGGCCCAGGATTTAATTGTTAAAATCCAGTTCTTGTTCTAGTACTGAAAAAATAAGAACGTAGGATACCCAATAATTAGATTTAACTTGGCCCAATAAATTGAGCTCAATCTCAATACCATTTCCCTATTGTTAACCTGGCTTCTAGTGCTGCAAAGGGATAAAATCTTGTCCCTCTGGTACCCTGTTATTACTATCACTAATTGCTATTCTACTGTAACCACCCTTGTGTGCCAAGCATTGTAGATATCACTGGTAATCCTCACCACTCACAGTAAGGTAAGTATTACCACTTGCCATTTTACACATGAAGTGTAACGAGAGATCATAGGGAGTGTGCTCAAGGTCACATGGCTAAGAGGCAGAGCCAGTAAGTATTCAAGTCAGGACCTTTGAATCTCTGCATTTCACCCTTGAACAGGACCACAGGGACCAGTCTTCATCTCCTAGCCTCTTTTAAATGATCCTTATGACAAATGAAGACTTCAACAGGGAGAAGGGAAAAAAATTGAAAAGCTGGAAGATCTATCTTTGCAAAGATTCTACAACTCTAAAATTGTTCTAAAATTTTAGAAGTGTATAAAAAAGAAATTAGGTCCCTGTTCTGATCAGAAACACAATAAATGGATTCTGATAGAATGAGAGCAAAATCTGGACCAGAATGAAAATTTTTTTT
>NW_006399767.1:26076238-26098005 GCF_000299155.1 Elephantulus edwardii | reverse complement strand
ACTCACAGTTGTTTTAACAGAATGAAAATTCTTAACAGGCACAGATTTACTGGATGAGTTAAGACTGACTGATTTCCTGAGACTATCACCCTGATATATTCTTTAAACCTTTAACCGAAACTTCTGTGGGACTACCTTTTAGCTAAATAACAGATGGGTTTATAAAACAAATAATATTATCCATAATAATATTATTTATAATATTAGTAATAATATCCATCGAAAAATCATCTGTATGAAACCAAGTGGTCAACATTTACTCAAAGGTAAAGACCAGAAGGGTGGGACAGGGAAACCAGATTCCTGGAAACAGAACCACCAAAATGGAAATAATGAGAAAGTTATAAATTTACCACACTGAAAAATGTCACTGAACAAATTGTATAAAAATTGCTAAATGGGAATCTAACTTGCTATGTAAGCTTTCACTGAAAATACAGTATTTTAATTAAAAAGAAAAGAAATGAGGCCCTGAACTAGTAATTTCCTTAGGGTACCTGGCAAAGCTAGGTGCAAAAACTTTTTTGAAGAACAGGCACGGGCAGTACAGAATTTTCAAATAACCATGTTCTCACAACCAAGTATGAAAAAGCAAGCTTGCATGAAAATCAATAGAGAAATACCAACCAATGAAATGGAGAGTACCAGAATTTTAAATGTTGTTAGATAACATCACATCAACTCTACTCATAATGACCTTATTTATTATATATATATATGATTATATACATAGTTGTTATGTGCCATTGAATCACCTGTGACTCCAAGTGACCCTTTTGTACAGCAGCTCTGAAGCCTTCCCTGTTCCGAGCCAGTCTCACTGATTCCAACACACCTACCTCCATTGCCCCAATTACTGTATCAATCCATCTCATCCGGGGTCTTCCTCTCCTGTGCTGTCCCTCCACCCTTCCAAACATGATGTCCTTCTCTAAGGATCAGTCTCTCCCGGCTACATGCTCAAAGTATAACATAGCTTCAAAATCCTACCCTCCAAGGAGAAACTCGGTTTTACCCTCTCCAAGACAGACCCATTTGTTTTCTTGGCAGTCTAAGAAAATAAGTCAGACCCTATACCTAAAACTTATATTAAGGTTTAAAATTTATATTTACACAATTGGCTAAAATCAAGGAAGGGGGAAACCATTCAAAATAAAATGTCTTGAACTTTTGGGCTGAGGGGCTCAATAAATAAAAGGAGACTAGACACAGCCAAACAGAGACTTTTTAAACTTCAAGAAAAATCGGCAGACATCATCTAGAAAACAGCACAGGGAAACCAAGGTATCGAAAAATGTGCAGAAGAAGAACAGCAATCAAAATTCTCATGTGAGCAGGACGGGGATGGGGTAGAATTGGGTACAACTAGTTTGAAAAACAAGTTGTCAAAACGTAGTAAAGCTGAGATGTACTCACTCTCACCGAGTTGGAACTGTCTCCTGGCTGTTCCTCGTGCAGGTTTTTGGAGGCTGTAAATTACTCAGGAAGATATTGCTCATCTTTCCCCCGTGGAGCTGCTGGTAGATTTGAACCACCAGGGAGGCATGGCCTTTGCGTTAGCAGCCCAGTATTATGAATCTCACCACCAGCGCTCCCTATACACACCCCGCTAGTCAGTATTTTCTTCTTAAAATATGCTCCATCCAGATCTTGCCTCTACAGACCCACACATTAATTTCTGTAGCCACTGAAGAGTATTTATTGGCTGCTGGTATCTCTGGTGGCCTAGTGGTAAGAAGCTGTGCTGAAATCGCGAAGGCATGAAATTTGAATCTACCAGCTGCTTAATTTGGAGAAGGATGGACAATCTCCTCCCGTCAGAGTAACTGCCTCTGAAAATCTGCCAGAGGGTCAGCTATGGGTGATGGTATGCAACAACAACAACAACATCCCTTACTTTAGGTAGCTGCCTTGCCCAAAGATATGTAACCTCTTTCTCAGGTGGCAGTTTATATTCAGCTGGAGGATATGAAGGCCCAGACCCCTTGCCTCAATCTGAGACGACTTGGAGAGCCCATCCTAGTTCCAGAGCTGAGGCTCCCATTGTATTACAGTGTTGGGTCGCCCACCCCAAAGCATGGACTTACTTGCACTTAGTTACCAAAACTGTATCAGTGCAATTCCCTGCAGACAAGGCCTCCAGCGCTCTAAGCACAGGAAGTTGTTTTAATACCATCTAAAATCTTCTTGAACTTTTAAGTGAGTTCCTTTTATTTGATCTCTTTAAGTTTTCCCAATTTATCTCCCACACAGGGCAGTGAAGTCTTGTGAAGAGAACATGAGCTTTGAAAGACTAAGATAGCTATCGAGAGGCCCTTAGAGAGACTCTCACAGGATGCAGTCCCTTTCCTTCCTTCTTTCCCTGACTACTTCCTCAGACATACTCAGTATAGGAGAAACTGAGGCCAAGGGTAAGGGAGTACCTTCTCCAAGGTAGCTCTCCTGGCTGCCAACCCATCATTCTCCCCCCTACAGCAAGTTCTCATTGAGCTACTCCACAGGGCCTGTGCTAAGCAGTCCTCATCCATGACCTCATTTCATCCACACAACAACTCCATCAGATAATCAGGCCCCTTAGCTACAAACAACTGAAGACATCAGCTTGTTTACCTAGAACAAAGGGTCATTAAGGGATTGTAGCAGTTCACAGAACCTCTCAGTAGCCCAGCTGTGAAGCTCATTAGCAAGGAACAATGAAACTCACCAGCATCTCCCTCAAATGAAGAAGAGAGAAAGCCCCAAGACTTGGGCCCTATCAGGGTGTGGTTGTGGGGGGAGACAGACTTGATGAGGAGTCCACTCATCTTCAGACCAAACTGACTATCCTGGCAACAGGGCTATTCTGTGACCCTGTCCTGCCTGTTTCTTGGGGCTGGTGGATTTCCGGGGCTGCTTGCCAGTCCCAACAGCAGCCAGCAGGTTGCCAGGAATAGACAGACACCCGCCAGTTACCCTCTCTGAGGACTCACAGGGAGGAAGGCTTAGAGTCACTCCCAGACTCCTGCTGCCAAAACAAACATGTATCACAGGCCTCATGGAGGCCCAGCACAAGGGCTCAGAGTCACTTGAGGTTCAGACATGCCAAGTGGCCTGCCCACTCCGTGTGTGAAAGGCACTTCCACCTCCCGAGAGAGGTTATGACTGACTACTTGCCACTATCCAATTTGGCGTGTCCTTATTGGACAAAGCCTCAGGTGAACCCACCTGGCCATCTACAAAGACGCTCTCGGGCAACAACATTATTCTAATTTCTTGTGACCAGGATAACAAGCTACTTAGCTTCATGACACAGAACACAGAACAGTGTGCAGACCCGTGTGTTTGTGGGTGTGTCTGTGTGTGTGCTTAAAGCATATGTTGGGCTCAGAGACAGGTACCCCAGAGCCCCCAACACTCTATCTAGTATATTACTGATCCTCAGGTTTGGGTCAAGCCCCACTTCACCCAGGCTTGGCCCACACCATCTTCTGGAACATGCTGGAGGCTCCGAGACCTCTTAGTGATCTCTCCACAGAACTTCAGTTCCACAAAGGTTGGTGTGACACTGGGGTGAAGGGAGAGGCTCCCATTTGGCCTCTTCACTTATAAGTTTCTGTCAGACATCAGTTTCTCCAGACCAGCTTTCCAGCCTCCCAGGTCCTCAGTCCTGGGTCCTTGTGGTCATCCCTGAATTCACTCTGCCTTTCTGAACCTTTGAGTCACAGAAGTTAATCGCCCACTGCTATCCAAAAGGTTAGAGGTTCAATCCATTCAAAGGTGCCTCAGAAGAAAGGCTTGGCATTTAAAAAAAAACAAACCCAACACAACAATTAGAAAGACTTATGAATTGCAGTCCTGCTCTGACACACATTGGGCACTCTTATTCAGGTTTTGTTTGGTTTTCCGGACCCGTAAAATTCTTAGACTACCTCTCAATTCTCCCTCAGGGATCCTTGAAGGCTTCCATGGCCCACCCACCTGCAGGCTGGGAGCCTCTACTGAGCACCTGCAGTCTCCAGCCATCTTGCCTCCATCCCTCCACCCAGGATGCCCCGGCCCACAGGAAGGGGTGGGCCTGGCTATGGAGAGAGGGATAAAAGAGGATCAAGGGCAGCTGCCTGGCTCTGGCTAGTGTCTGTTACCACGATGGACCTTGCAGAACCAGGTGATGCCGGCCGCCATGGGGAGAGCAGCATCCACCACCAGCATGCATGTCGGTAGGTGTCCAGGTCTCAGGGGAACATTTGGGAGACAATTTTTTGGGTTCAGTTGACCACTGAACGTTTAGTCTCTCAAATTGCGGGGTACAGGAGAGGAAAAGGGGCTTGCTTGCTTCTTACCTCAAAGGTAGTAGAAACCAGAGATCATAACCCACCCCTTCATAATCCATAAAACCAACCCCTAAAACAAACTCGCTGCAACTGTGTCATTTCTGACTCCTAGTAATCCTACAGAACAGAGCAAAATTGATTAAAAGGTTTCCAAAGTTGTAATCTTTATGGAAGCAGCCTGATACCGCTTTCTCCTTCAGAGCAGCTAGCTGGTGGATTCAAACAGCTGACCTTTTGGGTAAAGCCAAGCACTTTAACCACTGCCAGCAAGGGCTCCTCCATAATCCACAGAAGGAGATGGAAACCTGAAAAAGGAAAATATGTACCAAGGCCACACAGCTGATTCACAGTTAGCTCAGAGCCTGATCACTTAGGCCAAGAGTTCTCCACTTTCTCCTGTACTCAACAAAGATTCCTCAGCTCAGAAATATTAAACACCTGAAGGTAGCCTCTAGTCTCCCATCACTTCGCTCTCCCCAGAACTAAGCACCCTGCCACATGTTCGTAAGTGTTTGAACAGAACCGCCTTGGGTTGAACATGTAACCATTAAAGAGTCATTGTGGGCGAACCATCTCCCTGTTACAGCATGCTGACTCAGTAAGGCTTTCATCAGCTGTTCATGCCTTAGCACAAATTAGCTGGAAGAGCCCAGGGTAAAGGAGAGAAAATTGGGATCTTGGGATACCAGTACGAAACAACGTCCCTAGACGAAAAAGAAAGGCAGCCACACAGCAAGGAGGCAGCAAAGAGGATGCCCATGGAGAGATGTGCAATTGCGCTTTGGGTGGGGCCAGGCTGAGTTCTTTGGGCCCTCAGGTTGGAAATACCCAGGTGTGAGCTCATTCAGCAGGTCCACTTCCCCCACCCGAACCTAGACCAAGCTTCATCAGTCTCCGTGCGCCCCACCTTCCACCGTCCATCTTCACTCCCCAGTCCAATCATGACTTCCCAGGCTCACTGCTCAAGGGCCCACAGCTCTAGGCTTTTCCTGGACCCAGGCACCTGCTTAGTTGTCCCTCTCCCCTCAAGCCTGTGTTGCCTGTGACCTCTGGCTCTATCCCTGCCTCTTGGCCTGAGAAAGTTCCCTACACCCTGACAATCAATCGTGGATAATTCAAGGAGTGTTGGGATGACTGTGGGCAACTGGGGCAAGTCCTCGCCCATGTTCTGCACTCTGGCCACTCGCTTTTCCTCTCTAAACCTGTTTCTGAGTTTCATTGTTGGGACTGGTTCTGAAGATCAGGTGAGCTAACGTGACGTTTCCCCACACAGTGGTTTTTGATAGTTGTGCTTTTAATATTTATGTTTTATTCAATGCTAAAGGGTATCTTTGTGATCAAAACTATTTGAGAAACCTTTCTATAAGTTCTTAGCATCATGTTCTACAATGTTTATTCTACATGAACACATTAAGTCTCTGGTAAATCCTGCCTCTATTTTTTTGTTTTGTTTTGTTTTTATGGTTCACCTAATGGGGCTGAGAGGAGCTCTTTGGCAACAGCTCCGTCTCTGGACTTTCCTCACCTGTAGAAGAATTAGTGTAGTGGCCTCTCCAGATTCTTTTGGAGATCAGACTTCTTGGTGGTCTTTTGGGGAAAAGCTTTTCAGCCTCTGAAAATTAACAACACCCTCTCGCAGGCCTCCTATTGGTAAACTGCAATAAAAAACCTGGGTTTTCTCCCTACTCTTGTGACCTTTAAGGAGTTCTGGTGGCCTAGGAGTAAGAAGCTGCACTGCAATCTCGAAGGCACTTTGTTCAAATCCACCAGCTGCTCTGAGGGAGAAGGATGGGCAAACTCCTCCTTTCAGATTAACTGCCTCTGAAAACCAGGGGGAGGGGTCAGCTGTGGGTCGGTTCCAAATCAACAGCAACAATTTGCAACCCTTGAGCTCTAGTTGGCCTAAGTGGGAAGGTGTGCTGCCCGCTGAGAGGCAGGTGGTTTGAATCCACCAGCTTCTCTGTGGGAGAATGATGAGCTGCTCTCTCCTCCCATGTGATTTACAGCCTCAGGAAACCACAGCTAAGATGGCAATGAGTTGAGGTTTTTTTTTTAATCCTATGACATCAAACTCCTCCCTTTGAGATAAGAGATTGGGAGGACAGTCCCTACGTGTTCTCCTCTCAGGACGTCACCCACACCTTTCATGGTGACTCCTCCTGCTGTCCTCACAGTCCCTGCTACCCAGGACGCCATCCCACCGGCCACTCTGCCACCTGCTGGTTTCCATGAATGCTGTCCCCATGGTCGGCTGTTTGTCCTGAGTATTTGTGTGCTTGCAGATTGAGGCAAAAGCAGAGTTGAATCCTATTTTTATTTTGGGGGGGGAGGCAGAATGAGCAAGTTATTTTTTTTCCTGTAAACAAAGTTGTCATTTTAATGCTTTTCACATTCTTGCTGAAAATTTGCTATTTGGTAAAAACGACAGGAACATGCATTTCTCTGAGAGAAATTTTCACACGCATACAGATACTTGGATCCTGTTTTCATGTAAATTTTTGTCAAGAATCCCTGACTAGCAAAAGAACATTCTTATTCTTAAAATACCACATACTGATTATGGAAGTGTTTTATGTTTTGCATGTTCTTAAGTTCCCGACCCCAAACGAGTGTCTGACTCACCTCCTAGCCCCAGGTGGCTTGTTGGTGTCTGCACCACCCCCTCGCAGACCTCCCACGTCCTTTTTATAAATGACCTTTTGACCAGGGACAGAGTACCCTGACTCAGCAAGGTAAACCCTCATTGCCACAGAGTCAGAACAAATGCATACCTGACACTCCTGCATGTTTTCAGGAGGCTGTAAATCACATGAAAGGAAATTGTCCATCTTTCTTTGAGAGCTACTGGTGGATTCAAACCAGAAGCTGCCTTTGGGTTAGCCACATAACTTCCTATGGTCTATGCCTCCAGAACTCCCTTCCCAGTCTGTAGTGAATGGTTAGTTTCACATGTCTTTCAGTAAAGGAACTGGAAGCCCATTGAAAGATGGTGTGGGACTGTGAGAGTCAGGTGTCAGCCTTATCTAGAGGCAGAGTCTCTGACAGGGTGAAAGAATGTGAAATTACTCACTATTCATTAGAAGTTAGGGAGTTCAGGTGACCTAGTGGTAAGATGCTATGCTTCAATCCTAAAGGCATGTGGTTCAAGTCAAGTAGCTGCTGCTCAAAAGAAGAATGGGCAATCTCCTTCCATGCAATTAACTGTCACTGAAAACCTGCCAGAGAGTCAGCTATGGGTTGGTTCTGACTTGAGGGTACACAACAACAGCATTAGTAAGTAAGTAAGCATAATTTACACCCATGCTTACCTTGTTTGTTGGGTAATCCAACTGCAGAAAAATCTGGCTCATTCACCAACCAGGCCTTTATTTTCCTCCCTCTGCCCACCTCTCGGCCAGGCCTCCCCGTCGACATGATCTGAGGAAGAGATGAAGCCACTCTCAGGCTTGGGCTGAGCTAGTCTGTGGTGTCCTATGACTGGAATTTGGCCTCAGCCTCATCCCTGCTGCTGCCCTGATCCCTTTGCCTGTGAGCTTGTCCCTCTCTGGGCAAGAAGGTACCAGATACTGTCCCAACCTCTGGCCCAGGCCTAGACATGTGCTAGATTCTTAATACACAATTGCTGAATTTGTCCTTCCTCTGCCTCCTCCCCCCCCCCTTGTGTAATTTCTAATTGGATCCAACAGGCACAGGAGGAGATTGCCCCTCTTACTCCAGCTGAGTATCTGGTGGATTCAAACTACATGCCTTCAGGATTGCAGTGCAGTTTCTTTGCCACTAGGCCACCAGAACTCCCTTCCCTCTGCCCTTCACCTCACACTAAGAGGCCTCAGATAACTCAGAGATCCCTGCTGATAATAGGAGTAATGGTAGCAGCGAACATCTATAGAGTTTGCTGTGTGCCAGTTACATGAGAACACACACACAAAAAAAAAACCCTGCAATTATGCCAGGCGTGACTCCTCGCCACCATCCATTGGGTTTTCTGAGGCTGTAAATCTTTATGGGAGGAGATTGCCCTTATGTCTCCCACAGAGTGGCTGGTGGATTTGAACTGACCTTTCAATTATCAGTACAACATGTGAAAATGCACTGTACCACCAGGGCTCCTTTTTAAATGCATGCTTAAATTGGAACCTACTCATAGCTGACCCTCCAACGGGTTTTCAAACACAAATCACACAGCAGGAGATTGCCCATCTTTCTCCTATAGAGCATCTGGTGGATTTGAACTACCTGCCTTTGGACTGGAAGTACAGCTCCTTACCAGTAGACCATCAGAGCTCTTTTACATAGTTGGTTTTAATTTTCACATCATCTCATGAGGTCAATATTATCCCTGTTTTAAACAAAGAAACTGAGGCACAGAAAGGTAAAGCACTTTATCCAAGCTCACACCACAACCAAGAGTGGTAGAATTCTCAGAATCCAGTACAAAATGAAATGCAGAGACCATTGTTCAAAAATGTGTGGAAAATTTCAAGATGGCCGTTATGTGGCTATGTGAGTCCATCGCCTGAAGTTTAGACCCAGTCTGACTCCAGAGCCCAATGACTCCGTGCTGTGGAGCAGTGATTATTGTGCTTGTCTGAGCATTGTATGAGAATTTTACAAATCCCTGAAGCACTCCCATGAGGGATAGGCATCATGATCCCCACTTTTAAGGATGAGGAAATTAAGTTTTTAAAGAATGGAGCTACTCAACCATGGTTACGTGGTGGAGCCAAGATTTGAGCCTAGAACCAGTTCTAGCACCTGCAGTCTTACTACTATCTTGCTTTAAGGATCAATGACAGTGTTGTGTGCTGTGGGGTTGGAATCAACGCATAATTGACCTTCCAGTGGATGTTCAGAGGCTATAAATTGCACAGGAAGAGACTGCCTATTTTCTTCCACAGAGCAACTGGTGGATTCGAACTGCCTACCTTTGGGTTGGCAGCATAACTCCTCACTCACCAGACCATCCCTGAGGATCACAAAGGGGAGAACTGAAACGAGGGATTGAACACGACCCAGGTGATCACATAGGAATTTTGTCCACAGAACCTGCTGCTGGTATCTGAGCTGCTACTCTCCTCAAAATCAAAAGGTGTCCCAGGTCTGCAGGTATTTCCTGCGGGGCTTCTGCTTCCGTGGAGATCAGTGCAGGTAAGCACCACTCTCCCCAACCAGGGAGCAGAGGGCAGGATGCTGGAGGAACCATCCCCCCATGGACCATTCACCTCCCCAGAGCCTTTTCTCCTCTAGTCCAAGGCTGGCCTAACCCTGGGCCGGGAAGGGGCTATCCATGTCTCCCTTGCCTCTTCTTCCCTGAACAGATACCAGCATTTTCAGCCTCCCACCCCTCTGGATTGGAGAAGCTATAGTTTGGAGTCAAACCTGGTCTCGTTAGGCCCCCATCTGTGGCCGACCTTCAGGAACTCCGAGCTTACCTACCTGCCCTCTGTGACTGGGGCGGGCCACTCAACCTGGGCCTGGCAGGACACAGAGCCTAGCCTGCACAGTGTGACCGATAAGGCAGAGGAAGCTGGTGGCCCTTCCAAGAATCACCTATCTTCTACATGTGAGTGGCCAGGGACATTGGGGGTGGCACAAGCAGGAAAGCCAGACCTAAATCCCTGCTTTGCCTCTGAGTAGAGTTTCTAATACCCTCCATCCTTCTGCTTCCTCAAGATTTCCAGTTGCATGGAAATTTCCCGGGCCCACTTGTGCTCCATGTTTCAGGAGCAGAATGGTGTGGTGGAATCTATCTAGTTTCAAATCTCTGCTCCACCTCTCACTAGCTGCTTGATCTCGTCCAAGTTACTTCAATCTCTCTGGGCCTCAACTTCCTCATCTGCAAAGCGATGCTAGTACAAGATAGCTGTGAGGATATGACAAGTTATATCTGAAGTGTTTTGCATGATACTCAGCACACAGCACTAAATAAATGTTAATGGCTATGTAGTGTTCTATATCCTAGCTCTCCAGTGGAAATATAACACAAGGCAAGCCAAGCTAGTGGACCTGGAGTTGTGACAAAGTGGAACTGTGCGCCATAGGATTTTCTTTTCAATTTTTTTTTATAATTTTTATTTTTCTACTAGTTTATTTAAAAGAAAATTTGTATTTTAATTTCGTAATATTTTTATAACTTTTTCTTTTGCCTCATTCTAAAAATATAAAGGAAAACAGATTAGCTATGCTAAATTATTTCATTCACACTCAAATACATGAGCATTAATGTGAATTATCTTCAATCACCCAGTTATTTTACTAACTTGGTGAGCAGATAGTTTATACCAGTCATTGTGTGTGTGTGTGGGGGGGGGGGAGGAATCTTTATTTTAAGAAGAAAATTTAGTTAACAAGTTTCACTTAGTAAAATACACCCAAAAGGAAATCACAGTACAAAGAAAGGCTTAAGTCAAGGCCTCACCAGTTCCTACAGTATTATTACTGTGTCTCAATTTTCAAAATTAACTTTTAAAAGCTTAAAACTTAACCTAAGATTTTGAATGAAAACAAACTAGAATGAACAAACAGAAATGTTTCTCTTTGTATCAGGGATCTAGCACCTTTGAAGTTTAAAAAAAAAATTAAAGCATGTCTCAAAGGTTTGCTATAATATGGTTCCAAAGATCCATGCTTACTATACTTTAAAGTGCTTCGACTCAGGCATCACTCTGAAACATATTTCCAAAATGTTTAACTGAGAAAAGCTGAAAGTAGTTTTTAGTTTACTCAATCTCTTTATCACATACTAGAAGTTTGAGAAAACTTTTTTAATCCAGATTTCAAACTCATGGTGCAAAATGGGTCCCACAGCTTCTTCTAAGTAATAAATGCTCTCCATTGTTTGCTGGCTGCCTGTGAAAATTTGAAGTTAACTCAAATGCTTCTAGAAAACTAGTCACATCCATCCATGGTGTTCTGCTGCCTGCTACAGCTGGCCCCAGTAACAGCCACTGACCGACTGGTTCTCAAGGCCAGTGTAAGTGGACTGGTCGACACCTCCACGCCCTTCATCTGTAAACCCCATGCACCATAGAATTTTCATTGGCTTATTTTTAGAAGTATATTGTTTTCTTCAAGCCACCTCTGAATGGACTCAAACCTCCACCCTTTCAGTTACCAGCCAAGAACATTAGCCATTTGCACTACCCAGGGACTCCCAAGTAGTTCTCGTAGAGACTCCTAAATAGTTCTTGTAGAGACTTGCAACTCTAGCTGGATTCTGAACTACCTGGGCTTTGTGCTGCTACAAGCCTTGTGTACACTAGATGCTCAATAGATGCTATGCTAGAATGAATGAATGAGGGAACAAACAGATCCAATTTTCTCTGGCAGCTGCTGACAGGGATCCCGGCTACTGCCCGGAGCCTCAGCCCAAGCCAGACCTTATTGAGGAGTGCGTGGCCTCACTTCAAAGCCTGGACCTTGAGGTGTGGTAATTAGTGTGTGTGTGGGGGGGGTGTCAAGGGAAGGCTGTGTAATCCCCACCTGAGGGCTCTTTTTGAGGGTGGCAGTGGGAAGAGAAACGATCTGACCTCACCTTTAGCTACAGGAAGAGCAGGACAGTCAGGAGGTGGCATGTGGCATCTGCTTGGAAAATGTGTGGGACAAGCCAGAAGCCGAGAGGGTCTTTGGCATCCTGCCCAACTGCCCCCATGCCCACTGCCTGCGCTGTCTTCGTACCTGGCGCATGAATCGGAAGGAACTCCCACTGGACATCATCAAGTCAGTGTGGTGGACGGGTGGGGAGACACGAGCGGGGAGCCTGGCTCTGGGCTCCTGACTCTTCTTCTTGCTCTCACCCTACTGCCCAGGTCCTGCCCCCAGTGCCGCACCTATTCCAGCTACATCATCCCCTACAAATTCTGGGTGAGCAAGGGGCCCGAGAAGGAGCAGCTCATCAAGGACTTCAAGGCTGGCACGAGGTGAGGCCAGCGGAGGAACACTGCTTAGGGGAAGTAAAGAGGCCATGTGTCTCAGGTATCGGTGTTGTTACAGACACACGGGTGGATGGCCTTGGCAGACAGAAATTCATTCTGTTTAGGCAACTCGAAGTCTGGATTCAGGGCGCCAGCTCTAGAGGAAAGTCTTCTCTGTTGGTTCTGAAGAAAGCTCTTTATTTTCTTCAGCATCTATAGTCCTTGGAGGTCTCCACATAGCTTGACCTTTCCTGCTTCACTAACTGATAGAGGTTAGGATTTACAATACCGACGATACACAGGAAGGAGCCCTGGTGGCCTAGTGGCAAGAAGCTGCACTATGTTCCCAAAGGCCTGGGGTTCGAGACCACCAGCTGCTCAGAGAAAATGGTCAATGTCCTCCCGTGCAATTAGTCAGCTTCTGAAAACCCACTAAAGGAGTCAACTGTAGGTCAGTTCTGACTCTATAGTACAACAAGATACATAGGATAATTACAGGACACTGAGGACCACGGCCTCACCAATGTGGCACGTATTGGGGGGCTAGGGTGGGCAATTCAACTTATGACCACATTCCTGATATGTTCTAGCTCAGACATGGTTCCCAGCTTGGGATCCTTCAAACACAGGGAGATTCAGAGTGATTGAGATGGCAGATGAGGGTGTGAATTCTTTTCACTGATGAGGAAACTCAGCACATAAGGGTGAGTGGCTGAGACAGCAGCACAGGAGAGCCCTGCCTCTCTTCTTACTCAGGATCCATACAGGGTAACACAAGGTTCTCTGAAACAAAAACGCAAAAAAAATTGCCATGAAGTCAAGTCAAACTCATGGTAAACCCCATATATGTCAAAACAGAACTGCACCCCTTTGGGTTTTCAGTGGCTAAGTCTGGGGGAATAGATCTCCTTTGTGCTTCTGGGTGGATTTGAACCCCCAGCTGTTCAGTTAGTAGCAGAGCACAAACCAGGGATTCCTGGTTGGCTTTAATCTTCAATTTTTTGTAAAGCATGAAAACAAAATTGTAAATATACAAATTGCTTAGCTGAGCTTTCATGTGAGAAGAGGAATAAAATGTAACGTTGGCGTTGGGGAAAATTAGGTAGATTTTTAAACTCTTGTAATTATTGTTGGGTACTGTCAAAGTGGAGTATAACTCATAGCCTACAAACATATCTGAACCCTGCCTACCCTGTGCCAGCCTCATCTCTGACACATGTGAGCCCATTGCTACAGCACTGTCAGTCCATCTTGAGGGTCTTCCTCTTTTGCTGACCCGCTACCTTTCCAACCCAGATGTTCCTTTCCAAGGAACGGCCACTCGTAGGAACATGTCCAAGTACGAGAGACATTCACCATCTTCACCTCCAAGGAGCACTTTGGCTGCACTTGTTTCAAGATTTATGTTTGCTCCTTGGCAATCCATGGGATATACAGTACTTTTCTCAACACCACGACTCAAAAGCATCCATTCTTCTCCCGTCTTCCTCATTGTCCCACTCTCGGATGCATATCTTGGGATAGGATGTGTTTAATCTAAAGTCTTGAATTAGCTACAATTCGTTTCCTAATTCCACCTTCCCACAAGATTGGTTATGATTTCATCTATGTAGAATGTTAAGTGCTGTGGAGTTGATCTTAACTCATGACAACCTTATAAGGACAGCGTACAACTGCCTGTAGTGTTTCCTGGGCTGTAAACATTAAAGAAGCAGATCTCCATGTCTCTTCTCCAATAGTTAAGCACTCTGCTGCTAACTGAAAGGTTGATGGTTCTAACCCACCAGTGACTCCACAGAGAATGATCTGGCAGTGCTTCTGCAAAGTATACCGCTTTGGGGGGCGGTACCATGATCTCAAAGGTGGTTTCCCCAGGGCGAGGCTTATCCATTGCACTGTGGATGTGTTGACCCCTGCGATTTCCAAATGTGGGAAATTGGACTGCCTAATTTGTGGTAGCGGGGGACTGTGTTCATGCTTTCCCCTAAAGACAAACAAAATACTGCTTTGGAAACCCTATGGAGCAATTCTACTGAATTCGCTGGGGAGAAATTTGGTGGGGAGAAAGAAGGGCAATGTTATGCTTTAAGACCCTGTACTGCCATCTGCTGGAATATAGTTGTAATAAATGTAAAGGTCTATGCTGCCTGGATCTATTTAGATAGGCTTTTGTGCAGTGTGCAAATTACTCATCCTTCATTGCCTCAAATGCTCCTTTCTCCTAGATAACAGGACTAAAAGGCAAGTGTGTTCTTTTCTGCCTCTTTACAGCCAAATCCCGTGCCGGTTCTTCATGCAGAGGAATGGCCGCTGCCCCTTCAAGTCTGACTGTATCTACCTGCACCCTCGCCCAAAAAGGATATCAAGCTCTGGTAATGCCTGGTCCTGCCTGCATAAGGTATGTAGCTGTCGTCTGGGGAATAAGATGGTAGCAGAAGGGCTAGAGGGTGGGGAGCCTGCTAGTCACAACTTTTAACAAAACTCTAAGAACTACATATGTTGTTAATGGGCAGTCCTCCTGTGCAGTTAACTGCCTTTGAAAACCCACCCAGGTGGTCAGCTATGGGTCAGTTCTGACTTGATGGTACACAAGTTTAGATGTGGTATCTTTGTGCTGTGCACAACTTGCCCAATGTGACACATCATCCCTTAATAAGGGAATGCTGTTGTCACGATGTACCATTGAGTCAGAACTGACTCATAGCTGACCCTCCAGTGGGCTTTCAGAGGCAATAAATCACACAGGAGATCACCCTTTCTCCCGTGGAGCAGCTGGTGGATTCAAACCCTGTGCCTTCAGGTTGACAGCACAATTCCTTCTCACTAAGCCACCAGGGCTCTTTAGTAATGGAATAAAGTTTCTTTTTTGTTACCGTTAAGGTTGAAGCTTGTGTTTTACTTGACTCTTTCTCCTCTCAGATGTGGAGTCCAGCGATATCTGGAGGGACCTCTGAGGCAAGAGACAGTCTGATGCTCATGGGCTATGTCTGGCCCATCACCTACTGGCATTCAGAATTTCTCCGGAATCCCTACAATTTTTACAATTATCTCATATAACCAAGACTAGCTCACAGGGGTGAGGGGCCCTTGGGGGGCATGATAGGGTAATAGTGTTTTCATTCTAATTAACTTCTGGAGGAGGAAGTATACTCATTCTCTTTCCATGATCTTGGCTTTTAACTTTGATCTTTTGTACAAAGATTTGGGAAAAAAAAAAACCAATAAAATGCAACTAATCCACCATCACTACTGGTGTCTGCAGAGCAATTTGTTCACTGTCAGACTGGCAACGCTCCCCCCACCCAGGCAAAGGGAGTACGGCTGGTTTTGTTTTCAATCTGTTGTAATATTACATGTCATGAAGTCTGTGGAAAAAATTACCGAATGTGTTTAAGAGAAAGGAAATAATCTTAGTATTATGGGGGAGTGAGGAGTAAATATTGCACAGTTCTGGAGTATTCCTGGAAACCACACTTTGAGAACCATTGCCCCGGAACTCCTTTGCTCTACTTCTCAGTGGCTAGAATGCAGACCTTGGTGGGCAGAAGCCACAGGGACAAGAGTAGTTGAAGATGGGCAGGGCATTGAACTTGAATACGCACTATTTAACATTCTTGGCCCAAACCCTACTAGTCAGTGGACCAACACCCCATCCTACCCCTCTTCTACCCCTCCCCACCCCCCATTCTTGTACTTTGTCCAGCTGGTTATCTTAAAAACAGCCCCTTTAAAATAACTACTAATCTGAGATTGAAGGGGACTGGAAGCACTGTCTATCTTGCTGTTTTGACTTTTCAAAACCAGGCACTGTCTAAGAGATAGTCCTTATATTTTCCTGATATCTCCCATAACTTAAAATCATTTTTGTTATGTGCTGTCAAGTCACGTGTGACTCATAGTGACCCTATGTCCAAGAGCCCCAAACACTGCTCTATCCTGTGCCAACCTCAACGTCTCCAACACTCTCCCACCACCCCAATCACAGAAGCGATCCATCTCATCGAGGGTCTTCCTCTCCTACGCCGTCTCTCCACTCTCACAAACATGATGTCCCTCTCCAAGGACCGATCCCTCCTTGCAACATGACCAAAATATGTCAGATGAAGTTTCAGAATCCCTGACTCCAAGGAGCATTCCAGCTTCACCCTCTCCAGGACAAACCTTTTTATTCTAGCAGTCCACGGTATATTCAACACTCTTCTCCAGCACTATAGTTCGAAGGCATCAATTCTATCATCTCTATTCACTGTCCAACTCTCCAATGCATAGCACGTAATTGCAAAGACTATAACCCAGATCAGGCGCACCTTAGTCTCCAGCCTGATGTTGTTGCTCTTCAGTACTCTGGAGAGGTCCCTGACAGCTGACTTTCCCAGTGCAATTCATCTCTTGATTTTCTGGCTTCTGGTACCAAGAGTGGAGCCAAGCAAACTAAAACTGTTAACTCTCTCAATCTCTTCACCATCCATACTGATGCTGTCAATTGGTCCAGTGGTGAGAATCTTAGTTTTCTTGATGTTGAGCTTCAATCCATTTTGTAGGCTGCAGTCCTTGACCTTCTGCAGCAAGTGCTTCAGGTCCTCAGTTTCTGCAAGCAGGATGTGTCATCTGCATAATGCAGGTTGTTGACCATTTGGGAGGGGAAAAAATTGCCCCAGTGGAAATCAAGTTCAAAATATACAATGGTTTCTTATACTATTCAGAACCAAAGCCAAAATCTTCTGTATGATCTCAATGCTGTAAGTGACTGGCCCTTTTAATTCCCTGACATCATCTTCTATTACTCTACATTAATCTTCCTCTACTCCAAACACATTTCTGCACCAGGGCCTTTGGACTCACTGTTCTGGCTCCCAGGAATGATCTGTCCCAGATACTGCCTTACATACTCCCTTTACTTTCCTAGGATCATCTTTCCTGGCTGTTCTTTTTTAAATTGCCTTGTCCTATTCCTCTTCCCTGCTTTAGTCTTTTTGGGTTTTTTTGTTTTAAAATTTTATTTTGTCAGAGATATAACAAAATATACACCAGTTGCACTGTGTCTCCAAGAATAATTCAGAAATGATTATATTCTTCAAGATGTCCAACCATCCCCATCCTGGTTTTCTGAATTGTTTCTCTCCCTTTAACATAATTTCTCACTGACTCTAAAATGCCTATCTAATCTTTCACTCTATAGAATTTTCATTTAAGTGAAGGTTTACAGATTAGCTTCATTCATGCATGCACACTTTGCTTTAGTTTTTTTTAAAAAAATAATTTTTGTTCAGACTATACCTAGTTGTGCTTTATTGACTATGAAAAAGCATTTGTATGGACCATAACAAATTATAGCTAACATTGAGAAAAATGGAAATCCCAGAACACTTAGTTGTGCTCATGCAAAACTTACACGTAGACCAAGAAGTTGTGTGAACAGAGCAAGAGAAAATGACATGGTTTAAAATAAGAGTGCATGACAAATTTGTATTCTTTTTTTAAAATTTTTTATTATTTCTTTGTGTACTGTCAAATCAGGTCTGATTAGTACAGGAGGAGATTTCCCCTCCTTCTCAAAGAGCATCTGGTGGATTCGAACCTTGTACCTCTGGGATTGCGGTGCAGCTTCTTGCCACTAGGCCACCAGAGCTCCCTAGATTTGTATTCTTTTTCATACATATTTTATCTGTATTCTGAGAAAATTATTTGAGAAGCTGGACTCTGTGAAGAATGGGGCATCAGGATTGGAGGAAGACTAATCAATAACCAACAGTATGGATATGCCACACCTTGCTTGCTGAAAGTGAGAGGACTTGAAACACTAGTTGCAGAAGATTGAAGAGTGCAACCTTCAATATGGATTGCATTTCAACTAAAAAATTCTCACCACTGGACTGATAGGCAACATCATGATTAACTATCAATGACTTCATATTATTTGGATAGATAATCAATACAGTTAGCACCAGCCTTCAGATACATTGCACTGGGGAAGTCTGCAGTCAGGAACCTCTCCAAATTACTGAGAAGCAATGATGTTAGTTTAAGGACTAAGGTGTGCTTGATTCAGACCATGGTCTGTCTGGTTGTTTGGGGTTTCCACACCCCCCCCCCCGCCAGTGTACTGTCAAATCAGATCCAACTGGCACAGGAGGAGATTGCCCCTCCTTCTCCAGTGGAGTATTGGGTGGATTCTAATCATGAGCCTTTGGTATTGCACCATGACTTCTTTTTTTTTTCTTGCCGCTACGCCACCAGATCTCCCTAGACGACGGTCTTTCTAATCACTTGTTATGATGCTGTGAGCTGGACAATGAATACAATTTTACAAAAGTAAAATTGATGCTTTAGAACTGAGATGTTGGAAAAGAGTATTGAAGATCCCATGGACTGCAAAAAGAACAAACAGATATGTCTTGGAGAAAGTACAGCCCGAATGCTCCTTGGAGGCAAGGATGACAAAGCTTTGTCTCACATACTTTGGCATGTTCCTTTGAAAAGTGGGGGGATGGCTAAAGAAAGACCATCAACCAGGTGGATTAACACAGTGACTGCAGCAACAGGCTTGAGTGTGTTAGAATGTGAGGTTGGCACAGGATTGGACAGGGTTCAGATATGTTGTTGATAGCGTTGCTATGACTCGACTCAACGGCACCTAACAACAAAAATACCTAGCAAAAACACACCAATTCATGTTTACACACACAATTCAGTGACAATGATTCCATACTGTGTGCCATGCTTCCATTTTCACTCTCCTTGTCTGAGTTGTTTGTCCCCCATTAATATAAATTTCTCACTGAAGACTATACCTACTATTTTTTTTTTTTAATTTTTGTGTGCGTGTACCGTCAAATCAGATCTGACTGGTACAGGAGGATATTGCGCCTCCTTCTCCGGCAGAGCATCTGGTGGACTCGAACCGTGTTCCTCTGGGATTGCAGTACAGCTTCTTGCCACTAGGCCACCAGAGCTCCCCTATACCTACTGTAATAAAATTCCCATGGTGACCTTCCATCAGGGCTCCAAAACGAAATTTATTTCTTTTTTATTATTATTATTTTATTATTTTGTGTGTGGGTGTGTGTACTGTCAAATTGGATCTGACTGGTACAGGAGGAGACTGTCCCTCCTTTTTCAGGAGAGCATCTGGTGGATTTGAACCGTGCGCCCCTGGGATTGCAGTTCAGCTTCTTGCCACTAGGCCACCAGAGCTCCCCAAAACAAAATTTTTATGAGAGGAAATTGCTCATCTTTCTCTCATAGAGCTTTTTTAGTCATTTTGGCTGATCTTTTGGTTAGTTTGACATGTTACTGTGCCACCAAAATACAATAAATAAAAATTAAATACAATATTTGTTTTTGAAAACTATTCTAAAAGCCACTGCAAAGTAAATTATGTATTTCAGCTTGTGAAACTGGTTCTAAAAATCAGCCAAGGTTAAATTATATAGATCTAATGGATGGCTGCGTGGCTGCTGTGATGCTGAACACTGTGACACTGATGTGTCAAATGTGATAATGGTTACCCATGGTGGACAGTGCTGGGTGGAGCTCCCCGATTAAAACAAGCCTGGAAGCAGGAGTGGCATCCACTTCTGAAATGGCTTGCCTCTGGAAACTCTATGAACAGTGCTCAGGCCTTCGTTCATAGGGTCACTATGAGTCATCTACAACTTGACGGCACCTAACAACAATAACAATGACGACATAGAGCTATGTTGACCTAGTGGACAGAAAGTTTTGCTTCCAAGCCCACGGTGGGTGATTTTAATCTGCAGCCCTCAGGCCTGGTTTAAATTGTTTTTGTGTCAAACATTCTTCTAGGTGGTATAGCACTTGTCTGTGCATTGCTGTACAGAGGTAACTCGTGGTTGCTGTGATGCTGAACACTGTGACACTGATGTGCCAAATGTGATAATAGTTACCCATGGTGGACAGTGTTCGCTGGAGCTTCCTGATTAAAACAAGCCTGAAAGCTGGAGTGGCATCCACTTCCGAAATGGCTTGCCTCTGGAAACTCTATGAACAGTGCTCAGCCTTTCGTTCATAGGATCGCTATGAGTTGTCTATGTCTCGACGGCGCCTAACAACAACAACAACAATGGATGGCTTAGAGAACAAACAGGTTCATCCTACAGAGGGTGAAACCAGGCTGCTCCTTGGAGGCAAGGAATCTGAAGCTCCATTTGACATTCTTTGGGCATGTTGAAAGGAGAGACCAGTCCTTGGACAAGTATATTATGCTTGGGAGGGTGGAGGGACAGAGCAAGAGAGGAAGACCCTCAATGAGATGAATTGACACAGTGACTGGGGTAATGGAGGTAGGTGTGTCAGAAACAATATGGTTGGTTCAGGATAGAGCAAGGCTCAGAGCTATTATACATAGAGTTGCTATGAGTTGCAGGTGACTTGACGACATATAACAATATTATACATGATATCATGGAGAACTGATGGCCTAGTTGCAAGAAGCTGTGTTGCAATCCAGTGGCATGCAGTTCAAATCCACCAGCTGCTCTGTGGGAGAAGGATGGGCAATCACCTTCCATGAAATTAACTGTCTCTGAAAACCTGCCAGAGGGCCAGCTAAGGGTCGGTTTCCAGTGTATGGCACACAACAACAATGACATGACATCAAAAATAATTTATCAACACAAATATTTCAGGAAGTACCATGTGAACAAGAGTCAGTAGTAACAAAGGAAAACATTATAGCTACCCTGCAGTCATTGGCAAAAAATAAAGCCCTAGGAATTGATGTGATACCAAATGACATATTTCAACTACTAACAGCACATGTTCACCAGTCTATGCTAGGGAATTTGGAAGACAGTTTCTTGGTCAATTGACTGGAAGAAATCCATATTTGTTCCCATTCCCAAGAAAGGTGATACAACAAAATGTGGAAATTATCAAACAATATTAGCATCACATGTAAGCAAAATAATCCTGAAAGTCATACAGAAATGGCTAAAACAGTACATTGACAGAGAACTATCAGAAGTTCAAGTTGGGTTTAGAACAGGCTGTGGTACTAGGGACATTGTTGCTGATGTCAGATGGATGCTGGCAGAAAGCAGAGAATGCCAGAAGAATGTCTATTTGTATCTATTTTATCAACTAAGCAAATGCATTTGACTGTGAAGATCATAACAAATTATGGCTAACACTGAGAAGAATGGGAATCCCAGAACTCTTCATTATGCTCATGTGAAACCTATACCTAGATTAAGAACTATTGTCTTAGAGCTAGGGACTTTGAACATTTCTTCATGTGCTTGTTGGCCATCTGAATGACTTCTTCAGTGAAGTGTCTGTTCATATCCTGTGCCCATTTTTCTATTGGATTATTTACCTTTATCTTATTGTGGTGTTCAAGTATTTTCTAAATTCCGGATATAAGTCCCTTATCTGACATGTCATTAACAAATATTTTTCCCAGTCTGTGACTTCCCTTTTTACTCTATTGGAGAAGTTTTTGGATGTGCATAGGGATTTGATTCTTAGAAGGTCCCATTCATCTATTTTATCTTCTCCTGGTTGTAGATTTTCCAGGATACTT
>NW_006399767.1:26073824-26075138 GCF_000299155.1 Elephantulus edwardii | reverse complement strand
TTTCTCCATACCTTTTCAATCTGAATAGTGAGCAAATCATCCCAGAAGCTGGACTTTATCAAGAAGAATGTGGCATGAGGATCAGAGGAAAACTCATCAACAATCTGTGTTATGAAGAGGATACAACCTTGCTGAAAGTGAGGAGAACTTGATGCACCTTGTTTCAAGAAGATCAAAGACTACAGCGTTCAAATGGATTGAATCTCAACATCAAGAAGACAAAAATCCTCACCATGAGACCGATAAAACAACATCGTGATAGACGGAGAAAAGATTGAACTTGGATCCACAATCAACACCCTTGGTACCAGCAGTCAAGAAGGAAAAAAAAGACATACTGCACTGGGCAAGTCTGCTGTTAGGACCTCTCCAAAGTGCTAAGAAACAATGACGTCAATTTAAAGACTAAGGTGCACCAGGTTCAGGCCATGGTCTTTACAATCGCTTGTAAAGATGTGATGCATCTTAGAACTGGACAGTGAATAAAGATGACAGAAGAAGAATTGATGCCTTTGAGTTATGGTGTTGGAGAAGAGGACTAAATAGCCCATGGATTGCCAAAGGAACAAACATGTTTTAAAGAAAGTTCAACCAGATTGCTCCTTAGAAGCAAGGATAGCAAAGCTTCATCTCACATACTTGGGGCATGTTGTTAGGACAGGTTATTCCTTGGAAAGAGATATCATTCTTGGAAAAGTAGAGAATCAGCTTAAGAGAGGACGACATTTGACATGATGGGTTGACACAGTGCAGCAATGGAGTCCAGTATGTCAGAGCTGAGGAGGTTGGCACAGGACAGGACGGGGTTCAGATCTGTTGTTCATAGGGTCACTATGAGGCGAGGCTGACTTAATGGTACATAACAATAACAGCAACTTCTTGGTTTTCAGATTTCCAGCGATAGTTTCAGGGGTTCATCCAGCATACATGGCTGCAGAAAATCTGGACTTAATTAGAATCTGAAATTTTGTTACCTTTTTACCCTTCGAATAAGAATTCTTCTATAGAATCTTGATCAAAATGTTCAGTAATTGGTGTGCAAAATGACCCTAAACATCCATACCAAGAACTAAATTCCAAAAAGGATTTGGTCTTACATAAGCAGCCTCAGCAGTTACTCTTTTTTTTTAAAGGATAATTTACTATATTTTTTTTTTTATTTTTGTGTGAGTGTACCGTCAAATCAGATCTGACTGCTACAGGAGGAGATTGTCCCTCCTTCCCCAGCAGAGCATCTGGTGGATTCGAACCGTGTGCCTCTGGGATTGTAGTTGCAGCTCCTTGCCACTAGGCCACCAGAGCTCCCCTAATTTA
>NW_006399767.1:25955048-26073264 GCF_000299155.1 Elephantulus edwardii | reverse complement strand
AAAAAAGATGGAAAGAATATACTGAGTCATTGTATTGAAAGGAATTGGAAGACACAAAAGAATTTAATGAAACAACATATGAGCAAGAGCCTATGGTGGTGAAGGAAGAAGTTTCAAGCTGCTTTGAAGGAAATGGCAAAAAATAAGGCCCCAGGAATAGATGGTATACGAATTGATGTATTTCAGCCAACAGATGCAGCCCTGGACGTGCTCATCAAGTTGTGTCAAGAAATCTGGAGAACAACCACTTGGCCAACTGACTGGAAGAGATCTATAGTTGTTCCCTTTCCAAAGAAAGGTGACCCAACAGAGTGTGGAAACTATAGAACAATATCGTTGATTTTACATGTAAGCAAGATTCTGCTGAAGATTATCCAAAAACAACTGGAACTGCACATCAGCAGAGAACTGCCAGAAGTCCAGCCTGGGTTTAGAAGGGGTCATGGTACTAGGGATATTGTAGCTAATGTTAAATGGATCTTGGCTGAAAGCAGGGAATACCAGAGAAATGTCTATCTGTGCTTCATTGATTATGCAAAGGCATTTGACTGTGTGGACCACAACAAACTGTGGCTGACTCTGAGAAGAATGGGAATCCCAGAACACTTGATTGTGCTAATGTGAAACTTATACTTCAACCAAGAGACAGTCGTCAGAACAGAGCAAGGAACCACTGCATGGTTCAAAATTGGGAAGGGCGTACGCCAGGGATGTGTCCTCTCTCCATATCTTTTCAACCTGTATGCAGAACAGATTATCTGAGAGGCTGGGCACTATGAGGAGAAATGTGGCATCAGGATTGGTAGAAGATCTATCAACAATCTGCATTATGCAGATGACACAACCCTGCTTGCTGAAACTGAGGAGGACCTGAAGTGCTTGCTGCTGAGGGTCAGGGAGTGCAGCCATCAATATGGATTAAGGCTCAATGTCAAGAAGACAAAGATTCTCACCACTGGGCCAATTGGCAGCATCTGGATGGATGGTGAAGAGATTGAGATTGTTACTTTAGTCTGCTTGGCTCTACAATCAACACTCTTGGCACCAGCAGCCAGGAAATAAAAAGATGTATTGCGATGGGAAAGTCTGCTGTTAGGGACCTCTCTAAAGTACTGAAAAGCAACGGTGTGTCTCTGGAGACTAAGGTGCGTGTGGTACAGGCCATGGTCTTTGCAATCATTTGTTATGCGTCAGAGACCTGGACAATGAGCAGGGTGGATAGAGGAGAATTGATGCTTTTGAGCTTTGGTGTTGGAGAAGAGTGCTGAGGGTACCTTGGACTGCTAAGAAAACAAACAGATTCATCTTGGAGAGGGTTAAACCAGGCTGCTCCTTGGAGGCAAGCATTCTGAGACTTCATCTGACATACTTTGGACATGTTGTAAGGAGGGACCGGTCCTTGGAGAAGGACATCATGCTTGAAAGGGTGGAGGGCAGGCGCAGGAGGGGAAGACCCTCTGGGAGGTGGATTGATTCAGTGACTGGGGTAATCGGGATGAGTATGTCGGAGACAATGAGATTGGCACAGGACAGAGCAGAGTTTAGAGCTGTTGTACATAGGGTCGCTAGGAGTCGCAAGCAACTCGACGGCACATAACAACAATAACAACAGTATGATTTTTCCATTACTGTAGTGTGAGTCAGTATTCGATAAGCAATACCTGCCTTCCTCCTGTCCCTAGTAATCACTAATAAAGTTTGATCCATAAACATTTCTCTATTCTTGACATTTTATGTAGGTGAGACCATGTAGTATGTGTCCTTTTGTTTTTGGCTTATTTCATTCATTACAATGTCTTCACCTTCCATCCATATTGTAGCATGTGTCAAGACTTCATTTCTCTTGCTGGCTAAGCAGTAGCTCATGACAGCTATGTACCTTATTTTGTCTAGCCATTCATCTCTGGAATAACATTTAGGTTGTTTCCATCTTTGGCAATTGTGAATAGGGCTGCAATAAACACTGTTATATGAGGATCTGTTGGAGTCTCTGCTCTCAAGTCTTTTAGGTAGATACCAAGGAGTGATTTCCTGTGCCATGTGCCAGTTCTGTTTTTTTAGCGATTTTTTTTTAAATAAACTACCACACTTTTCCACAAAGGTTGTACCCAGTTGTGGTGTGTTGTTTGGTTTTATTTTGAGAGTAAAATAGTAAATATAAATTTATTAGAAAATTACATCCCGCAAAGAGACTGACCCTCTCTTCTTGGCAGGAAATATGGAGGAGAGAGGCCAAAAGTTGTACCTTGTTATATAGTATTCTTTTTTTTGAAAGCACTATTACAATCTTCTTATTGTTTATCTTGTTGTCCATCCCTCTTGAGTGTCAACAACATGAAGTCAAAGGTCTTTATATTGTTCTGACCTCAGTCCCTCAAACAGGAACCAGTAGAAAGTCTCAAAACCCAATCAAAACCTCATGGCCTTAAAAAAACAAAAACAAACACCCCAAACCTCATGGTTGTCAAGTCGAACAGATTTACAGCCGGCTCTCTAGCCGGTTTTCACAGGCTATTTCATGCTGGGGTTTTCCCACTTTTCTCCGTGGAGCAGCTAGTAGATTTGAACTGCCCACTTTTTCTGTGTTAACTGTGCAACTCCCTATCCACTAGGCCAGCAGAGCTTCCCAGTTGTTGTACATAGTTGCTGTATACCATAAATTGCACGGAAGGAACTGCCCATTTTTCTCCCGTGTAGTAGTGGGTAGGTCTGAACCACAGACCTTCGTGTTGGCAGCACAATTCCTTGTAAGACTTCAAGATGCAATGATGCAAGAAGAACCAAAAGATTTGAAAGGAACACACTAAGTCACTGTATTGAAAAAAATTGGTTTTCTTTCTTTTCCTCGGCCATCGTTTTTCGTGTGGCCCTGTTTTGTCTTCACTATGTCTTCTCATAAGACTTACAGGATCAAGAGTTTCCTGGCCAAGAAACAAAAGCAGAATCGTCCCATTCCTCAGTGGATTCAAATGAAAACTGGCAATAAAATCAGGTACAACTCCAAGAGAAGACACTGGAGAAGCAGCAAGCTGGATCTCTATGGAGCCGCACACATGATGACAGAGCATGTGAACGTAGGTTTGTTAGTATCTCACTATGTCAAAGTCAAGTTTAAAATCATGTCACACTCTGATCACTTTGCATGGAATGCATGTGGTTTTTATGCACCTGTGTTTTCAATAAATATGTAAGACCTTGGTGTAAAAAAAAAAAAAAAAAGAGAGAGAGATCCCGGGAACCAATGTAATACCAATTGACATGTTTCAACTAATAGATGCAGTTCAAGACATGCTCACCAGTTTATGCCAGGAAATTTGGAAGACCTTGACCTGGCTGACTGGAAGAGATACATTGCTGATGTCAACCACTGCTGCCTGAAAACAGAGAATACTAGAAGAATGTCTATTTGTGTTTTGTTGGCTATGCAAAGGCATTTAACTGTGTGGATCATAACAAATTATAGCTAACATTGAGAAGAAAGAAATAATAGAACACTTAATTATGTTCATATGAAACCTGTACCCATACTAAGAAGCTATTGTCTGAACAGAACCAGGAAGCACTGCATAGTTAAAAAAATCAAGAAAGGTGTTTATCAGGGTTTTATCTTTTCTCCAAATTTATTCAATCTGTACCCTGAGCAAATCATTTGAGAAGCTGGGCTGTATAATGAATGTGGCATCAAGACTTGTGGAAAACTCATGAACAGCTCTCGTTATTTAGATGACACAACCTTGCTTCCTAAAAGTGAGGAGAACTTGAAACACTTACTGCAGATCAAAGACTAACACGTACCCTGAGGACTTCACTTTAACATCATGAAGGCAAAAATCCTTACCATTGGACCCGTAAACAACATCATGAGAGAAGGAACAAAGACTTCATTTGTTAATGATTTCATCTTACTTGGATCCAAAATCAACAAACTTGGTACCAGCAGTCAGAAGATCAGGAGGCATACTACACTGGGCAAGTCTGTTGTCGGGGACTTTTCCAAAGTACTAAGACGCAATGATGTCAGTTTGGAGACTAAAGTGCACCTGATTAAGGCCAAGGTCTTTATTATATCTGTATGCTGGTCCATGAATAAGGATGACAGAAGAAGAGTTAATGCCTTTGAGCTACAGTACTGGTGAAAAGTACTTGAATATCCTATGGAATGCCAAAACCCAAACAAATAATGTCTTTTAAAAAGTTCAGCCAGATTGCTCTTTGGAGGCAAAGATGGTGAAATTTTGTCTCACATACTTTGGGCATGTTATTAAGAGAGGCTATTCTTTGCAGGGGGACATTATGCTTGGAAAGATGGAGTGTTAGTGAATAAAGGAGGAAGATGGATTGATAACAGTGACTGCAGCGATTGATACGACGAGGATGGCACAGGATAGGACAGGGTTCAGATCTCTTGTTCACCCAACTGCTACGGGTCTTCTCAACAAAGAACAAACACAAAGTCACCAGAGCTCCCTGAGACCTTCCAGATACATGGTATTTATTGAAGGAGTGGATGCCTGTGTGGCAGCAGAAATAGGGAAGATGGGAGACCTGCAGGCCTCCAAAGCATGGTTTAGAGTGTTTTCTGAAGCTCTTCTCTTTCCCTTTGCCACTTTTCCTAAACTCTTGTTTTGCCTGAAGCCTGCCATCTTCAACATACAGATTTCCTTAAACTAAAATAAGAAGACAGAGAGCCGATTCTGGTCTCCTTTAAACAACCAGAGCAAGCCTTCTCAGCCTTTGGGAGAAGTTCATAGCAAAGCTTTTGGCCATAATGATGGCCTTAGATCTTCTTGCAGCCCCATTTTTGGGGGCAGTTGCACATCAGATACATCCTTCTGAAGAGGTTTGAAACCAAAATGGCCCCATCATTCGACCTGTAGAAGAGATGAAAAGGCTCAATAGTTAATGGTAGTCAAATCTTGTAAATGGTGGTCAAATATTATCATGAAGCCCATTATCTGCAAGCAACTGTATGTATCAGTTAAAATGCCACTCCCAAGACCTCCATCCTGCCCCTTTAAATCAGTGGGAGGCTCTGCACCACTTTGGCGCCCTCTGCCGGATTCTTGGAACTCTACACTTCTACCGCCTACTACTATTCCTCCTATCAAGGGAGGGAAGTCTCTATATGTCCCGCCCCTTCCGGTCTGACATCACCGCCCCGCTCCCACCTCCAGCCCCACCTCCTTGCTTCTCTTCCGTACTAGAAACTTCGGACTGTCCGGCGTCAGGTCTAGGGCTTTGAGGTGGTTTCTCCAAAGTTGAGGGGAGTGCATTGGCCTCTAAACAGAAGCTGCGTGCACATCAGAACCAGGGAAGAGCGCATTTCCTTCCTAAGCCTCCACGCTGAGGCGCGAAACCAGAGCGCGGTGCGCCACCCGTCCCCAGGGCATGGCGACCCCTCTGGCTGAGGACAGGGATCGGGCTCCCTGGGCGCTGCTGGAGGGCCCCGCACGCCTCCTACTGCAGGCGCTGCAGGCGGGACCCGAGGGGACGCGGGGTGGCCTCCGAGTGCTGCAGACGCTGGCCAGTCGCAGCGGGGAGCCCTTTGACTGGGGCCGCTTCCTGGAGGCGCTGTGCCGGGAGGAGCCGGTGCTGGCGGGCCCCGAGTGCCGCCTCGAGCTGTAAGTCTCCGCTCGCGGCCCTTCCACCCCTGCTTGTCGCCGCTCCTACTGTTACTGCTCGTTTCATCGTCCTGCCGCCCTTTTCTAGCTGAAGAAATGAGCAGAGAGAAGGTTGAAGGATTGCTCTCAGCGAGAGCTCATGAAGGAGCCCTGGCCATGCCGCGCACCCGATGGCGAGGACCGTCCTGTGTGACAGGCACCTAGACACCAAAGATACAAAAACACGTGGAGTAAAATGATTTTAATAGCGAACTTCCATTACTAAAATAAATGGACAGGTGCTTCCATTATAGGCTTATTTGTTGTTGTTATGTGCCGTCGAGTCGCCTGCGACTCATAGGCTTATTTACGTGTACATTATACGCACGTGCTCAAAGAAAGGAAGCACACAAAAATAGTTGGGAGTTTTCACATAGAACAATCTTGGAACTATTACAAAGTAGGTTCCAACATGATTTTTTTTAGCTGAAATAGAATATATCAATGACGTTTTGAACAAGATGCTCCATGAGTGCTTATTGAATGACTCCCATGCTGACCCCCTCTCTGTCCACAGGGCCCTTTGTAGTTCTCTGTCCTGTGTTTGCTTCAGCAAGATACTAACTGTTTGCTCCCCTTCACCCAGGAAACCACTGCTGCTGCAATTGCCCATCTTATGTCAGAGGAACCTGATGTCCCTGCTGATGGCTGTCGGGCCATCACTACCCAAAAACAAGGTCCTCCCTGTGCTACAGATTGTCCAACAAGACCCTGACCCCTGGCTAAGAGCTCTAGGGGTGTTACTGCAGAGGGATTTGGGAGTTGGAGAGACTGTTGAGGGAACATCGCCTCTGTCCACAACGTGTCAGACACAGCTCCGAGAACTGTGTATGCGGCTGGGCCAGAGAAGCAGGAGGCTGAAGTTGCTTCAGGCTCCAGATCCCCAAGAGGAAAAAGAAAAGGAAGAGGAAGACCTGGATCTCCAGCAATCTGGGAAACGCAAGAAGGAGCCAGAGGAGGAGCCTGCCAGTCCTGAGCAGGAGAGTGCCCCTAAAAGGCTTCGGTGTTTGGAAAAAGAGGAGGGTGAGAATCAGGAGGAGAGAGCTGAGCTGGAATCATCGGAATGCCTGGTAGATCAGGAAGGTGCATCACCCAGTAAGAACCAGCCTGCAGGGGGAGCTGAGACCAGCGAAGCTGGTCAGCATGTGGACAATGCTATGGACCTGGCTGAGAATGTGGAGTTGCCAGAAGCTGTCCAGGTACTAGGCTAGGGAGGCTGGGTTTGAAATGAGCCTTCAAGAGTGGGATTTGTTTGGGAAAGAACAGTCAGATAATCTAGTCTCCACAGATTCCAAGGAGAAAGGAGCTACTAGATGTTTGAACACTCATCCTGAAGACTTGTAACGGAGCACATTAAGGGTGCTAGGAAAGCGGAAAGGCCCAGGGACCATGTCTAGCACCTTGTTCTGGGGATGAGTGTCTCAGTCCAAGGCCTGCATCTACCCCATCACAATTGGGTGCAGAAAATACAAGTCCAGACCATTGAGTTTCTTTCATACATAGATCTTATCTAGTTTGAATTCTTAAGTGCTTTTCAATATAAATTGTTGATTTTCTTGAACTGTCTTTGCACTGGTCTGGGACCTTCTCAGGAGAGGGAGCTAATCCTGGGCTTGGGGTGCTGCTGTGGAAGTAAGGCCTTTACACTGATCATACTCTCCACAGGACCAGCTTCTGAGGCTGCAGCAGCTGCTGAAGACCTTGGGAGAGGTAACTCAGTCCCTGCCCTGCTTACCATAGCCCTCCTCCACCTTGTGCTTGGAACCTCAACATTGCTCAGGGAAGCCCCAATGCAGTGAGACCCAGATTGGCAAGAGGGGATTATAGAAGGCAACTCAGGGTGGACTGAGGGTCTGAGGGCAGTCACTGCAGGAGCTTTTCTTGGCCCAAGTACAGGTGTGCCATCTACCACCACGCAAGGTCCTCTCTGATAGTGCTTTCAGGAACTGAAGCCCCCACTGCTGCTCCTCAGTGAACTCCGGCAGCCCTGATGTTGGCTTTGTCTCCTCAGGGCTTAGAGGATGCGCCACCAGTTGAGCTGCAGCTTCTCCATGAATGCAGTCCCAGCCAGGTGAGTCCAGAAAAGACACCTTGAGCTGAGTCACACCTCCTTCTCTTTTTTCATTTGTTTCTTATCTCAAGTAGGGATTTGGGGAAGTAATTTTTTTTGGGTT
The DNA here is from genome assembly GCF_000299155.1 of Elephantulus edwardii. Lineage (NCBI taxonomy): Eukaryota > Metazoa > Chordata > Mammalia > Macroscelidea > Macroscelididae > Elephantulus > Elephantulus edwardii. The sequence goes on along the minus strand of NW_006399767.1, from coordinate 26,065,430 downwards.
CTGTGGTCCCTCAGTAGGAGAGGTCACCCTCAGTGGTTTCTTTTAGCCCTGGGTTCCTCCCACCTAGGGCAGTTCTCAACCTTCCCTTACCTGGATGCCCTTGTCCTGCTGCTTCTACTGTCACGTTGGCTACAGACAGACTAGAGATGAGAGTGTCTCAGTATTCTGCCTCCTTCCCTTCCCCTCTCTGCTGGCAGGTGGACCTAATATGTGCACAGTTGCAGCTCCACCAGCTCTCAGACACAGGTCTCCTGCAGCTCTGCTCCTGGCTGCTTGCTCTTTCACCAGACCTCAGCTACAGCAGCGCCACCGTGCTGACCAAGAGCCTCTTTCTTGAACGGGTAGGTCGATTAGGAGGTAACTTGGAACACCAGGGATGATAGGGTGGTCTAAACTCTTCAGAAGGGGAGGGCTGAAGGAATTCTCTGCTATATAGACAGCCCATTAGGGCAGCCTGGGGCAAGGAAAGAGAGCCTGGGTATCTACCCACATGGCATCTAATGGTTCTCCCCTGGGCCCTGAACTTTTCTAGAAGCTCGAATATGACTCTCAGTTAAAAGAACTTGGTTGGGTTTTTTTCCTCTGTAATACTTACTACGGTCTGAAACGTGGTTCTAGAAAACATTTGAGGAAGGAAAGACACATATTTTTGTTGTTATTATGTGCTGTTAGGCGACCCTGTGAACAATGATTTTGTACCTTGCCCTGTCCTGGGCCCACCTCACCATCTCTGATGTAGCTGACTCCATTGCCAGTCGCTGTGTCAATACACCTCTTCAAGGGTCTTCCTTTCCTATGCTATCTACCCTTCCAAGCGTGATGTCCTTCTCCAAAGACTGGTCCCTCCTGGCAGTATGCCCAAAGTATGTGAGATAGAGTTTCAGAATCCTTGCCTCCAAGGAGCAACTTGGTTTTGCCCTTTCTTGGAGAGACCTGGTGGTTCTCTTGGTCGCCCATGGTATGTTCAGTACTCCCCCTGCACCACAACTCAAAGGCATTGATTCTTCTTCTGTCATCTTTATTCATTGTCCAGTTCTCAGATGGATAACAAGGAATTGAGAAAACCATGGCATGGATCAGGCAGACCTTAATCTCTAGACTGACATCATTGCTCTTTTGCACTCAGGAGAGGTCCTTGACAGCAGATTTCCCCAAAGCAAGTCATCTTTTGATTTCCTGACTGTTGGTGCCAAGAGTGTTGATTGTGGATCTGAGCAAGAAGACATTAGTGAATTATTTATTTTTTTTTCTTCCCCCTTGTCTGTAGATTCTCTCCCTGACTTCTTCCGCCTCCCGCCTGCTCACAACTGCCCTAACCTCCTTCTGTGCAAAGTATACCTATCCAGTCTGCAGAACCCTTGTTGGCCCCATGCTCCAGGCTCCAGGTTTAGGTAATTCTGGAACTGGCCATTGGGCTGGTTGGTCTGCCTGCTCTGTTTCTATCACCCCTGAAGTGGCCTCTTGCCCTGGCAGGAGGAATATATTCAGTGGGTAAATATACCTTTTACTTCCCTGATGATTCTTCCAGTATGGCCTGGGTAGTCCCCTAATCCCCGAGTCCCATCCTGTCCTGCCATTTTCACATAGACTGCTCCCCTTCACTCTTATTCAGGTCCAGCTCAAACAGAGTTGCTGTGCTGCCTTATGAAGGCTTTGGAGCCAGACGCACAGGTTCTGATGCTGGGGTGAGTGATAACCCTCCATGCTGTCTCTGTTCCTACTACCACCTCCCTGAGTACTGGCTTCTGGCACTCCGGGGTTGGAGCAGGTTAGGCAAAGATGGGTTGTAACTCAGCCAAACACCCTCTTCCTGTTGCCTGAACCTGGCTCATGTCTTCCCACTTTGTGACTTCATGCAAGTTGCCATCCCATGTTCCTTCCCAGTCCAGGGTTGCAGCCTGCCTTAATTCTGCCCTGCCTAGGTATGAGGGCTGACTGTGTGCCAGACATGTTGGGGACACAGAGGAAGTTGATGGTTCCCGCTCGTGAACAGTTGACAGGGTAGTTGGAATATGGCACTGTGGTTAGGAGCCCTGGGTTTGGAGTTACACATGTCTTCAGATCTCATCCCTGCCTTTTATGTAGTTGTGTGAAAACAAGTTATTTCATCTGTCTGAACCTCATTTTCCCCATATAGTAATCACTTGATAGGTATTTTTTGGAGAGTAAATGTGATAATACATACAAAGACTTTGCCGCAGTGTTTACAAAGTCAGAAGATAGACTGGAAATAGACATCTTATTTATTGAAGCATTATTACTTTGATATGCTTTGGCTTGTTAGAGTTCCTGAACATAGACTTTTCCAGAACTCTTACTTGGAAAGATTGTTTTTGGTGTACTGCAAATCATAGCTCCCAGTTACTTCTTACTCTTTACTCACTACAGACTATGTTTTGTAGCCACCCCTTTCTGTGCTCTTTTGATTTTAGACAGCTTATCAGCTTTTCACTGAATCCTCCTCCCTGTTCTCTTTGCCATTGAGTAGACACTGACTCTAGCTGACCCTCCAGCAGGTTTTCAGAGGTTGTAAAATTTCTTCTGTCAGGAGGTGATTGCCTGCCTTTCTCCTACAGAGCTGTTGGTGGATTTGAACCACCAGAGGTGCCACCTTGAGGTTAGCAGTGCCGCTCCCTGAGGACTGTGCCACCAGAGCTCCCCTGTTACTAGATAGACTTGCTGATGGGAGGAGAAGACTCTTAATCTAAGACTCTTATTTTGCAAGAGTCTACTCTGACTGAAGAAGAAATGCTTTCAATGTTTATAGACCTGTGAATGAGCCTCACTTGGTTCTTTCTGTGTCAACATAAAGCCTCATGCAAAAATCCTTAATCTCAACAGAAGGACTTTTTTTTCTTCAGAAGGATTTTTTAAGTGTCCAGATAGATATCAAAGGCATAGACTATAGGCCTTATGCAGTAAGGCATGAGAACAAATAATGCACAGAATATTTTTTTCTAAACAAGGTGACTCTAAAGAGAACAACAAAGTTTCAGTAACTTTACAATACTTAAAAAGTAACAATTTTAAAAAACAATATTTTATTATTAGGCAAAACAGAGATTGAATGTTGTTAGTATGTATCATAAATTAGTCTTTTGTAAAATAATTACTAAAAGTCTTAGACTAAACTGTTTGATTCTAAAGTATTAAACTCTGAGAGAATCAATATATAGTATCTCTGTATAGAATGGATTTCTTTTTTAAAAAATTTATTTATTTATTATTATTTTTTGTGTGTACCATCAAATCAGATCTGACTGGTACAGGAGGAGAGATTGCCCCGCCTTCTCCGGCAGAGCATCAGGTGGATTCAGTGTCTCTCTGGGATTGCAGTGCAGCTTCTTGCCACTAGGCCACCTAAGCTCCCTTTAGAATGGATTTCTTAAATTGATATAGTTTAATGTCAGGTTATTCACTTTTTAGGTTATTGAAGATTAATCAAAATGTTTATTAAACTATGGGCAGTGAGGGGAGCTCTGGTGGCCTAGTGGCAAGAAGCTGCAACTACAATCCCAGAGGTGCACGGTTCGAATCCACCAGATGCTCTGCCAGGGAAGGAGGGACCATCTCCTCCTGTACCAGTCAGATCTGATTTGACGGTACACTCACACAAAAATAATAAAATATAAAAAAAAAACCCAAACCATAAACTATGGGCAGTGTAAAAAAAAAAGGTTTATTAAACTTATTTCAACACTAAACAAATGATACATAGATTTCAACCTAAAAAACCAGGGAGAAGATGTCATCCTGAAAAGCACTTACTAAGCCCTTTAATTTTTTAAAAAATTTTTTAAAATTTATTTATTATTATTATTATTATTATTATTATTATTTTGTGTGTGTGTACCGTCAAATCGGATCTGACTGGTACAGAAGGAGACTGCCCCTCCCTCTCCAGCAGAGCATCTGAAAGCCCTTTGGATACCCTCATGGGCACAGACATGAAGTGGAAAACCTGAAGGATAATATAAGAAGGGGCAGCCTCATTGGTGACATCAGCTACCCTCACCGATGCCTTCTCTGTTTTATATTCATTATCTCAGTTAATCTTGTAGTCCTGTGAGGTTCGTTGCCCCTTATAAATGGGAGCATTAAACCTCAGAGAGGACCGGCCCAGAGGTCACAGAGCCAGCAGGAGCTGAAGCGTGGAGTTAAACTTGAGTCTGTCTACGCAAGAAGCCATGTTGTCTCCACTGTGCTGTGCTGCTTTTTCCAACAAGGTGCAGTAGAACAGGAAGCAAGGTGGAGTGGACGTCAGTGCGGGCTGGGCTCTGCAGAGAAAGCTCACCTCCGGGCAGCCTCTTGTGTCCTCACTCCATCAGCATCCTGTTCCCCGGCTCTCTTGCTGCTTTTACTCAGGATACAGTTTGGACAACTGGTTGTTTTTTAGAGAACCTTTTTATACTTTATTCTAAAGTCCTTTGTTGTCAGTTTCTGGGGATCCTGGGAGGGTCTTAGGACCTCCAGCACTAAATCTGAGCTCTGCACCAGTGGCAGCAGAAGGTAGCTCTGACCACTTGTTCTGGGCATCTCTGTGGTCCCCACAGAAGGAGCTGTGGCTTGGCATGGGGGGTGGCTTTCTCACTGAGACCTCTGTTTCCAGACAGATCTTAGAGCTGCCCTGGAGAGAGGAGACTTACCTGGTGTTGCAGACGCTCCTGGAGCAGCGGGTGAGCATTCTTTGGGGAGGAGAGGACAAGGACTTGTGGCATTGCTGTGGAGAGACCCTGGGCTTTGATTCCTTCCCTGGGGAAAGGATATGTAGGACGTCAGGGTGCCTGTAACAGCAGGAGTACCACTGGCTTGAAAGAGAGCACTCTGTAAATACCTCTTACTAGCCATGTGGCAGGGTGGGGCGGGGAGGAGGGGCATATTTTGACATATATATTCAACTATAATTTTATTTTTTAATAGACTATAGCTGTTTATGGTTTACAGTTTGACAGATATACAATAAAAAATTCCTTTCTGGCTCCCAGCCATCTGGAAAAGAGAGTCCCTTCTCTAGGGCTGACTAGTATTGCTAGTTTAAGGAGAATTCTCCCTAAATAATGTATATATTAAAGGAAACATGAATAAATTTACTTTCTTTCTGCTTTTTATAGACACCTAACTTCCCAGTCTCACTGTATCCTCATTGTTTCTACTTTACAATGTATTTTGGTGATTTCTCCATATGTTGTTTTCGGGAGCTCTCATGGCCTAATGGCAAGAAGTTGTGCTACAATTTCAAAGGTATAAGGTTCGATTTCACCAGCTGCTCCACGGGAGCAGGAGGGGCAATCTCCTCCCATGGTGATTAACTGCCTCTGAAAACCTACCAGAGTGTCAGCTATGGGTCGGTTCTGACTCAGTGGTACACAACAACATACCATTCTCAATGTATCTTTGTTGTTTCTACTTTACAATGTATTTTGGTGATTTCTCTCTTTGAGTACCTAATATTCTGTGTTATTTGTGTCTATCTTAGGTAGTTAACGTCTTTAGACCAATTTCCTCATCTGTTAAAGGAGCATAATGATAGTCCCTACCACCTAAGACTGATGTGGTTCAAATGAGATCACTGATACAAAGTGCTCAGAATGATGTGTTGTGTTGTCGTAACATGCCCTTGACACAGGAGTTGCTAAAGTAGGTGTGGCTTTCCCGCCCTCTGCAGGCGGAGAGAGGCTCCTGCCCTCTGAGGGAAGCTTGTGGACTTCCTTCTGATCGGTAATGATCGTGCGTACAGCAAAACCAAACGCTGCTGGTGCTGAGCCGTCCTCACAGGCACTGCTCTGCCTGAGCCCATAGTCACAGCCATTGTGCCCGTCCATCTCACTGAGGGTCTTCCTCTTGGTCATCAGCCTTCACTGTTGCAAGAAGGACATCACCCACTACTGTGATGTCCTTCTTCACACACTGGTCCCTCAGAGCACATGCCCAAAATCTTGTGAGATCAAGTCTCACCATTCTCAGGGCACCTCTGCCCTGTTGTATGAACCTGATGCTTAGTCTAGCCACGTGGTAGCTATTTTTTTGAGGTGCTTTTGTTCTAGCATGACCTCACAGTCCTTTGTGAGCCATGCTAAGGATCCTTCCCCTCCCATCATCCTCGGCTGCACCTTTGCCATGGAGTCACTATTTTTTTCTGAGCCCTACGTGCTGGGATGTATGTGCTGTATGTACTCTCTCATTTAATCCTTTTTACCACCCTCAAAGTTGGATACTGTGGGCCTCATTTTACCCAGCCAGGAGGTGGTAGAGCTGGGATTAAAGCCAGAGCTCGCTGAATGAAGAACCCAGGTCTTTCTTGTGTACTGTTCTGTTTCCCCAATGTGTACAGGTGGAAATGACCCCTGAGAAGTTCAACGTCCTGATGAAGAAGCTCTGTGAGGAGGGACTGTCAGCCACTACCTCCATGCCCTTGGCCAAGCTCCTGCTCACAGTGATGACCAAGTACCAGGCCACTGTGAGTGTCCATAGGGCCATGGGGACTGGCCCCTGGAGGGCCTCATCCATCCACTAATTTAAGCCGAAAACTGGGCATCGGAACTACCCAGGAGCTCACTCATCCAGCAAACAGCTCCATGCACCAGATGGTCTGTGGGCATTAGGGTGACCATAATGGAGTTTCTGTCCTTGAATTGATCTCTTGCTGTACTCTAGGCTAGTGAGCAAGGGGGGAAGATGATTGTAATAACTGCAAAGAGCCACATGGGAGGTGAGCACAGAGTATTTGCAGCAGAGGAGGAGGGCACTTAAGCCTTGTTTATGGTTGGAAGTTGGGAAAGATTTCCTAGCTCTTAAGGTAGGTAGTCAAAGGCTAGAGACAGGAAATGGCATTACAGGCAAAGGCAAGTGATGTAAATGTGTAGACTGGGGATCTACGATTGCTAGGGTGCCCGGGGCCCAGAAACCTGATGGTGACAGGGAGTAAAGTTTCCAAAAGCAAAAAACTCAGCAGTCAAGTGAATTCTGACTCATAGCAACCCTCCATTAAGTTAGCAAAGCTGTAACTATTTATGGGAGAAGACTACTGACCTTTCACCCAGGCTGGTGGAATTGAACTAGCGACCTTTCAGTTAACACCTGCATGTTATGCTACTTGGAGAATAAAAGTTGAGAAAACCAAACTCACTGTTACCAAGTAGATGCTAGCCCCTAGCCAACCCTCATCAGGTTTTACCACCAGAGATCCTTAAGGGGTAAGATTGTGTTGTTGCTGTTATTTATTGTTGAGTTGGAACTGACCCATAGCAGACCTGGGAGGAGGTGGCCCATTTTTCTCCTGCAGAGCAGCTAGTGGATTCAAACCACGTGCCTTTGGGTTAACTCCTTACCCCCCATCTAGAGAAACAGAAATAAATGCATAATTTCGTGGGGCTCATGAATCCCCTAGAGACCAGAGGACCAGTGTCAGTTATGGAGAGCCATCTGAGGGCCTTCAGCTGGGGACTGACTTGTTGATCAGATGAGCATTTAGGCAGGAGCATCTCAGGACAGTGGTGACTGGACATGTCCATCTGACTCCTGCTTAACCATGTGAAATGAGGAAGGATACATTAGTCAAGGGTGGACTTCTCCCATCATCTTTGCATCTGGCTTCCTCTGCCCTTCCAAAACTGAGCCCATGGGGCAAAGGGAAGAAAAGAGATGTGTCTTCTTCATTATTTAAAGCTGCTATAAAAGTCTGCTGTCAGAGACCTCTTCAAAGTACTGAAGAACAACAATATCAGTCTGGAGACTAAGGTGCACCTGATCCAGGCCATAGTCTTTGCACTTACTTGCTATGCATCAGAAAGTTGGACAATAACTAGGGATAATAGAAGGAGAATTGATGCCTTTGAGCTGTTGTGCTGGAGAAGAGTATTGAATATACCATGGACTGCTAGGAGAACAAACAGGTTCATCCTAAAGAGGGTGAGACCAGGCTTCCCTTTGGAGGCAAGGATTCTGATGCTTCATCTGACATACTTTGGATAGGTTGCAAGGCAGGATCAGTCTTTGGAAAGGGATGTCATGCTTGGGAGGGTAGAGGGACAGCACAAGAGAGGAAGACCCTGGATGAGATGAATTGATTCAGTGACTGGGATAATGGGGGTAGGTGTGTCAGAGACAATAAGATTGGCACAGGATAGAACAGGGTTTAGGGCTCTTTGTCCAAAAAGTCGCTATGAGTCGCAGGTGACTTGATGGCACATAACAACAACATAACAGATAACACAAGTAGATGACTTTTGCAAACAGAATGATATTCTGTTACAGTCTAGGAGCCACTCATTGTTGTTCAGTAGGGATAGATTCATATCTGATCTCCTTTTATTGGGTTTCTGAGGCAGAAGATTGCAAGAGAGATTACCCATCTTTCGCCCATTGAGCCACTGATGGACTCAAACTGCTAGAGAGGCACAACCTTTGAGCTGGCAATGGAACTCCCTGTGGGCTGTGCCACCAGAGCCCCCTTTTAAAAGCCTGGAAATCCAAATTCAGGGTGCAGCTCTAAGGATAGATCTTGTGTTCCTTCCGCTTCTGTAGGCCAGTTTGCTCTCTGGAGATCTCCATGCATCTGGCCTTCCCCAGTGTTAAGTCTGAAAGAACACTCTCCACTTCTGACTGTTTTCCCCTGGTGGTACTGAGGGTCCCCACTCTTGACTGACTTTCTTCCCTTTTGGGCTCTTGTGAGATAAAATGTGTTAGAGGGCTATGATGGGATTAAGGGGCCTTATATTCACCCCTAATACTTTTACAGCAACGGTGTGTCTCTGGAGACAAAGGTGTGTCTGATACAGGCCATGGTCTTTGCAATCACTTGTTCTGCATCAGAGAGCTGGACAATGACCAAGGAGGATAGAAGGAGAATTGATGCTTTTGAGCTTTGGTGTTGGAGAAGAGTGCTGAAGGTGCTATGGACTGCTAAGAGAACAAACAGATTCATCCTGGAGAGGGTTAAACCAGGCTGCTCCTTGGAGGCAAGGATTCTGAGGCTTCGTCTGACATACTTTGGTCATGTTGTAAGGAGAGACCGGTCCATGGAAAGGGACATCATGCTTGGGAGGGTGGAGGGCAGGCTCAGGAAGGGAAAGCCCTCTGGGAGGCGGATTGATTCGGTGACTGTGGCAATCGTGTTTGAGGCAATGAGATTGGCACAGGACAGAGCAGAGTTTAGGGCTGTTGTAGATAGGGTCGCTATGAGTCGCAAGCGACTCAATGGCACATAACAACAACAACAACAATACTTTTACAAATATTTAGTGTATCCGATTGTGGGGAATCATTACATGGTTTCCATCTTATATCATTATATACATGTATTTTTTGGGCACAGTTGAATCCTTGACAAGAGGAACAGGCTGCTGAAGTCCTAACATAATTTTTCCTTCTTTCCAGATCACTGAGTCCCAAAGGCTGGGCCTAGCTAAGGCCTTAGAGCTCAACACCACTTTCCTGAGGAAGTCTCTGCAGGCTGCCCTGAAACATCTGACTTCCTGACCATGCACCAAGAGGCCATTCTCAGGGAGCTCCCTCCCCAGATTCTTGAAGGACACTGTCCTCATGAACTCATCCTCACCCCTTGCCTAAGGGGAAAGCTGAACCTGGCCCTCTCATGGACCTCGTTTCCCAGACTCCGGAGAGGAAGGACGTCTTGGCTTCCAGTCAGCAGGGCTGCCCCTGGGTTAAGGGAGCTGGATGAGCTGTCATTTCTTTCGGGGCTGCTGACCCTGAGTTCAGTCCTCGTCATTTCTGCCTCAGGTCCCAGGAACAGAAACTTTTGTGTTAAGGCCACCAAAGGGTCTGAGCAGATGCCTCTTAATCCAGGAGCCCCAGGGGACCTGTGTACTCAACAGAAAACTCTTGTAATTAAAAGTAGCTTAGCACCACTGTTTGTATATCTAACTTGACCAAAGGAATTTCATTAAAACCAGCAAGTTCACTAAGGACTTACTTGGAATATTTCCTGCCCGATCCTGTGCTATCCTCCCAGTCTCTACTGTCCTTAAGCCTGTTGTTACAGCCGCTGTGCTAGTCCAGCTCCTCTCACCCTCTGCCTTTCCAAGCACGGTGTCCACTTTTAAGGACAGGCCCCTGCTGGTAACATGCCCAAAGTATGGGAGATGAAGTCTCACCGTCCTTGGCTCTGAGGAGCACCCTGACTATTTCTCCCACGAAAGAACTGCTTGCTCTTTTTGGCAGTCCACTGCATGTTCTGCAGTGAATGAGAAGCTCTAGTGGCTTAGTGATAGGAGTTGCTCTGCTGACCCAAAGGCACATATTTCAAGCTTATAAGCCACTCTGTAAGAGAAAAATGGACAGTCACTTTCTGTGTGATTTAATACCCCTGAAAATCTGTTAGAAGATCAGCTATGAGTTGGTTCCTACTAGATAGTACATAACAACAATACCACAATTCAGCATCAATTATTTTTTGGGCCTGACTTATTCCTTGTCCAACTTTCATATGCCTATGAAGTAACAGAAAATACCTTGACCTGAGTCAGAAATACCTTGTTCTTTAAACTGACATCCTTGTCCTTTGTTTTTTGGTGCCATCTAGTTGACTACGACTTGATGACTACGTCATAGCAAATCATTGAACAACAGATCTGAACCCTCCCTACTCTGCACCATCCTCACCATCCCTGATCTGCTCAGGCCCACTGTGTCTATTTTGTTAGAGATCTCCCTCTCTTTCTCCGACCCTCCATCTTTCCCAGCTTGATGTCATTTTGTAAGGACTGGCCCTCCTGACAATGTGCCCCAAGTACGTTAGAGTTTCACCATCTCTCCCTCTAAGGAGCACCCTGATTGTGCTTCTTCCAAAACAGACTTGTTTATTTTGGCAGTCTACGGTACATTCTCTGGTGGCCTAGTGGCAAGAAACTGTTGCAACCCCAAAGGCACATGGTTCAAGGCCACCACCTGCTCTGCAAGAGAAAGATGGGCAATCTCCTGTGCGATTAATTGCCTCTGGAAACCCGCCAGATTGCAATAACAACATGGTATATTCTCTGCCACCACAATCCAAAGGCATTGATTTTTCTGTCATCATTCATTGTCCAACTTTCGGATGAATAGGAAGTAATTGAAAAGACTTCGGCTTGAATCAAGCACACTTTAGTCTTTAAACTGGCATCATTGTTCCTTAGCACTTTGAAAAGGTCCTTGACAGATTTAAGCTCATGTTGAGGCTTTAGTACAGATTTATCTTTGATCTTCAGCAAGTGCTTCAAGCTCTCATCCTTCTATGCAAGCAAGGTAGTGTCATTTGCATAATACAGCTAGTTCATGAGTGCAAACCTGATGGCACTTCCGTCAGAGTCTAGCATCTTCAGGTCTATGCTCAGCAGATTGATTAAAAGTGAGATGAAAAGGACACAACTCTGATACACACCTGTCCTGATTTTCGATGAGACTGGCAAGGCAGTACAGTCATAGACCTTATTTTAAATCATGCAGTACCCCCTTGTTCTGTACAATTGCTTCTTGGTCTAAGCACAAGTTCCACATGAGCAGGATTAAGTGATCTGGAATTCTTTTTTTTCTCAATGTTATCCATAGTTTATTATTATCCACACAGTCAAAATTGTGCTCATACAGAACACTTAAGTATGCTCATATGGAATCTATACCTACATTAAGAAGCTGTTGTCCACACAGAGCAAGGGAACACTGCCTGCTTTAAAATCAAGAAGGGTGTGCGTCAAGGTTGTATCCTTTCTCCATACCTATTTGATCTGTGTGTTGAGCAAATTGGGAAGACTGTGGCATCAGGATTGGAAGAAGACTCATCAACAACCTGCATTATTTAGATGACACAACTTTGCTTGCTGAAGGTGAGAATATGAACCACTTGGTAGTCAAGGACTACAGCCTTCAGTATGGAAGATCCTTACTACAGGAGCAACAGCATTATGATAGATGGATAAAGGATTGAAGCTGTTATTTCATCCTGCTTGGATCAACGATCAACGCCATTGACACCAGCAGTCAGGAAATCAGGAGACATATTGCACTGGCCAAGTCGGCTGTCAGGGAACCTCTCCAAATGCTAAGACTAAGGTGCACCTGATTCAGGCCAGGATGACAGAAGATGCCTTTGAGGGTTTTTTAGTGTTGTTCTTTTAATGTAATCTTTCCACTCCCTACAGGCAAATACAAATCAGATTTATGAAGACAGCGATAATAAAAGGCAATAGTAATGAAAACAAGTGAGCTCTGGTGGCCTAAGTGGCAAGAAGTTGCACTGTAATCCCAGGGGTGTGCAGTTCAAATCCACCAGATGTTCTGCTGGAGAAGGAGGGACTATCTCCTCCTGTACCAGTCAGATCTGATTTGACCGTACATGCACAAAAAATAATAATGAAAACAATTTTTTTAAGCTAAAGAAGCTTTATTAAGGGGCTCCCAGGCAGGATTCCTTGATTTAGAGAGAGACAGACCAGAGGAAAAACACCTGAAAACAATTTTGGAAAGCCCACAAAAACCCAATAAACTTCTATTTAAACAGAACTGACTTGGTGCCGAGTTGTCAGAACACCAGTAACTTGGGAACCACCTATATGAGGCGATAGATAAATGTACTTTCTCAGGGTTTTGGAAGCTGGAAGTTCATGTTCAGGGCACTAGCTGTAGATGAAAACTGCACTGTGGGGAAATCCTGGGTTAAGCTTCTCAGGTATGTTCCTCTGTCATCCCTGGAGATCTCTACGTGGCATCCATCTTACCCAGTCGTCCTTGCCTTTGAGTTTTAATGCTGGAGAAGAGTACTGAATATCCTATGGACTGTCAAAAGAACAAACAGAAGTGTCTTAGAGATAGGGCAGTCAGAGTGCTCCTTGGAAGCCAAGATGGAGAAACTTCGTCTTTCATTCTTTGGACATATAGGTAGGCGAGGCTATTTCTTGGAAAGACATCATGCTTGGAAAAATGGAGAGTCAGTAAAGGAGAGGAGGACCTCCAATGAGATGGACTGGATTCACACAGTGACTTCAGCAGTGGGATTCCAGTGTGTCAGAGATGTTGAGGATGACACAGGATAAAACAGGGTTCAGGTTGGCTGTTCATGTTCATACGGTCGCTATAAATCATACTCGACTCGACTTGACGGCACCTAACAACAAAAATAGTAAAAAATGTCTTCACAATCAGTAGGAGGGATTACTAATCCTCAAAACAACCGTGGAGCCAACCCTTGCGTAGCCTAGTGCTCAGCGTGCCTTGCAGAATAAAGCTTTCCAGCGAGGTCTTGCGCGCTGGCTTCGCTTCCACGGGACGCGCGGCTGCTCCCTCCAGTGGTCGTAGGCCGAAGTGCTCCTGACTAAGCGATCAAAGTGCGTTGTCTTGGAAAAACCGTACAAACAAGAGAACTCTCGCGAGAACAAGGCTCCTATTTGAGCGCATGTGCGACAAGTACCACTCTCTTTTCCGGTTACTGCGGCGCTAGCAACCATGAGGTTAGTGGTGCTTAAAGCCCAATCTACGCCTATCTCCTCCTTTAGACGCTCTTTTGGGAATTAGAGCACTTCGGGTGAAATCTGGAGGTTTCTGTCAGGCTTTATAGTGGATCATTTCTTGTTCGGGGCCAGGCTTCCCTCCTCCGGATCGGTCCCCAGCGAGGGCTCGTTCCTCGGGTCATGGGTTTGTCTGGCTCAAAGCCCCAACTTGTTCTCCATTCTGGGCTCGAGTTTTGGAGACGGGAAGGTCTCCGAGACGCCCACCGCGCTGAGCGTTGTCTGTCTTTCCTTTCACAGCAGCAAAGTCTCTCGCGACACCCTCTACGAGGCGGTGCGGGAAGTCCTGCACGGGAACCAGCGCAAACGCAGAAAGTGAGTGCGGGCCGCCCGCGATGGCGCCAGGCCGGGGGTGATTTGGAGAAGTCGGGCCGGGGCTTCCTGACCCTGTTTTCTTTTTCCATAAGGTTTTTGGAGACTGTGGAGCTGCAGATCAGTTTGAAGAACTATGACCCTCAAAAGGACAAGCGTTTCTCTGGGACCGTCAGGTTGGCACCGTTCTTACCCCACCCAGCCCTCAGTGCCCCCGTGGCTGTCGTCTCCCCTTCGGGCTCCTGCTGACGAGCTCGAGGCAGCCGCAGCGGCATTGATGAGCCAGGGTAGCTCAGACCACCCGCTCGAGGCAGGAGTGGCTGAGCGGACCCCCACCCTGGGTCTTAAAACATGAGGGGAGGCGTGGGGAGGCCTTGGCCGATCCCGCCGGCTAGTTTGAGAAGCCAGACTAGCTGTTGGTGATGTGGACACTCTGGGTAAGGCTTCACGGCTGCTGTCCCAGACCCCTTCACCTGTGCTAGTCACCCGAGGCCAACAGTCACCGGATTTGTTTCCCCGAAACACAGGCTTAAGTCCACCCCACGCCCCAAGTTCTCTGTGTGTGTTCTTGGGGATCAGCAGCACTGTGATGAAGCCAAGGCTGTGGACATCCCCCACATGGACATTGAAGCGCTGAAAAAACTCAACAAGAATAAGAAACTGGTCAAAAAGCTGGGTGAGTGCATCTGGTGTAAACAACTGCCACATGAGTTTAAAAACAAGTGGTTAGAATTGGGAGTAACAAGGTCTGCAGCATGGGACCGTTTGCAAGTTGGAAGAGCCCTATGGGTTGTGAGTAGGGGCTACTGGATTGACTAGACCGGTAGCTGAATGAGATATTTGTAACAACCCATGATCTTCTGAGAAAAGGCTTTATGTGAACACTTAAGAGGAAGGTGTAGGGTAATTATTTCTGTAATAGTGAAAAATTGTTAAGTCTTCGCAATTGCTTATGCGTCAGAAAGCTGGACCATGACTAGGGATGATAGAGCACTGATGCCTTTGAGCTGTGGTGCAGGAGAATGGTATTGAATATACCATGGACTGCTAGGAGGAAAACAGGGTTGTCCTGGAAGAGGGTGAGATCAGGCTGATGCTTGGAGGCAAGGATTCTTTGGTTTCATCTGACATAATTTGGACATGTCTTTAGAAAGTGACAACATGCTTGGGAGGGTGGGGGGGACAGCACAGGAGAGGAAGACAGACCCTCCATGAGATGGATTGATTCAGTGACTGGGATAATGAAGGTAGGTGTGTCAGAGAAGATAAGGTTGGCACAGGATACAGCCTGTTTCAGGGCTGTTGTACTTGGGGTTGCTATGAGAGACAAGCCACTCGACAGTGCATAATTCTGAAGATTAATTTGCTCTTTGATAGAATATTTTTAGGCCTTCCCTTACTACCATGTTTGGTGAGTCTAGAATAAGGTGCTGATTAGTTGCTAAGCATCTTATGGCTGCCTCCCTGTCTTTAATAGCCAAGAAGTATGATGCCTTTTTGGCCTCTGAATCCCTGATCAAGCAGATCCCAAGAATCCTAGGTCCAGGGCTGAATAAGGCTGGCAAGTTCCCTTCTCTGCTGACCCACAATGAGAACATGGTGGCAAAAGTAGACGAGGTGAAGTCCACCATCAAATTCCAGATGAAAAAGGTAAGAGGGGCTTGTCAGTAGTGGAATCATGTAGCATATCCAAGGCTTAAGAGAGGGAGGGGTACTAGGGACTCTCCGCTGTCTCGATTTCACATTGTCTTTGGATACATTAAGATTGCTGAGCAGGATTAAAGCTTTTCTAGCTACTTTGATTTTTATTTTATATATATCTATTTTTTAGGCTTATCCTTGGGGCCAAACACTTCTCATTAGAGTAGCTAGGGGAATTGAGAAATTGTTAAATTCCATTCATACCCTATCTCTGTCTGCCAACCCTCCTTGATTGTTACTCCCTCCATCAGGTCCTGTGTCTGGCAGTGGCAGTTGGCCATGTGAAGATGACAGATGATGAACTTGTTTACAACATCCATCTGGCTGTCAACTTTCTGGTTTCTTTGCTAAAGAAGAATTGGCAGAATGTTCGGGCTTTGTATATCAAGAGCACCATGGGCAAGCCCCAGCGTCTGTACTAAGATACAGCTCAATAAATCTTACTGTTTATACCACCTCTGTTTGAGAAGTCATTATCTAGGGAGCATTGGCTTAGTGATGTTTTACAGCACTCTTTACAAAGGCACAGTTAAAGATCTCCCTGCTGCTCTGTTGGAGAAAGGGCATCTTCCTTTTCAGAACTCTCAAGGCTTGTATTAGATTATGTTAAGCATTTTAGGTGAAAGGTTGATAATTTGGATGAGTACACCAGCAAGAAAAATGGACAGTCTTGAGATTTACAACTTCAAAAGGGAAATGGTCATTAGAGTTCAAGAGTCCCTTCAAGGACTGGGCTTGGGGCTGTTTTTAAGTGCACATGTGGTCTTGGTCTGTAGGATGCTTGTTAACAGAATGGACACATTGAATTCAGTGAGGCTTTCTATGTATGTGATGTGCAGTTAATCCAAACCATATGAATACAGTATTTTACTGGTCAGAAACATGTTGGGCCAGTACAAATTTTAATAATCTGAATATTTTTTGAGCTGATAGTGATGGAAACTTCCAAGGCCTTTCTGGAAGCCCGTTAAAGTACTGGGGAAGGTGGTTTCTGGTGTGGGAAATAGTTGTAACTTAACCTTTGACCTGAATCTGCATCATTTTTTTTTTTTTTTTGAATCTGCATCATTTAACTCAAATCAGTTCATCCCTGTGGGTTTTTTTTTTAAGAGCTTTAATCCAAAGCATAATTGGAGTGTTGCTCAAAATTAAAACTCAAAACAAGCTTGATGTGCTCTTTAACCATGATGGGTACATCTCACCATATAATCTTTTATAAGTTGTTTATGTGTCTCACCTGGTGATGAGCAAATGGCTTAAAATTCAGGGTAATAGACCCCCTTTTTCTACTCGGTTATGTAATATTGGAATACATGGGAGAGTCCAGAGTGCTAACCATTACCGTGGAACAGTTAGAATTGCATGTCGTTTGGGTTAGCACAAGTCTCCACTAAGCCACCAGAATACCCTTTCCTAATTATACTATGTCTGTAATCAGAACAGGGACCTCTTGTGGTATGAAACTGCTACAATTCCAAAGGCATGCTGTTTGAGCCCGCCAGCTACTCAGGAAGGGTGGGCAATCTCCAATGTGATTTACTTCCTCTGAAAACCTGCTGGAGAGTCAAGCTATGAGTTGGTTCCAACTTAGTGGCATGTAACAATCTAAAATTCATTGCCATGTATGACATCAATCTGGAATAAGGGGTGCATTGCCAGAGGAGTAGGAGGAAGAAAATTGTGATCAAGTTGGAGCCAACTCAGCTGACCCTCCAGTGGGTTTTCAGAGGCTGTACGTTGCATGGGAAGGAGATTGCTTACCTCCACCTCCCCACAGGACCCCCTTTTCAGTTTGAACTGCCTTTGGGTTAGGAGTTCCCTACCCACTGGGCCACCAGAGCTTTTTAAGTGTTAATGTGTTTTATGCCTTGATTCTCACAGAGTCACAAGTCATGAGCAATGCTCACACCTTGTGGGATGTCATAATAGCAAAGACTGCGGAGGTATAGTTTCTCATGACCTTCCTTGATCTCTTAACAACCATGCCTCTGGATTTGAATCATGGCTCCTTGTTGAGAAACTAGAATGCTAACATACAGGAGATCTGTTCTGCTTACTGCAAAGAATGCAGCATTCAGTTATAAAGTGTTCCAAGGAGACTTGACTACTAGCTGGAGGGTTGATGGTTTGAATTCATCCAGAGGTTCCTTGGAGGACAGGCCTGGTGACCGTTCAGAAGGAAACTAATGGAGCAAATGTACATTTTTTTCCCCTTTGTCAGAGAAATTTGTATTTAGAATTAGCCAGCTGTACTCAATTTAAATTATCCCAGTTTTGCTAGCAACATCCAAAACATCAAGTTGTATTAGCTGCTGTTGAGTATGACTCATAGCGACCTTATGAACAAAAGACCTGAACCCTGTTCTATCCTGTGCCGTCCTCACACTTCTAACATACAAGAGCCCTTTGTGTCAGTAGTCCACCTGGTCAAAGGGTCTTCCTCTCCTTCACCGACCCTCCACCCTTCCCAGCATCATTCCTTTCCAAGCAACAGCCCCTCCTGGCAACAGCCAGGAGCAAGACAAACACAGGCCACTCTTTCTCCATCAGGCCTAATCAAGGTGTTGACCTTGACCACATCAAAGTCAGAGTTTGTTCACACCTTATTTCCTTTGGTGCTTGTTGGCCTTGACATCCCCAGTGAACACAAGTGTGTGATTATCTTCTGTCTTCTTCATGGTTGACTCAGTAGTTGGGGAAACTTGATGTCCTGGTGGCGGGGGGTATTTGGGTTGCCTTTGGAGTCTCTGTCTTAGGCCACTGGAAAGTGGGTGACAAGCCGATCATCTTCGTGCCTGTGGATGTCCTTCAGGACAGCCTTCTTGGCCGTCAACGCCTCTGCTTTGACTTCAGTTTTGGCAAGGGTTCCCTTCCTTGCTTTCATCTCTATCTTCATAGAAAAGTGCATTGTACATATACATAGAGTCACTGTGAATCAGAATGTACTTGACGGAACTAACAATATGTATGTTGTCAAGTCAGAACTAACGGAGATGATCCATCTTTCTCCCAAGAAGCAGCTGGTGACAGTGGAACTCCTTACCATTAGGCCACCAGAGTTCTCTAACAATATGTGGTTTTATATACATATAGTACATAAAGACAGGTGCCAAGTACACAGATAACCTGTTGGCTTGACTCATTTTAGTCAATTTTGGGGTAACATGATTCCATTCAAGCAATCCTCTCCAGCATTTCAAATGAGTTTAAAATGGATTGAGTGGACGGACTCCTAAGGTTATCTAAACTCTAGCGGTGAATGTTGTTGTTGTAGTAGTATACCACTGAGTTGGATCTGACCCACAGCTGATCCTCTAGAGGGTTTTTAGTTAAAAAAATAGCACAGGAGGAGACTGACCATCCCGCAGAGCAACTGGCAGTTGGTGGATCTGAACACATGTCTTTGGAATTGCAGTGTAACTTCTTACCACTAGGCTACCAGAGCACCCTTGCTGGTGAATGTGGCTTTAAGATCGATCAGCCACACTCTCCTGTTTGAAACGAGCCAAGGATTAAAATGCTATTTGGAAACCATGACAAGGTAGGCAATTCTGGTGACTTAGTGGTACAAAATTGCAGTGCCAACTGAAAGGTATGTGGTTCAAATCCACTGGTTGCTCCTCAGGAAAAGATGGGCCATCTCCCTTGCGATTTACTGCCTCTGAAAAATCTGTTGGAGCGTCAGCTGCAAGTCATTTCCCACTTGTATGTAACAAGAAGACACAGTTGTGCTGCTAATCCAAAGGCTGTGTCTAAGGTTGAACCCAAAGGTGTGTTTGAATCCAAAAGTGTTTTCGAACCCACCAACAAACAGCTCACTGGGAGAAAAGCAGCCAGGTGTGATTGACAGCCTTGAAAATGGAAGTTTGCTATGAATTGGAGCAGAGTAGTACGTTTGTTGGTTTTTTAAAATTAGTATCTTAGTAACTTGATACTTGGTAACCCGGATCTTCATTGGCTATTTGAATTCCCTGATTTTAAATCATGTCCACTCCACTTTATAAATCTGTTAAGATGTGACTATTAAGGGGAGCTCTGGTGGCCTAGTGGCAAGAAGCTGCAACTACAATCCCAGAGGTGCACGATTCGAATCCACCAGATGCTCTGCCGGGGAAGGAGGGGCAATCTCCTCCTGTACCAGTCAGATCTGATTTGACGGTACACGCACACAAAAATAATAAAAATAAAATTAAAAAAAAAAAAAGATGTGACTATTAGTTCCTGGGAGGCACAACCAGTTAAGCACTCAATTACTAACTGAAATAACTCAGATATACAAAAGGACAACTACTGACTGCATAAGAAGGCTACATGACTACAGGAGGGTAACTGAGGGTTAGGGAAGAATAGAAATGTAATGTGTAGACAGCACTACAAAGACCAGGATGAGGGAGGATTAACCTGCGAAGAATGGAGAGAAAGCCTGTCCTGGTTGGCGGGTGGAGACTGGATGTATACAGGTGTTTAGCAGGCAGTGGGGGTGTGGAGGACTGGGGTGGGTGGGGAAATGGGTAGGGTGCAATGGGTGCTTGAGGAGATGGGGAGATAGAAGTAACAGATCAATGGTGATTAATTGCTTAGAACACAGTATACAGAACTGATTGTATAGGATAGAAAGTACATGAATGGGGCAGTGTATATGAGTAAGTGAATGGCAGTGAATGATGGTGTAATGATATGTTTAAAAAAAGGAATGTGTGATGAATAAATCATTGAATATACAAACTTTTAAAAACAAGATGAAAAAGAAAAGTCTACCCAGGGTTACCTTGGAAAAAAGGCCTGGTGGTCTGACAAATCAACCATTGACACTCTCTAGGGGCACCCATGCTCTGTGGCACATGGGACTGCCACTGAGCTGGAATACATTTAGAAGCAGCTCCTCACATTACAAAATTCCTTCCTTCTTTTGCCCTTACATAGCACAAATGGTTACATGCTCACCTACTAACCAAAAAGCTGGGGTTCAAATGATGGTCTTCTTCTGAAAAGACCAAACCCTACGGAGCACAGTTCTCTGTAACACCTGGGGTGCATGACAGAAGGTGGTGACTGGCTTGGGTTTTAGTTTTGTTTCCCCGACACTGTATTTGGAGTATCACCAGCCTCTGGCTCCGTTACATTCACGCGTGTGCATCTGTGTGTGACCACAAGCCTATTTCACATCCTGCATTATCCGCATAAGAGAATGCATTTGCCATCAAGAGGAACCAACTCATAGTTGACCCTCCAGCGGGTTTCTAATGCTGTAAATTGCATGAGGAACTTGCCCATTTTTCTCCTGCAGAGCTGCTGTGGATTTGAACCTTCAGAGAAGTGTGGCCTTGGGGTTAGCAGCATCAGTCCCTGAGAACGGCATTACCAGACACGCATGAGAAATGGCTACATTTGAAGGCTGTTTACTCTGGAGGGGTGTGAGGGCAACACCCCTTTTGTCCTCACACAGGGCCATCCCATGGGCTACACTCCATGTTGGTGTTCAGGATGTGACCTGTCAGAAGCAGATTAGCCAGCCCTTCTCCTGAGGTACCTGTGTTGTTTGTTTGGGTTTTTTGTTTGTTTGGGTGTTTGGTTTTTTTAGGGTAAATAGTAATGATTGTTGTTATGTGCCATCAAGTTGCTTGCAACTAGCTCTGAACCCTGCTCTATCCTGAGCCAGTCTCACAACCTCTGCCCTAGTCACTGAGTCAATCTATCTCATCGAGGGTCTTCACTCTTACGCTGTCCTTCTACCCTCCCAAGCATGACGTCCCTCTCCCAAGGACTGATCCCTCCTTGCAACATGTCCAAAGGATGTCAAATGAAGCTTCAGAATCCATGCCTCCAAGGAGCAGCCTGGTTCACCAGGACAAACCTGTTCTCCTAGCAGCCCATGGCATATTCAACACTCTTCTCCAGCACCACAGCTCATGATGATCGATTTATTAGAAAGTTACATCCACAAAGGAATGGATTTTTCTCCTTAAAAAGAGATAAGGAGAAAAGACCTTTCTTTGGGCCACGTCTGGACCAGCCTTTTGGCTAGTAGTTGAGTACTTACCCATTCACCACACTCAAGGACTCCCAAGCACTCACAAGAGTCTTTTCCAAAGTCAGTGATCCTGCTTCTTGGCTGGGAAATCTGGATTAAATCCCACCTCTCTGGGATTGCTGAGATGAAATAATAGGAGGGACAGAATGCAGCCTAAAGCCTAGTACAAACACAACAGGCAAGGTGTGCAGTATCGCCAGGCGCCCAGGAGTCTACAGTGAACACACTACTTAGACCTGGAAACTTGGAGATTCATATAAAAAGCATGGGGATCTACGTCCAAAAATGAGCCAGGGGGGACCCTGCAGGGCACTCTGACACACATGGTGTCACCAGCTGAAACAGATTTTAAAGCAATTGGTTTATAACCAAGTGCACGGGCTCAGAGTCAGGGAGAGCTGGTTCAAATCCTGCTGCTGCCACTGACTGGCTGAATGAGTCAATCGCAGCTGGGGCTGAAAGGACTCTAGAGCAGTCTCCAGACTTAGCAAATAAAAATATAGCCCATTCAGTTAAATCTGAATTTCAGATAAACCTTTTTTTCTTCTCAGTGTTTGATAGGACATATTTTCACGAAAATATTATTGTTTATCTAAAAATTCAAATTTTACTCACTGCCATTGGTTGGGGTCAATTCTAACTCGTAGGGACCCTTCAGAGGGTTTCCAAGGCTACAGATCACACTGGACAAGATTGTTCATCTTTCTCCCTAGAAGCTGCTGGTGAACTCGATTGACCAGCAACACTCAGTGACTGGCTGCAGTTCTGGCTATGCCGCCAGAACTCCCTTGAATTTAACTGTTGATGTGCCATCAAGGCCAAATGGACTCATAACTGACCCTCTAGTGGATTTTCAAAGGCTGTAAAATGCACAGGAGATTGTCCATCTTTCTCCTGCAGAGTAGCTGGTGGATTCAAACTGCCTGCCTTTGGATTGGCAGTGCACCTCCTTATGTACTAGGCCATCAGGACTCCTTCAAACCTAACACTTGTTAGGTGCCATCGAATCAAGAATAGCTCATCAAGATCCTATGAACAGACCGGAACCCTGTCCTGTCCTGATCATCTCTGACACACTTGAGCTCATTGCTGCAGTCTCTTTTGTCAATCCATCTGGTTGAGGATCGTCCCCTTTCACTTGCCCTCCACCTTTCCAAGCATGATGTCCCTTTTCCAAGAAACCGCCTCTCTCCTAGCAACATACCCAAAGTATGTGAAACAAAGTTTTGTCATCTTTGCCTCCAAGGAGCACTCTGGCTGCACCTTCTCCAAGACACATCTGTTTGTTCTTTTGGCAATCCATGGGATAGTCAGTACTCTTCTCCAACACCACAGCTCAAAGGCATTGATTCTTCTGCTGTCATCTTTAGTCATTGTCCAGCTCTCAGATGGATAGCAAATGATTGAAAAGCCCATGGCCTGAATCCTATTTTGCCAAATCAAATTATGCATCTGCATTTGTAGACATTGCTCTAGAAGCTCCTCTCATTCCGCATTCCTGTTCTCAGTATGGCAGACACAGCCCCTCAGGTCTCAGCCCCTCAATCCAGAGATTAGTTAGCAAGACTTATCAATTCCCCATTTAACTGCAAGGAAAAGGTAGATCCCTTTGTCCACGGAGGATCTTGGGGAACACTCCTGGAGCCTCCACAGTCCTGGCTGTGTGAGCACACAGTGGCTCAGGGTTGGGGAGCAGGCTTTCAAGGGTGGATAGGAGGCTAGGAGTCCTGATAGTGCAGTGGATTAGCCAGAGATACGTGAAAAGTTGTGGGTTTGAATCCACTAGCGGCTCTGTGGTGAAAAAGCTCCCATTCAGATTTAGTCGTGGAACCCACGTACTCTGTCCTGTAGTAGCATCCATATATTGCTGTGAGTTGGCATCTACTGCACTGTAATAGGCTTGGTTTTTTTGATGAGCAGGTTCGAGTCTTGCTTCTATTCAATAGCCATTAATGTAGGATGGCATTAATGTAGATGAGGACGATGATAATCAATAGATGCTGCCACGCCTTGGTCTGTGAAGTGTGTGGGTCAGCTCCCATCTCAGAAGCCACGTGACCGTGGGCATGTCACATCACTTAATGGGTTCATGCAAAGTAGAGTGTGGGCCAGTGCTGGGCCTAGTGATGTTCACGATGGGTAGAATGGGGTGGGAGACATTTTGGAGCTTTTTAAGTACTGTGTCTAAATAATTTCCATTTCTTCCCCCTTTCAAAGTTATAAAACTTTCTCACAACTGGCACTTTGATTTTAAGTTCTTCAACAAGGGGAGAGATTAAGCTTGCTGGACGTATAAATTTACAGAAGGGGATTTTTATAAACATCATTTCTCTCAATAACCCATAAAAACTTTCCCTACCAGATGAGGAAGTGGGCCTCAGAGACCTGGTGACTCGCTCCAAGGGCCTATTGTTGGTTATTAAAGGGCAACATCTGAATAAATCCAAACCCCAAATAACCTTTCTTTGAACTCACTGATTAATTTATACCTGTATTTACTATCTCATTCAGACTGAATGCTCTCTGAGAACCTGCTAGATAGAGGGTTGGCTCCAGGTCCATTCCGAGACCGCACATTTCATGGGAGAACAATGTCCACCTCTCTCCTGAGAAGCCACTGAACCACCTGCCTTTGGGCTGCAACCTTTTCCCCACTAGGCAATCACAAGTCCTAGCACTTGTAATGGGAAGTGAAAATGCACTGGAGTTGGTAAAACTTTTATGGGGTCTTCAAGTGACAGCTATTTTGAGTGTGGGTGCTTGACCCTGTCCCCCTTAAGAGATAGGGTGAGCAAGAAGGGGGATGACATACCAGAACACAGATGCACCCAGCTCTCCCGACGCCACCCCACCACTTCCAGGAGGAATCTGAAGTGGTTTTAGCCCAGTTTAGCAGGAGGCTTGTTACTTGATTGACCCACAAACAAATAACTTTAATCTTTTTTTTTCTTTTTCCTTTTCTCTTTTGAGCAGGAACTGGGCCTGGAGGGCCCCTGCCCCAGCCCTGCGCCACATTTATGATACAACCCATCACAGCTGGATTTAAAAAATACACAAAAAAATATATATATATATATAATATACATTATTATAAAACCTAGGTTGGGTTTGGAGGTGGCCTGAGCGATATGCAAATGTGAGGGCCTTCAAGAAGCTCAGGGGCGGGTGGGGCAGGAGGGAAGGAAGGGGCACAGTACTTCATATGAAACTCATAAATACCCAGAGCTCACTGGTGCCTAGGGGCCGGTACCACCCACAGATGGCTGTTAGACATAAGCCAGCTCTGAAGGGCCTGCATGTTAGGAACAGGCAGCAGGAGAAGGGTTGACCTTCAGTCCCAGAACAGAGGCTTGGGAGAGGCTGTTCCAGGCAAAAGAGTGGGCCAGGGGGTAGGAAACGAGTGTACCTATCATATGGTCACCAAACCCAAAACTAGGGCAAGAGAGAATAACAAAGTCTTCTGCTAGTCCTTATGCCAAGGTGGCTGGTTTAACCAGAGGTGGCGTCCCCACCAGACCCCTGGCCTAGCCCAGTCCTGCAGCCTTCCTCTTATAGGACACTGCTGGGGTCTTGGCTTCTAATCTGGGCCAGGGCACTTGGAGAGGTTGTCAGTTGCTCCTGTGGCCCCTGGTTGGCTCTGGGCTGATAAGCGGGTATCTTGTGTCTTCAGGACTCCCCTCTACCTGCCTGCAAGCCCCTGCTCTCTTGTCCTGGGGGCTGCTGGGAAGAAGTGCTCTGTTCTGGCCCTCCCAGGAGCCTCTTGTCTGAGTTACCGTCTGCCCTGACCCACTGGCGCAGGCCTCTTCCGGTTCTCCATGGCCAGCTCCTGCTCCAGGGAGGTAGGTTAACCAGGGATCTGGGGACAGGCACCCCAAGATCACAATGCAAACTCTGCTCGCCAAACCTGGGGATCGTTCAACATCTCTCAGTCCCATATCTCATCTGAAACATGGAAACCTGATGCTCGTTTTGCAGAGTTGAAGGGGGAGCGGGCACGAGCTATGTGCGGGACCCAGCACATGGCAAGTGCAAAGGGAGTGTGGGCCCTTCTCTTCTCAAGTTAACCCCAACTGGATGCTCCTTCCTGAGGTTCTTCACCCCGACTCCCTCTGCCTCCATTCTACCTCATCTATCCTTCACACTCCCCTGGGGACCAGAAGGTGGCCTCCCGTTCTGCCTCTTTGGAGGTCATCTGAGGTGGGGAAGAGCTGGAGGCTGGCGGTTCACTGTCCCAGGCAGGCGTAGAGCCCTCCTGGCTTCTCCCACAATTAAAGCACAGAACAGTGGCAGGGAGTGTTGTAGAGGGGACAGGTGGGGGGGCTCCTGGCTCCTGGGCCTGGGGCCTGGCAGGCAGATAGATCCTTAATCCTGGACCCCCCAGGGGTTCCAGGCAGGGGTGTGTGGAAAAGATGCTCATCTTGGATCCTGATGGGCAGGCAGCAGAGGCACCCTAGTCTTTGACAAGCTTGTAGACATGATGCTGGGCCCCGTGCTCGCTGGTGGAGACTTCGAAGACAAAAGCAATGACAAGCAGGGTCTCCTGGGAGTCCCGGCTCGTGACCACCTAGGGAGCAGGTAGAAAGAGTGCAGGTGTCAAGAAGAACAGAGTCAAAGGGGAGAGGGGTACAGAAGGCCCTTTTCCTTCCTGGGTCTCCTCTTGTCACCTAAGCCATGGGTCTGGCCATTCACCCTGGGAAGCCCCTGGTCTGTGGCATTTCCATAGCCCATCACCCCTCTGACCTGAAGGATGGTGAAGTTCTCCAGCACACTGTTCATCATGTATTTCTCCGGCAGGTGTTTCAGCTTGTGGATGAAGTTGATCATGTACTCACACATGGGGGAGCGGTGGATGCGGTACACGAAGCGCCCATTCTCCAGCCGGGCGTACTCAGTCTACAGAGACCCACAAGGAAAGTATGAACCGAGTGCCCCTACTCCCAGTCCCTTTATGCCACCCGGCCCCTCACTTACCTCCACTTTCTCCACCACCTGCTTGCCAAAGGAGCACACCTTGGTAGAGACGCTTATGGTCATACTATCGGCCGAGCTGTACTGGGAGCTGACCCCGTAGAAGGCGCCTGGGCCCTCCTGGATGGTGCTGTTGAGGTCGGCCTGGAGGTGGAGCAGGGAGGTGTCACATGCTGGCAAGTGTCCCACCACGCCTCATCGGCGTCCTCCCGGCATCCATCTCTCTGTGGATGCTCTGCCCACATCCCACAGCCTACAGGGCTGGCCAGGGGTCAGTGGGCGGGCACAGGGCACTGTACATTGTGGGGAGCGGGTGTTAGGAGCTGAGCAGGATCAGTGTGCTTACCCAGAACTTGACGAGAAAGAAGGCATTCGGGGGCCCCTTCTCATAGAGCTCCTTCAGCCCACCTTTCTTCTCAGGAAACTTATCGTAGATCTGGCGCACATCCACCGCCTCCAGGGGCGGGTCAGAGTAGGCGGGGTTTGTCTGGCCAATGTGCACAAACAGGTGTTTGCTGTACTGTGGGGAGGGCCCGGGACAGGGTCAGGAGAGCATGGAGGGTGCAGGCCCAAGGAACGCTGCACCAGGAGAAATTCCTCGGACTCCCTGAACAAGCCAGACCCCCAACTCCCTGGACACTGAGGGATTGCGATCTTTAGCCAGTTGTGGCCACAGGTCACCATGGCCGAGTGTGCGCATGGTATAAACTACAATTCCCACTCCAAACACTTTACCGTGTCAGGGTCTCGCTGCACCTCCATGAAGGCCGAGTACTCGAGGAGTCGGAGCCGGGAGGAGGCGATGGTGCGATCTTGCCACACAGGTACAGAGGCAGCAGCTGGGGGCAGTGGGGCCATGGGCTCGTAACCTGGAGGGTGAGTGTGTGTGGTCACAGAAGGCTCAGCTCTAGCTGGTACAGAGCCTCTGTGTACATGGAAAAGGGAAACTTTGGACAGGAACACTCTCAGTAATGCCCTGGCCCAGGGACCCTTGCATCAAGTACTGTCTACATATTGGTACCCTGGCCCAGGTACCCTTGTATCGTGTACTGTCCACATACACATATTTGGTGGCCCTGGTAGTTCATATCAGCTATTTCTCCTTACTTCACTATTGATAGGTGCTCAAGAAGCAAACACAGGGAATTGAAAAAGGGAAGAAGAAAAATTGCCCAGAATGCCAGTGTCTGGACTGAGTGGAGCTTTGTTAAGTAAGTTACGATGTATTTTCTTTAGGGAGTTTTCTCTATGAATGTGTGTGTACATATAAGTTGTTATGTGCTGTTGAGGTGTCTGTGACTCATAGTGGCCCTAAGTACATTAGCTCTGAACTCTGCCCATTCCTGTGCCAATCGCATTGTCTCCAATAGACCTAATCTTATTCTTCTAGTCACTGAGTCAAGCCATCTCATCCTGGGTCTTTCTCTCCTGTGCTGTCCCGCCTTGTTGTCTCTCCATATATACATATATATATACACACATATACGTTTGTATGTATATACATGTGTGTATCTATACATATCTATAAAAAAAGTAATTGTTTTTGGCGAGTAAGCTTATAACTATGTGCTGGCTATGTAATTTTATACTAGAGTTCGAGAAGTAACATTGTGAAAGGGACTATTTCAGGCCTACTACCACTGCTTTTAGATAATACTCAACTCTCCCTCCCTCTCTCCCTTACACACACACACACACACACACACACACACACAGCTGGTCCCCAGCTCTCCTGAGTGCAGGTGCCAAGGGAGAGAGGTGGCAGTGGTGGCCTTGTGTGGGGAACTCACTGCTGAGCGTCGACGGCAGGGGTGGCTGGATGGGGTAGGCTGGCTGTGCAAACGGCTTGATGCTGCAAACAAGAGCACAGCCTGGTTAGTCGCTTCCTCCTGGCCCAGCAACTCACCCAGACACCAAGAGAAAGCCCCTGAGCCTTTCCGATGACGCTCGAAAGGCCCGCTGCTGAGCTAACTTACAACTTCTTGCTTTCTTCACCTTTTAAGCATTTATGAAATCTCTCTACAACTCACCATTGATGTGAACACTGAATGTAGCCTTTCAACCCCACCCAGCCCCAGCTCCATCCCGAAACACTGCTCATTAAACTTTCAGAGGGTGTGTCTTACGATGAAAGTTGTTTTAGGATGGAAGAAACTGAGTATGGACATAGTCGACTACCTAACTCAACTGGTAGATTGACTCAGAGATTAACTATGGGAAAACAAA
Source organism: Elephantulus edwardii (assembly GCF_000299155.1). Lineage (NCBI taxonomy): Eukaryota > Metazoa > Chordata > Mammalia > Macroscelidea > Macroscelididae > Elephantulus > Elephantulus edwardii. The sequence goes on along the minus strand of NW_006399767.1, from coordinate 26,036,696 downwards.
CAAAGGGACAGATGATAAGTGGGATGAGTGGGTAGGTAAATGAACAAACACGCGAATACGTAGACAGAAGGAAGAGTTTTTTTACCAGCATGCTCCGGGCCCCTAATTTTGAATTAAAATTTTGCTCAGATGTTGCTGGGTTCCATTTGGAGGTAAATCCCAGGAGGAAGTGGAGAATTTGGGAAGTCCAGGGCACAGTACTCACTCCTGAGAGGGTCCAGGCTGCTGTCCCAGGAGAGGGGGACTGCTCCAGAACTGCAGACAAGACAAAGTCAAGGGACCTCTCAGTGTACATGCCCCACACCGGAGCCCAGCCCTTCAGACACAGTCCACCCTGGTCCCAACTCCCAGGGCGCCTGTACCCGTGAGGAAGAGGAGAAGACGGCCTGGGGCAGAGGGGAGGGCGGGCTGAACTTGTTCTGCAGGACGCTGGCCGAGACAATCTGGGCAGAGGACATGGACGCCATGCTCTGGAGGGCTTTGTCCTTGGAGACCTGGTCCTGGAGAAGGAAGAGGTCGGATGAGACGGGGACCAGGACCCTGCTGTGGGATGACAGGCTGAGCAAGCCACCAGCACCCTGGGAACACAGGTCTAGATTTGAGTCCAGCTCTGCTGTGTGGTCTTAGAAGAGTCCTCTTTAAGCCTGTCCCCTCAGTGTAAGTTACCCCTCTGACCATGACTCACAGTAAGACATCACTTCACTCTGCAACTCAGCAGATGCTGAAGCATCTCTCCCCTTTTCTAGTCTACTTCCTGAGTGGTTCTTGGGGTACGCTCTGGAGACCTGCCGCATAAGCATCACCTGAGAAACTGAGACACATACATTCTCAGACCCCAGAGACTCTGGGCTGGGGACAAACAATCTGTTTTTACAAGCCCTAATGTTTCATTTTTTAAAAAAAAGAAGGGGAAAAAGTGTTGCTTGAGACTTGAAAAGATAAGACAGGAAGCTTAGGGGGTAAAGAGTCTGGAAAAGGAGGATGAAATTGTTGCATTATTTGAAGAATATAATCTAGATAGGGTCTTCCTCTCCTGTGCTGTCCCTCCACCCTCCCAGGCATGACGTCCCTCTCCAACAACTGGTCCCTCCTTGCAACATGTCCAAAGTATGTCAGATAAAGCTTCAGAATCCTTGCCTCCAAGGACCAGCCTGGCTTCAACCTCTCCGGGACAAACCTGTTCATTCTCTTAGCAGTCCATGGTACACTTAATACTCTTCTCTAACACCACAGCTCAAAGGCATCAATTCTCCTTCTATCATCCCTAGTCATTGTCCAGGTCTCTGATGCATAGCAAGTGATTGCAAAGGTCATGGCCTATATCAGGAGCATCTTGGTCTCCAGACTGACATCACTGCTTCTCAGTACTTTAGAGAGGTCTCTAACTGAAGACTTTCCCACCGCAATGCGTCTTTTAATTTCTTGGCTGCTGGTGCCAAGAGTGTTGACTGTGGAGCCAAGTAAACTAAAGCTCTTAACAATCTCAATCTTTTTTAATTTTTTTTTTTGTGAGTGTACCGTCAAATTAGATCTGACTGGTACAGGAGGAGATTGTTCCTCCTTTTCCCGGCAGAGCATCTCGTGGATTCGAACCATGTGCCTGTGGGATTGTAGTTGCAGCTCCTTGCCACTAGGCCACCAGAGCTCCCCAACAATCTCAATCTTTTCACCATCCATCATGATGCTGTCAATCAGCCCAGTGGTGAGAATTTTTGTTTTCTTGATATTGAGCCTCAATCCATATTGAAGGCTGAAGTCCCTGACCTTCTGCAGCAAGTGCTTTAGGTCCTCCTCAGTTTCAGCAAGCAGGATTGTGTCATCTAAATTACACAGATGGTTGATGAATCTTCCACCACTCCTGACGTCACATTTCTCCTCATACAGCCCAGCCTCCTGGATAATCTGTTCTGTGTACAGATTGAAAAGGTATGGAGATAGGACACATCCCTGGCATATACCCTCCCCAATTTTGAAACATGCAGTGTTTCCATGCTCTGTTCTGATGACTGCCTCGTGGTCCAAGTATAGGTTTCGCCTTAGGACGATCAAGCGTTCTGGGATTTTCATTCTTCTCAGAGTTACCTGTAGTTTGTTATGATCCACACAGTCAAATGCCTTTGCATAATCAATGAAACACAGATAGACATTCCTGTGGTACTCCCTCCTTTCAGCCAAGATCTCTCGATGGACTGATTCAATGACTGGGGTAATCAGGGTAGGTGTATCAGAGACAGTAAGGTTGGCACAGGATAGAGCAGGTTTTAGAGCTGTTTTACAAAGGGTTGCTATGAGTTGCAAGCGACTCGATAGCACAGAACAACAATAACACCACCACCACCACCACGACCACCACAATCTATATCAAAGGCAAAAATGTTGAACCGATGTATGCACTCCTTTGTATGTTTTCAACAAAAACAGCACAAGGGGAAAAAAGTTATTTTTTTTAAATGTTGTCACCTTGAAAAATTTTTTTTAAAAAGGCTGTCACCTTAAAACAAAATGGCAGTTTAGCCCAAAAAAGTAAAAATGGTTACCTTTAAGGATTATATTATTATTATTATTTAATCTATATAAGGTCAAAGGTACAGCAGCTACTTGAAAGCACAGGTGAGAAAGCTGAGGGGCAGAGAGATGATGTGAGCAGAAGCGAAATAAACAGTACAGAAAAGCTTCTGGAAACTATGGAAGGGGAGTGGTTTCCTGTCTATGTTTTTTGAAAAATTACTTATGACCTATTAGGTTGATTTCATAATCCACAGCTTGAAAATTCTATACCAGGTGCTAAGACCCTTTCTCTCTACCCCCAACCCTGGCCTGGGGAGGTGCAGTGCTACTTACCAAGTTCATGGCCTGCAAAGAAAGGAGAGGAGATGGATTAGAAGAGTCACAGAGAAGAGGGCAATGGGGTGAGGAGAGATGGGCAAGGCCCTTCATTTCCACCCAATGCCCACTTTGCTCTCAGCTCCTAAAGAGCCTTAAAAGCTTAGAGGCTGCTTTTCACCATCACCCCCATGCCCCACAACATGACCCCCAGAGGGAGCACTTGCCAGTTAGGGGCGCCCTGAGAATGGGGAGGAAGAGGAGCGGAAGAACAGGCCGGATGCTTGGTTAGTCATTCAAGCTGGCACCCCCTTAGGTCTGGATACGTTTTTTGGAGCTACAGTGTGTGGGAGTGGAGGTGGGGGTGGGGTGCTGGCATAGGAGGCCCAGTTGGCTGAGCAGCTGTGGGCAGAGAGAAGAGGACACGGCCCACTGGGGGCTCTGGACAGGGGCCCAGGCTCTGAGATCCTCAATCAAAGCGCAGCCAGAACTGAGAGTCTAATGCAAAGAATTACTGTGCTCACCACTGTGGCCCTGGCAGACAACTCCCTCCAGTCCCTCCTGCCTGCCCACCTGAAGTCCTCATGCAATTAATTAGCAAGCAGCAAATAGGAGGAAAAGAAAAACGGAGAAAAGGAGAGATGGGTCTTAGTGGCCCCAGATGGTCTCCCTTCCCCTCACTGTATTGGGTGGCTGATCTCTAGAGCTTCTGCTCAGTCCCCAGGAACCAAAGCCTGGTATAGTCTGTCTGACACGGCCTCTGGGCTTCTTGCTGTCACTGGGTTTCCAAGGCCCTCTCTAGGCCCCCAGGCCTCTCCTTCCTCCAGGTTGGGTCAGACAGCAAGCAGCAATAGGCCTGGGGAGGTGCATGGCAGGGCTAGGCCAGGTGATAGGAGACCTCATACCTTTAGCTTGGACTGAATCTCCCGAGATTTCCGCCTGGCTAGAACCTGCAAGTGGCTAGAGACCTGCAGAGAAAGAGAGAGAGCAGGAAGAGCAGGAGGAGAGGCAAGCACAGAGCTTCAGCCGGAAGAGAGGCCCGAGGAGCTGAAGATGGGCTGAGGCGGCGGCCTGAGCCGTGCGGACAGCAGCAGAGGCCTCAGCCAGGCACCCAACATACCTTGATGCCAACCTGGTACTCCCGCACCTTCTTCCGAGCTAGAACCTGTATGTGGCTGGACACCTAGGGGCCGCCCCGCGTCCCACCAGAGAGGAAAACAAAAACAGTGAGGAGGCACAGCTGCTGCATGGCCATGGGCAAGGGGCACCCCAGCCCTCATCTTAGGGAACCAAATACAACTGGGGGTTTGGGGTCCCGCTGGACAGGCTTGGCTTTGCCTATCCTTCTCTGGGTTTGCTTTGACCAAGAGTGTAGGCTGAAGGGACATGAATGAGGGCTCACTGGCCAAGCTAGCCAGGGGCAAGGATTCAGCTGCCCCAGAGGAACCTATTTTTCTTGTTTGTTGCTTGAAAATGGGGGGATTTTTCTCATTGATGTCCTTAGGGGATGTACTTTTTCCTAATTGGCACCAGAGAGGCAATGGCCATGGCACTCCTGCTGACCATTGGACTACAAGGCCACATTCGTCACCACAAGTATCACAGTCTGTGTCAGCTGATCAGCACCGACGGCTGGCTGCCTTAGAAAGCCAGCCGCGATCCTGTTCCTGCTTTGTTCACTTGGCTTCTTCCCCACACGCCCTCTTCCTCTTAGGACTAATATCTGCCAGTAGATCGCATGTGCTGTGTTGCTTATGCTCCTGATGGCCATCAATTTGGTCCATGGGGCTCTCAGAGCTCCTTCTCCCGAGCATCCCTCAGTTCTGAAACTCCTCTGCAACTATTCAGCCTCATGATGCTATGGAAGCCTTCCTTCTCTGCCATGCAGGTGGTGGCCGCACGTGAAGTGCACAGGCTGGGAATCGAACCTGCGTCTCACAAGAAAGGTGGGATCTTACCATGGAACCACTAAATGCCCCATGAGTACACAGCAGGTGCTTTTAATCGCAATCCTTCCCTCCTGAAGCCTTCTCTGACAAACCTATGCTGCTCACTCTCACGGGCCCGCCTGTCTGGCTTGTACCATGGATATTGCCAAGGACCTGAGCCTGGGAGAACCCCAATGTCACTGCTTCTATCAGGTAACAGCAATAGTGTCACCCAATGTGGCAATTCATGCTATTATCATCCCAGACTGCCTAATCAGACCATACAGAATTCTTCTCATATTTATTATCCATCTCAATCATAAAAGATGGTACATATACTTGTAAATTGCTTAAATGCAGTATTTCTTGGTATTGTTGTTAGGTGCCATTGAGTTGGCTCTGACCCACAGTGACGCTACGAACAGCAGATCTGAACCCTGTCCTATCCTGCACCGTCCTAGCCACCTCTGACTGCTTGAGTCCACCAGGCTGCTCCTTGGAGGCAAGGGTGGTGACACTTCATCTCACACACTGTGGGCATATTGTCAGGAGGGGCCAGGCCTTGGAGAAGGACGTCATGCTGGGAAAGGTGGAGGGTCAGAGACAGAGTGGAAGACCCCAGACAGACGGACTGTTACAGTGACCATAACAATGGGCTTGAGCACATCGGAGATGGTGAGGATGGTACAGGCCAGGGCAGGGGTCAGATCTGTCCCTGGGGTCACTATAAGTCGTAGCTGATTCAACAGCACCTAATGACACCACCACCAACTGTTACCATCACTAATATATATTTCTTAGATTATCCAAATACTAACAAGAAGATCCTCAACCAGATGGCTTGACACAGTGACTGCCGTAATGGGCTCTAGTGTATCAGGAAGTGTGAGGATGGCACAGGATAGAGCAGGGTTCAGATCTGTTATTCATGGGGTTGCTACAGGTCATACTTGACACACCTAACAACAACAACAAGATTGATAGGGCTAGATTCATATCTCTTGTCCACAAGGCCACTGTGAGTCACAGTCGACGTGATGGCACATGATAACAATAACAACAGTGATGAATTATAACATTATTAATTGTATTATTAATAAATGAGTGGAAGTTTTTTCTTACTTTTCTACCTTTTTCTTAATTTCTCCTTCATTGTCAAATTCATCACAAATTCTTGACACAGTTTTCACAAATATTTATTACCACACTATTGCAGCTAAAGCACCAGAAAGGTTGACAAATCAGGGCCTATAAAAGTGCCTGCAGCAGGGAGAACACCAGGGCCATACTTGTAAATCCAAAACCTTGGTGCAGCTGGGTCCAAGCACAGGAAGATTCAAAGAGTGAATCAGCATAGAGTTTTAGCCTTGTGGGTATGTTAACATGGTTAAGCTGGGCTTATAGACAATGTCTTCATTGTTACAACCAATTGTAGGGACATAAGAATATTATTTCTGCTGGGACACTGCACAAACATCATGTAGACTGTCACTGTGGTATCACCCCTCTGAGACTGTCACGCGGTGCCGAAGACTTCCTAGTGCCACCACTGAAACACAATCCCTGCAGGCTGCTTCACAATTAATAAATAAATAATTTTTTAAAATCCCACAGTGATTGCTATTGGGTTTCTTTGCAAATTGCTTTTATCCTCACAAAGAAACAGTTTCCTTTTTGTTCTAATCACAGGCTGAAAGTTACTATGTCTGTGATGCTCTGGCAGCCCCTGGTTCACTTGGCTTGGACCTGCCTGTGCCTTGCTCTACTCCCAGAACACAGCACACGGCTGTCGAACTTGTGTGCCCCAGCTCTAAGATCACGTCATTTCGGCTGTCGAACTCGTGTGCCCCAGATCTAAGATCATGTCATTTCATGACAGTCCTGACATTTGCTGAGCACAGATCCTACTCTTTTCAGCATTTTACAGGAACCAACTCATTTGATCTTCATAACAACGCTAACAAGGAGGTACGCATATTATCCCCCATTTACAGATGATGCAACAGAAGCCCAGAGAGGTTAAGCAACTTAATCCAAGGTCACACAGCTGAGTACAGGAGCTAGGATCCAAGCCTCAGTGATCTGACTCTGTAGCCCAACTGTTTCACCAGGGAGCATGCCATACCAGGCCTCTCTCCTTTGAGCCATTAATGAAGAGATCACCTCCAGTTGGCAGACACCTCAGATGTTAGCTCTGTGATCACTAACTCAGGCCTAAACACTTATACCCCCACACCCAATGCCGATCTATAGCTGACCCCCCATGAGTTTCCAGAGGCTGTAAAACCATATGGGAGGAGATTGGTTTTTCCTGCAGTGCAGCTGGTGGATTCAAACTGGTGCCTTTGGACTGGCAATGCAATTCTCTACTCACTAGGCCACCAGAGGTGCCTGAAAAAAAACCCTAGAAGTGTTATTTCCTTAGAAAGAGAAGAAAAATGACCAAACCAGCCTTAGTTGTCCCTAACTGGCTGCTCTTTGAGACACATGAAGAGTGTCTTTGTCTGCACAACCACAGACAAATCAAAGGGGATTTTAGATTCAACAAGCCTGACATTAGAGAGGGCTGGTCTTGCAATACGATTAAGGGCAATGGATTTTTATGTTCTGTGCTCGCCATCAGCGGGTGTGTTAAGCCTTGAAGGACTAGCAGCTTTCTCGGGAGCTGGAATGATGCTGGACTGCTGATGAGGAGGCTGGGGCTATGCACCACCTCCAGCCCGAGCTCTTTCACCAGATGATTGGGTTCTACGACCCCTTGGCTCTTGTGCGCTCTCTCTCTTGAGCACACAAGTCCCTGTAAACACACCTCGTGGTGGCAGCACAGCAAAAAGAGAGTGCCCGGCTCCTGGCTAGGGACTACTGCTATTGTATTGTGTACTGTCCAGTTGGAGCTGACCTACCAGTGGATTTTCAGAGGCAGTAAATCTACAGGAGACTGTCCATCCTTCTCCCACAGAGCAGCTGGTGGATTCGAACTGCATACTTTTTAACACAATTTCTTACCACTAAGCTACCAGAGCTCCCTCTTTGGACTATTGAGAACCAAACCCAACCCCTTCCACTGTGTGGATCCTGACTCAGGCGCTGCCATGTGTTACAGTAATGGCCCCACAGGGTTGTTTTCTTGACTGCAATCCTCGCAGAAGCAAGCAGCCAGGCCCTTCTATCCGCGTGCTGGATGGGTGGGTCTGCATGGTTAGCGGCCAATCATAAAACATTGGGGGGCTTTCAATTCCCTTATAGAGGCTTAAAAACCAGACCATATCCCCATTTCTATTGAGTTGATCCTGATTCAGGCAACCCCCTCTGTGGAACAGAGAGGAACTTCCCTGCAGAGTTTGCTTGGCTGTGATTGTCACAGAAGCAAATGGCTCCACCTTTGAGCCACCAACTTCAGGTGAGTGGCTACGTACAGAGGGCTTGTGTCACACATGGACCTTTGTTTTTAATAATTGCTGGAATAATAATTAACAGCAGTCACAACATGAAGTTCCTATATAGTGCTTATTACTCAGCTTTAAGTGTCCTGAATAGTAACTAATTTAATGGCCGAGGAAGTGCAGGCCGGAGGGAAGTACCCACCCTCTAGGTAACAAAGCTAATATTTGAGCCCAGGGGTCTATCCTCTTGAGTCTCTTACCCACCAGGCACTACTCCTCCTGTAGCCCTGAGTCCCAGGAAACAGAACTCAGGTCTGTCCAGTTCCCTGCTGGACCCCTAGCACCTCAAACATAGTAGTTGCTCAATAAATTGCTGAATAAATAAAGTGCTGTGTAACACAAGCTAGGAAGGAGGTTAATAAATGCTTGAATGAAAGGCATCATTTCCCCTCCCACCCTGGGTGGGGCCTCAGCACCTTCCTTTGAGGTGGGGGTTGGAGAGGTCAAGCCTGTTCTATGAACACACAGGCACCTGGGGATTTTAAGAGCATGGTTCAAATCTTACCCAGACCCACAGTGGGTTGTGGGGTCTGTCTGTCCTCAGGCTCTGGGTGCTGGCCTTCAGCCTTGCCTCTCTCCCACCTCCAAGCCTTTCAGATACCTCTCTGGATGACTCTCAGACACCCCAAATGGAACTCACCCCAATACCCAATACTCCCTTTCCTTGTGTTCCTCTCACCTTGTGTCACCCTCCCTGGGCCCAAGGCCAGTGATCACCGCTCACATCACCATTTCTTCTCATTCCTATTCCTTCTTTGAAGGCTATTAGCACTGTTTCGGGCCTCTGCCTGGCCTCCTCCAATCCGTTCTTTGTGCTGTACCTTGCTCTGTCCTTCTGCGATCTCCAGCTGTCCCCGGGGGAACCTGCCTCTTGCAGCCACATCTCCTGGGTCCCTTCACCATTTCTTCCCTTGACTCGACCACACCACACCGCTGACAGAGGGCTTTTCCCTGCCCAGTAGGCTAGACCCTGGATCCACCACCTACCAGCTGACTGACCTTCAGGATGTTGCCTAACTTCCCTGTGCCTCAGTTTCCTCATCTGCAAAGCGGACATTATTACTGTACTTATCTTGTAAAGCTCTTGTGACCATTCTATAAATTATTACACAGTAAAACTATGGGTTACCATGATTATTATGTCTTTGCAACTTCCTTAAATGTGGAAAGACCCTTTCCCTTTTCTCTGCCTGGCTAACTGCTATCCCTTCTGAAAATACATCTTGACGGAATGCTTTGTTGTTTGTCTTCACCACGTTAAAATATTTTTTCCCCAAAAATGCATCTTAAAACAATGGTGATGGTTGCACAATACGGTGACTGTAATTAATGTCGCTGTACACGTAAAAGTGGTTGAATCAGCAAATGCTTTGTTAAATATACTTTACCACAATAAAAAAAATGAACAAACTAAATGTGCCATCTCATGTGTCACCTCCTCTGTGAAGCCCTCCTGGCTTTCTATCCAGGTCTGGGTTAGCTGCATGTCAAGACAGTGCCTTGCACACACACAACTATGGGCTATGTCACCCCGCCCAGCCTTTGTCTATTTATTCATCTGTCTCCCTCTCTTGTTAGTGGGATCCTCAGAGCAGTGGTCATATAGCTGTCCCTGAGCTTGTAGAGTTTCTCTCTAGTCCCTGAACCAAAGGCCTGGGTTGGGGAGGTGGGTGGTCAGAGAGGAGATGCCCCTTTCTCGGGGGTGTTGGGACCATCTCTCTAAGAGAAATGGAAGAGTGACAAAGTAGCTTAAAAGAGGAAGGGCAGGAGCCCCCTGAGACAAGGCAGGGGATGGCGGGCCAGTGGGCAGGTGCGGTGAGGCAGGGCAACCCTGGCGGGTGGGTGGGAAGGGGCTGAATGTGGCCCCTAAGCGTGTGTGGGCAGAGGGGCCACAGCATAAATATCTCGTTACCTGTTTTCTCGTCCGAGTCTTCCCTGTCCTCAATTTTATGTAGCGGGCTATCAACTCATTACGACCTGGATGTGAGCAAGAGAAAAAAATGAGTGAGTAAAGATGGAGTTGGTGGCTTGGGACCTTTACCACAGGAAAAAAATCACACCAGGGTTTCTCTCGAAACACTTCTCTCTATTCCCGCTCCCAACCTTCTTCATTCCACCTGCTTCCGCAGGAGGCACAAGCAAGGTGGGCAAGGATGTGTGTCCCTCCTCCCCTCCCACCTCCATTACTTTCAGGACCTGGGAAGCTGCTCACAGGGGAGGGGGCGAGTAAAGGACAGAAAGGACAGACTCAGGGGCAGAGTAGGAAGAAGGAAGGGTGGACAAGTCAGTGGCCTTGACAGTTTTCCCTGCAGACAGACAGGGCCAGGTGTGGCCATAGTCAGCTGGACAGCTGGCTGTACGTGTGGGGCCAGAAGGGCCTCTCCCAGCACAGCACCCCTTCACACCCGTCCCACAGCTGTGCTGCTGCCCCTTCTGTGTGTGTTGTTAACTCCAAATCATGCAGTGTATGTTTGTGGGTGTAAGTCTGCACACACACACACACATGTATGAATGAACCTGCCCAGGGGGCAGAGGGCTCAGCCCATGTCCCCACATCTGGCTGAAAGAGTTCTGGACTGGGTTTCTATCCCCGTTTGCTCTGTCCCTGCCATGGAGGGAGCTGCTGGACAAGTTTTCCTCTCTAGTGAAAGAGGGAGGAAGGACTGTACAATCTTAAACATGCCTCCTTCTCTGACAGCCTCCTTCAAGACGTGTCACTGAGCATGTAACCATGTCCTTGTGCTTATTAGTCCCTGTCACCAGTTACGAGGGTCTTCCCTACCCTTGAGAGCGCAGCGGTTTGCCAGCCTTGGGCTAGGAGTTCTGCTCAGCATGACAGATCTGAGGGTTTTGTGGTAAGGATGAAGCTAGCCAGTGTCCAGGAGCTAGGCACCATGAGGAAGGTTAGTGATACATGGCCAAATGTATGCTGGCCTCTTACCCCCTAAATCCAGGCCAGCCTGTCCCCCAACATCATGGCCTCCCCAGAACAGCCACATTCTCCAAATTCTTCTCCAATGACAGAACCAGCCCTACTGCTCCTCCCGTCCCTCGGGCCCCTCTCTTCTCCACTCCCTCCACCCTGTCTAAAAATACCCTCTGGGGCTGCCCTAGCCATCTGCCCCTGTACTATACAAGGTACCCAGAAACATCTGCCTGCCCATGAGTGGGGCTGAAGAGTAGGGGTGGCAAAGGCAGTGGGTGCAAGGGAGCTGGGGTTCCCAGACCACTTCACCCAGCTACTTCCCTCAGGTCTGCCATGTCACAGATGCTGTCAAAGGCTGAGGGCCTGCCTCACCCAGCCATAGGCTGTTAGGGAAGAGCTAAGAGCTGGCAAGGAGCCAGGTCCAGAAGGGTTGAGTTATCCCAAAAATGCAGCTCTGGGAGAATCCTCTCAGGGCTGGACAAGAAGGGATACTCCCCTTCTGGAAGTGGGAGGTGAGCAAGGTAGCGAGGAGAGGGGTCAGGAGAGACTGGGGTTGGGGAGTTGTTTCTGGGGAGTGGTACCTGTCCCCTCAGTACACTGGGTATCCTATTAGCCCTGCAGCCCCACCAGTCCCCTGATATACCTGGACGGTGACTGGAAGCTTAGCTAGTGGGAACCGAGGCCTTGTGAGTAACTTGAACCCAGGCCTCACCCCTAGGACTTCCGCACCCCCTCCTGGAGGAGGGACCCTACACCTGACTGGACTGACCCAGTTTCCTGGGCCCACTGAGTCACCCCGAAACCTCCAGGCCAGTAGGGGGAGGGAAGGAAGAGGAGGAGCAGCTGTGGGTGTCGAGGTGTGGGCGGTGCTCTGGCAGAGGGGGCAAGCCTGGCTTGTTTATGAGGAGGCAGCAGGGCGGAGGAGGATCCAGACACACAGGCTTGCACGCCCAGACTCGCCTGTGGCGGGCTGGCAGCCTCTGGCCTCCTCCTAGGACTTTGCCAAACCGGTTAGGTGAGGGGCAGAGAGCAAGAGGGGGTGGGGTGGAGAGGACAGCAAGAGGAGGGTCAGGTCAGCTCCCCAGGCCTGTCCAGTGTCCCTCGGCCGGCCCACACGTACCATACATCTTGCCCTCATCCGACAGGATGATCTTGCGCCGGCCACAGGGCGGGTAGATGGCCAGGGCCTCCTGGAAGCTCTGCTCGATGTCCGGGCTCCACACGCCCTCCGCATCGTTGTCCAGCCCCTTGTCCAGGCCCTCGGGCCCATCCTCCCGGGCCTCCCCGGGGCTGCTGCTGGTGTTCCAGCTGTTGGACGCTATTGTGCTGGTTGCTCTGGGCTCTGGGCCTGAGCCCCCTGGGCAGCCTGAGCCTGGGGGACAGACAAAGAGGGATTAGGGCCAGCAGTCCTCTCAGACCAAATCACTTCCCTACCCCCCAGTCATGGCTGTGCACCTCCCACCACCACTCCTCCACTTCCAGCCACACTCCCAGGGCACGTGCTCCAGGGGGGGTGGAGGCCACCAGAGGTCATTACTCAAAGCTGTGTGATCTTGGGGGAGCTACTTCACCTCTCTGAGCCTGGGTCTTATAAATGGAGGAAAGGGGCTCCTTGAGGTTGTGATGACTCAGATTTGAGTAAGATTGCAATACAATGCTAACCATAATGCCAGGCAGGCATATAATGAAACAGTACATCACAATCATCATCATCAACAACAATCTCTAATACCTACACAGGCTTTTGGGGAGGAAAAGCACTTTCATATTCATTGGCCTAGTGGTAACAAACTGCACTGCAATTCCGAAGGCATGTAGTTCAAATCCACCAGTTGCTCCATGGGAGATAGATGGCTAATCTCCCAAGCAATTAACTGCTTCTGAAAATCCACCAGCTACAGGTAGGTTCCAACTTGGTGGTACACAACCACCGGAACCACCACCACCATATAAAATTGTAATGCAGAGAAGGCAAGGAGTGATGTCACATTATCCAGATGAGGGAAACCGAGGCTCATGAGGTCACCCAGCTCCAGAGGCATCATGATGCGCAAAGCAGGGCTTTGAACTGGCTCATTCCGGTTAGACCTCCTGCTGAGAACGTGCCTTTCTGCCCCAGATATACTGAATCAGAATCTACAGCTGACAAAGATCCCCAGGTGATTCTTAGAAATGTGCTGCCATCAGAGTGGATCCTGACTCACTGGGATCACGTAGGGCAGAGGAGAATGGCCCCACCAAGGCTGTAACTCTTTACCTAAGCAGACTGCCTTATCTTTCTCCCAAGAAACATCTGGGAGGTTCTAACCACAGATCTTTGGACAACCAGCTGAATTCTTTAACCACTGTTTCACCAGGTCTCCTTGGTGATTCTTACAGATCTTGTTAAAACGCAGATTCTGATTCTGTGTATCAGAGGCGGTGTTGTTGTGAACACTGAGTAGACAGCTGACCCTACAGCAGGTTTTCAGAGGCAGTAAACTGCATGGGAAGAGACTGCCCATCTTTCTCCTGTGGAGCAGCTGATGGATTCGAGTCACATACCTTAGCATTGGTAGCCTTGTCAGTAAGCCACCATTGCTCCCTGTGTCTTGAGTGGTACATTCTCAGTAGGAGAGAGAATACAAGGAGGGTGGTTCAAAGTCCTGGAACCCAGAAGAATAGGAGGGGCATCTTCTCCGGATCCCCAACCAGGGACCCAAACCTCTCAACTCTCTGCCCAGCATCAGTGTGACCCAGCTGAGGGATGAAGGAGGTTGTGACCCAGGAAAGGCCAGGTGTCACCATCCCCAAACTGATCACTAAAGAGATACTGGTTGAAGAATCTAAATTTGGGGCAGGAACTGCCCCTAAGAACTTCCCAAAGGGAGCTGGCTGGGGAGGTGCTGGGCCAAGAGCCTTGCTCAACCTCACTCTCTCTCTGCACCCTACTTCCTGTTCCCGCACCTCCTCAGCCCCTTAGCAGCCCATAAACTACCCACATGCCTGCCCCTGAGCTGCCCCATATGGAGGATGGGTCAGGACTTTGTAAACTGTAGGGTTCTCCAAACATGCGAGACTGGATTATTCACTTAGACCACACCTAGACAATCCCCCTAACACACACACTACTCCAAGTTTACGTCATGTGCCCATTCGGCCCCACGGCGCACAAGCCTGATGTGTACAAATCTACAGCCCATGAAGACTAGAGCCAAAGACTCGACACTGACCTCCTGGGAAGCGGGGCAGGGGCTGGGAATGCCTTCCAGAAGCCAGAGATGGGCATTCTTTTCCCTTAGACATCAATTCCAGGTCCTGCTGAGTGGACAGCGGTTGAATTCTCCTAATTGTTGAGGAAGGTTTGATGGTCACTAGGGAGCTGTGGTGGCCTAGTGGTAAGAAGCTGCACTGCAATCCTGAAGGCACATGGTTTGAACCTTCCTGCTCTGAGGGAGAAAGCTTGGCAATCTCCTCGTGTGTGTTTAACTGCCTTTAAAAACCCCTGGATGGTCAGCTATGGGTCGCTTCCAACTCAAAGGTACATAGTAACAGTAGAGTGAGAGAGTCTGAGGGAGTCAGATGAATTCCGAGTTTAGAGTGAATCTAACTTGTAATCACAGTGCCTGCTGTGTGTCAGGTACTGTTCTGATTATTTGACACATACTGACTCATTTAATCCTCCCAGTCACCCTGTAGGAGACACTATTATTATTCCCCTTTTAGAGATGAGGAAACAAAGAAATCAAGAGAGGTTAAGCGACTTGCTCAGGAATACACAACTACTAAGTTCTACAACTAGTATCTGAGCCAAGGTAGTGCCCCCACCTCCTGCCTGCCCCTCATTCCTGGGATCAAAATCCTAGAATAATGTGAGGAGCAGGGGTGTGCTAGTTGGCAGGGGAGGGGCCCTAGAGGACCCAGGATTCTCACACAGAAGTAGTTGAGATAGAGAGCCTTTCCTACGTGACTGTCACCAAGGGTCTGTCAGAGGTGAGGGGGAAGAGAAGCTACAACTTGCTAAGACCCCTCCTCCTGTTGGTCTGAATCTTCACACCCCAAACTAACACCAAATCCACTACCATCAAGTTGACTCATAGGGTTCCCATAAAGACAGAGCAGAACTGTCCCACAGGGTTTCCAAAGCTGTAAATCGCTAAGCAAATAGAATACCACATCGTTCTCACATGGAGTGGCTGCAGGGTTCGAACTGCTGATCTCAGCAGCCCAATGCTCTAACCACTGAGCCATCATTGCTCCTGTCTTCAGCATAGTTCCCCAAATCCTTTCCTGAGCCTTTCCTCAGAGCGGCAGGAGCCTGGCCACACAGGGGGCCCTGGCAGCCCCAGACTTTTAAAAGCAACTTTCCTGCCTCCCCCAAGTCTCTGGCCACCTCCCCTCATCCAGGCTGTGCCCCCCCTTTTGGGGTGATGTCAGTCCTGCCCCGCCCCCCGCGGGAGCACTGTGGCCAAATATGGCGAACACAGCAGCGCTAGGGAGCTGGGACAGACTGGGGGGGAGGGCGGGCGGGCGGCCCCTGGCTGGGACTGCTGGCAGCTGGCGAGGGGGAGGGGAGTTAAGGGGGTGGCTACGGGGCAAATCAAGGCGTGAAACAGGACCACTCACTTCCCATGAACATGCCTGCGGGCAGCGGTTCTAACACGGTGGTCCACAGGTAACCCCCTGGGCAGTTATGTACAAGCTATATGCCCTGTACATACGCTGAGCGGGTGCCCAGGGTGACTGACACCCAGATGAGATATGCCCCTCAAGGTGAGGAGTTCACATGGGACCAGGCTGGGCTGATCTGAGGTATCAGTCCCAGCACACCCCTCAGTAGGGACAGTGTGATGGAAGAGAGCAGTGTGCTCTGGTCTTTCTGGAGTCACTGCTGTGGGATGGGGAGTGAGGGGCCAGGAGTGTCCAGTCTCCTCTTAATCAACCCAAAGAACCGAGGCTCAGCCTAGGGTGAGGGAGGAGGCTTCAAGGCCCTAGGTGGTGAGATAGCGCTGGACTCGGGCATGGGGGAGGGGCAAGGAGTCAACAGGGGGATGGCTGGGCAAGAGGGCTGGCCACGCTGCTGACAGCCCCAGACCTATGTAGGGCCTCATTCTCCCCTCATAGAGAAGGACTGGGAAGGCCCCAGGCTGCCTGTTGACAGCTTGGCGGAGTGTCTTGTTGGGCTAGATGTGAGGGGGGAGAAGACACAGTGTAGGGCATCCTTGCTGAGAAAAGGAGAAAACACAGCAAAGGGCAGAGGGGTGGAGACCTGGTGGATCTTGAGATGGATAGGCAGGGAAAGAGAGAGGGAAAGAAAATAAGAAATGGGCAGAACCTGGGGTGGGAATAGAAGGGGGACAGATTCAGGCAGAATAAACAAAGATGTAGACTCCCAGAGACAGAGAAGCAGTGAGAATCCCAGTGAGTAGGAACAGAAAACAACCAGCAAACAGACAAGTGACCTAGAGACAGAACCACAGAGGGTTCTATTAGAAGAGACAGAGATCCAGAGAAAGGAGGATCCACAGAGATGAACAGAATGAGCTAGGGAGAACATCAACTCTACAGACAGGGGTGGGGTGGGGTGTGGAGAAAAAGAGTTCAACCAGCAGAGATCAAGATCCAGAGATGAGGACACCCACAGGGAGCTGTCTACTAAAGAGACTAAGACACTGAACATCAAGAGATGGGGCAGCCAGTGACACAGAGAGGAAGGGAAGGGATAGAGAGGCCCAGAGGTTACAAAGACCATAGGGAAGGCGAGACTAGAATGACTAGAAGTCATTGCTGGGGGTTGTGGGGTCAGTCACCACAAGGCCATGGCCAGGCCCTCCCCACTCCTGTCTTATCTTTTTCTACTCCCCACCCCTTCACAGCCACCTCCCATCTCCAGCTTCGGGGACCACTGCCACATAGTCCACCTGCACATGCCAGTAGGGAGGCATCCCTCCCGAGGACTCACTCTTCCTATTCTCTCAGCTTGACCCGGCCATATCTCCTCTCACTTGAAGGCCCACAGTCCTCAGGGTCAGAAGGTGCCCCTTGATGTGGACTAGGAGTCAGGGTGAGCAGGCTGTGGGGCCCTGGGGAAGGTGAGGGAGACCAGGCTGTTCACTCCCTACCCTAGGGACAGGGCTCCTGGAAGAACTGGCCAGACAGCTCCAGGGATGGAGACCAGAGCTGTGGCTGCTGCAGAGGCTCTGGACCCCCATCCCTGGGGCCCTGCGAGTTCCAGACCTCCTAAACCTGCATTTTAAAGGAGGAAGGAAGGACATGCCTTAAGCAGGGCCTCCCTAAGAGCAGCTGCCTTGGTAAAGGGATGCAGATCAGGCAAATGCGGCAGGTGGGCAACTCCCTACTTATCCACTCCCTCTGTGCCAGTCCCACCAGCACAAGCTGAGCAGTGGTCTTAAGGACCCAGTGGCCAGCAGCTATCCACTCTAGCAAGGACCTGGCCTCTAAAGTGCTCTCAGTGTGGGAACAAGGGTGAAATCAGAAGGGACATCAGGAAGCCCCTGCTCCCAAACTAGGGCTGCCCTCAAACTAGGGGGTAGGGGATGGAGAGAGTAGTTATAAGGGACAGGGGAGACTCCCACCTCCTCTGCCTTTCTCTCTTTGCTCTCTTCCCGCCCTGTTCAGAGGGCCCAGCTGTTCTCCAGCTGCCAGAGAGGCTCCCACCCTAGAAGTGGCCACGCTCTGTTTGGGACCAGATTGGGGCAGAGGAGGGGGTGAGAGTAGTGTATGCCTCCTCCATCTCCAGCCCAACGACTCCTGAGGGACCCTGCCAAGTGGCCACACCCCGCCACGCTGGGGAGGGAGCACTATCCTCCTTGGAGCAGGGTCTAGATTTTTACAGGAGGAAGCAATTTGCAGAGCACACTAGGAGGGATGTGGGGGCCTCCTCTCCTCTACCCCGCCTACTAATGTGCTTCCAATTTGGGAATCAAGGCTCTCCCCACTACTTGGGAAAGGGTTTTTCAAAGAACAGGGAAAGAATGACCCTCTTCCTCCTCCAAAGCTCATCCTCACTGTTGCTACCCACCAGAGCAGTGATGAGGGAGGGGGTGTGTATGTGTGTGCTTTATTTTCAGGGCCTTCAAACTCCATCTCCTCATTTGTTCCACTCAGCCAAGCCAGGGACCCAGTTAGGGACAAGTTGGGGAATGGGGCAGGGAGATAATCAACAGGTAACTCTTGGTGTCATTCTCTCAATTAACACATCAGTGGGCCATGCCTCAGCCTCTTTGTACTCTGGGTCACCCATTGAGCTGCCACTAATCACTCAGTCAAGCAAGCCCTCAGTCACAGTATCTTCCTCCCCCTTCTCTTTTACTTAGTTGCACTGCTCTCTTTCTTTCTAAGAGTACTTTTTCATAGTCTTCCTCCATGAGGAGGGAGTTCTGGCAGCCTCGTGGTATGAAGTTGGGTTACCAATCCTAAGGCACTAGGTTCAAATCCAGCTGCTCCACAGGAGAAAGATAGGCAGTCTCCTCTCAAGTGATTTGAAGCCTCTGAATAACTCCGCTGGAGGGTCAGCTATGAGTCGTTACAACTCCACTGTACACAATAACAACACCAACCTCCACAAGGCATCAGAGTCCCAGGCCCCTCGATGTGTCATATCCTATCCCACATGACAGCAACTAACAACTCTGGCACAACTCCAAAGGATGTCACCCACACTGTCCGGCAGTCCCAAACAATCTCAGATAATGGCCACCCACAGAGGCAGTCTCAGTCGCACCCCACACAGTTTCCTTCACATGCAGAGCTGCACACAGAGTTTCTTTCTGGTGCTCAGTTTCACCTACACACCTTATTTCACACAGCTTATCACAACAGTCTCTCAGCACACACACTGTCGGAGACAGCCCACTGTGACACACCGGTTTATCGCTGTCTCTCACAGACTCTTCATTCTCTTTCACATACAAATATACATTACATTATCATGGCCTCACTGTTTTTCTCTTATACATAGTCACACTCCCCCCCATCAATTTCTCACAAACCCAAGCCTATAACACATATCGTTTCACACCCATATCACATCCGAAGTGGCCACATCACAGCATCATACATCACACAGAATGTCGCTCATTCTGCTTCTAACACGCACAGCCAGAGTTATATATAGCCAACTATGGCATCACACAATCAGTGTCCCATAAACAGCTTCTCTCATACACAAACAGCAGCAGCACGACACTGAACGTCAACGTGTAGGCATATGTGCAGATGGTTGGGCATGGTTTCCTTCATACACACAGAGAGTGACACCTACTTACACACTGGAGATAATTTCTCTCATACACATGAAGTATGACAGATTATATATGCACATTATGTATGTACATATAGTTTCTTTTATGCACATGCAATCTTCATCAAAGAATGTCATACACATTTCTCTCACATATAAATGTCACAGCATCATAGTCAATGTCACATAGTTTCTCTCATGCATCTACCCAGTGTCATACATAGTCCTACACACATGTTTTTGTTTTGCCTGGCTTCTTTCTCTCACACATAGAATGTCCCATTCACAGTTCCTCTCTCACACACATCCAGTGCCACATACAGTTGCACTCTCATTTCCCTCTATCACTTCCTGTCCTTTCAGGCCTGGCAGGGAGTACAGGAAACAATCAGCACTCTAGGAAACCCCAAAGGCTGAGGTTAAAATTTGGGATCTATTTTAAAAAACCCAAACAAATAAACAAACAAACAAAGAAAAAAAATCCATTGTTTTTGAGTCCATTTCAACTCATAGTGACTCTACAGGCCAAATTCAAACTGCCCCAAAGGGTTCTCAAGGCTGCAAATCTTTACAGAACAGATGGTCACATCATTCTCATGAGGAGTAGCCTGTAGGTTCAAACCATTAATCTTACAGTTATCATCTAAGTACTTTAACCACAGCACCACCAGGCTACTCTGGGCACCTGTTGTTGTTAGGTAGGGGGAAGGAATTCTCTGCCCCCGGTCTCCTGCTCCCTTTGGGGACCCTGAGAGCCCTTGTTCTTTCAGCTTCCTTCCCAGAGGGTCAGCTGCCCCTCTCAAAAATACCCCTTAGCCCTGGTACAACACCAGGTAGGGAGGACAGTGCCATGGGAACAAAAGTGTGACCTGTTGACTTGCCTGACTTTAACTAGAGAAACTGCCCCATAGCTCCAGAGGTGCTCCAGAAGTCTATGGAGCCCTGCATCTTCCAGGGCACCACCTGGACCCCACAGCTTCTATAATCCTCTGTGGGAAGAAGCAATTTTGACCTCCTGGCCACCTCAACAGAAAGCTGCAGCTTCTAGAGCCCTCCCTTGACCTGGCACCACCAAAGTACTTCCTTTCCTGCTGCCAGCCAATCCCTCTTCCCTTGCTGAGCAAGAACGCTCTATTCCTTGACAGCTTTTCTATTCCTTGACAGCTTTCAGTCTCCACTTCAGACTCACCCAATGGGGTATGCAAGAGGGCAGGGGAATTGCTAAGCCCAAGTGGCCTCTGACCACCATCGGTACCCTCTACTCTGCCAAACCTCTTCAGAGCCAGATCCTACTACCTCTTCAGAGGGCAAGTTCCCCAACTTTACCCCACCGCTGTGTCCCTGGACACTGGCTGCCTGCAATGTTGTCAACCACACTCAGCTGATCTAGTTACTTCTTCGTTACCCCCACTAGTTTGTCCCCACCAAACTTTCAATCACTTCATCATCTTCAGGTCCAGGTTCCATACTAGAAGGAGGAGGAAGGTAGACTGGCTGACAGGAACTCCCAAGGAGCTTGCAGAAAAGTGCCTTGAAAAGTCATTTATTTCAAGTTGGGAAACTGAGGCTCAAAGCAGACTACTAACGTATTACAACTGGTTAAATAAAGGCTTAGATGAGAAGAAAGCCCTAATTTCACAATCTCCTCAAGTTGAGATGCCTCCTCTTGGTTTTAAAGTTTTATCCACTGACAGCTTATGGAACTCAGGGTCTGCAAATCTGAAGATGAAGGTGGAAAGGAGGGCCCAGGGCCACTGAAGGACTGAGGCCAGATGCTTCCCATTCTAAATGCATCCTCACCATGGAAAGTGTCCCACCCCTGCATTAAAGTGGAGGACGTGCACACATAACCAAGTCGCAGGAGACCAGATACACAGAGGGCCCATGGGCACCAGCCCCTTGCGGCTGTGTCCAGCCCCCACTCCCATGCTCTGTTCTCCTGGACTGCAAGTCCAGGCCTGACCTGGTTCTGCCTCTACCTGAAGAGAGGGAAGACACAGATGGAGGCCGCCCCCGAGAAGCCCTCACTCAAGGCCTCATTATCCTCTGCCCTGAAAAATTCTCAGTTTTGGATCTGGGCCCCTTTCCCTCCAAAAGGTGACAGAGTCTCTGCGATACTGCCCTAGGGCCTGGGCTAGGAAACTAGAGAGAAGCAGGCAACCCCTGACTCTCCCTCCCAAGATAGGAGTTAAGAGACATGACAGACAATGGCGGGGGGCCAGGGTGGGAGGTGGAGAAGCACCCGCCCTCAAACCTTCTGAAGTTTAAACAAGAGCCCTGAGAGAATGTGGCTAAGAGAAGGCCCCAAATCCAGCGCCCTCGGGACCCGGGTACTGAACTCAGCGTTTTAGGCAGCCTGATCCTCCACGCTACAGATCTGCAGGGAAGCAGAAGACCCTGGCTCTTGGAGGGACTCACAAACCCAGTCCTCGCAGGTTTGCTCCCAGACGCCCTTCCCGCTGCAGCGCAGCCGCCCGCACGGCAAGCCCGCCTGGGCGCCAAAAGGCCCGACCCGAGGCCTGCGTGGAGCTGGGGCCGGGCCGGCGCCGGGAGAGCGCGGCCCGGGAGCCGGGAGTCCAAAGGGCGGTGGGGCCCGGGACTAGGAGCCCCGGGTATGAGCTCCCCGGTGGCAGACCCCCCCCCCAAGTGCTCTGCTCCCAGAATCTCGCCCTGATACCCCAGGCAAGGACAGCGGGGCAGGAGATGGCACTGGGGACACACTCTCAGGGTTCCCTACCTCCCGGGACCAACTCGCCCGATCTCGGGGTGGTAGTGGGCGGGGCTTCCCGGAGAGAGTTCTCCCCCCTTCTCTAAACTTCTCGGCACCCAGATCCGAAGCTCGGACTGGACAATAGCTGGGGGCTTCAGCCCCCCTGAACTGTTCCCTACTATCCAGAGCCGACCAACCAAACTTCTCCCAGCAGGGCCTCCTCCCCGCGCCCTCCCGGCTTACCTGGTCCGAGCTGGCGGGGGCGCTCTGGCCGGGCCGCTCCGCCGGGCCTGAGGGGGGTCAGGCAGGGGGGTCTCGGGGAGGGGGGTCCTGGGGAAGGGGCTGGCCGGAATGTGCGGAATGAACCGGGCGGGAGCGGGAGGTGCCGGGCGCGGAGGTGGGAGCGAGCGGGACGGAAAGTTTGTGTTGAAGAGCCGGGGCGGGGGCGGGGGCTGCGGGGAAGGAGGGGGCGGGGCGCTCGGGGGGGGGGGGGCACCTGCAGGGAAGGCGGGGCTACGTAGACCACACCCCTCGGCCCTCAACCCTCTGCCCCGCCGCTAGCGGCGCTCGGGTGCCTGACCTACGGCCTCGCGACCTCCCGCCACGCCCCGCCTTCCGCAGACGGCAGCGCCCCTCTTTCTCCCAGCGATGCTCCCAGCCTCCCCGTGAGCGCCAGGTCTTGGACCCCTGTGCGCAGGGGCCCTGCCGGCTTCGGGACTCGGGCTGGGGCGGGGCCGACAGCGGAGCTCCCGCCCCTGGGCTGGGCTCCCGTCCGTGCCGGGGCCGGGGTGCCGCGTCACAAGCTGCCCGGCCGAGCCGGTGCGCGCGGACCTCGGGGTTCGGCCCCCTCCTCCCTCGGGCGCGAGCCGCCGGGGTGGGGCACCCGCTCCCCGCCCCCCTGCAGCCTGTCCCCCACTCGCGGGGCCCCAGACCCGGCCCCGCCCTGGCGACTGCGCTCGCCTCGCCCGGACCCGGTTTGTCTGGTTCTCCCCGAGTGGCTTGTTTCTCGAATTTCCCTTTCCCCCTTTTCTCGGACTTCTGGGGCCTCTTTCTGAGCCTGGGGCCCTGGGGGGGCGTCTCGACACTGCACCAGTTGAGTTTCGGTAGGACCCGCCGAGTGCGCGGGAGCACCCGGGGACAGGGCAAGAGCTGCGAGGGCAACGGTTCGCTCTCCACCCTCTCCCCCGTACCCCAGGACCTCTCTTGTGCCTGAGCCTCCTGCCCTGCCCCCCACCCCTCCTGTGCCCAGGCTCCCGGCCCCCAGGCTCCCTCCTGCGTCCCCCCCGGACCCCTCCTGTGCCCTCCAGGCCCCGCCTGCACCTTCTGGGCGCCTCCCGCATCCCCGGGCCCCCTGCCCCCCTGAACCTCTCCTGTGCCCCCCAGCCCCTCCTGCGCCCTCTGGGAGGCCTCCCGCACCCCCGGGCCTCGCATCCCACACTTGCAGTACGCCCTGAAGAAGTACAAGCTGTTTGGCCTACGCGGCTTTATTGGGGACGCAGTACCCAGCCTTCATCCCCCAACATCGACCCTCCTCCCAGCCTTCCCGGGTCCTTGGAGCCCTGGCGCGGTCCACAGGGGGTTAAAACAACACGGACTACTGCTCCCGGACAGGAAGTGACTGGAGCACAGGAGGGGAGCAGGGGCGGGGCGGGCCGGCTCCGTGACCAGATGTGCTAGCCCCACTCCAGATGTTCTTCATCTCTATCTGACTCGTGGTTTGCACGCCTTCCCCGCTTCTCCCGGGGAATGGACGGAGGTTACCAGGAGTCAGGGAAGGTCAGGTCCTGGACCAGAGAAGAGTCTTCCGTGGAAGCTTTGTTCCGCACAGAATTATTTCCTCCACGCTGGAGAGTTCTGGGGGCGCAGAGCGGGTGCTGGTGTCACTCGCAGGCCAGCTTCCCGTCGAAGCTGGAGAGGGCTATAGCAAAGGCCTGCAGGGCACACAGCGGATACCGGTAGTCCAGGGTGAAGGCGTCCTCGGCCACGCGGCCAAACTGCAACACGATGTAGTCAGCTGCAGGCACAAACGGGTGGGGAGCGACCAAGACTTTGTGGAACTCCCGTTTGACAGGCAGTGCCCTCGATATTTAGAGAAGTCTCTTTCTCTTGGATTGGTACCCCAACTCTCAGGTACCACTCATCCTCCCCTGGTCCTGTATCCCAGTCCTACCTGCACCATTAACATCAACTAAAGACAAGGTCGTGCATGTAACATTTAATGAAGCATCACTTTTTAAAAAAGGTAAAAATAAAGATTTATTAGAAAGTTACACCCCAAAAGGGACGAACTTTCCTTCTTGAAAGGAAATATGGAGAAGAGGCGAAGTATCACTCTTATTTAGAGAGCTCTGGCTTGCACCACTGGCGGTTCGAATCCACCAGTGGTCTGTGGGAGAAAGATGGGTGATCTCCCCTTCAGTTTACAGCCTCTATAAACCCGTTGGAGAATCTGCTATGAGTCAGTAAGACTTGATGGTGATGAGCTGTAGGTTTGTTGGAGATTTTGGGTTGTTTTTTAAAAGACCTTTCTTACTGCTGTCTTGGAACTGCCACTTATTGCTGACCCTCCAATGGGTTTGTAAGACTGTATGTAAATGACACTGGAGCAGATGTCCTGTTTTCTCCCACAGAGCCAGACTGGCAGAGTTGAAGCCTTTGAGATAGCTCTGCAACTCCGGACTATGCCACCAGTTGGACTGTCCAGTCAGAGCCTACTCATAGCTGACCCTCCAGCAGGTTTTGAGAGGCAGTAAATCACAAGAGGCGACTGTCCCGCTTTTCCCTCCGCACAGCAGCGGGTGGATTCAAAGGCAGCACAACTCTTTACCACTAAGCCACCAGAGCTCCCTTAATGAAATAGAACCAACTCAAACCCAAACTCATAGGCTATGACTCATGGTGACCCTCCATTGGTTTCAAAGCTGTAAATCTTTATAACAGGACACTGCCTATCATTTTCCACAGAGTGGCTGTGGGTTTCAACCTCTGACCTTCAGGTTGCCAGCCAACATATTAGGCATTATGCCACTAGAGCTCCCTAGTGGCATAGAGTATAAGGTATTGGGTACCAACCTGCTACGTTATGCTCTGTTGGAGAGGGTGGGGGGAGGTTTCCCACCTCTTGGGACAAAGATGGGGAATCACTTCCCAGAAAGCTCTGTTGCCTGGGAAACTGACTGGAGAGTCACTATGAGTTGGAACTCACTGGTCAGCAGTGAGTTGTTTTTCTTTAGGACTTGGTCAAACTTCCCTAAGCCCAGAACTTTATTGTTTTATTCTGGCCCCATTCCATGTCCTTCTTATTACCAGCCCCAAGACTTAGCTCTCTAAGATTCAATCCCTCGGATAGCTGCCTATTCCTTTCTTAAGCCAGTGGCCCCACTCAGCTCCCATTTCATTTCTAGCCCAACCACACCCCAACACCTCCCCCCAGCATCCATAATGACAGAAAGCTGCTAAAAATACCTCCCAACCTCTACAGACCAGGCTCCACCAGAAACGTGATCTGGAGAGCAGTTTTCCAAGGCCATAAGACAGGTGACTGACACAGCCTTTTAGATAGAACAGACCATTTAATTAGTGCTAGCCCAACCCTGTGAGCCTAGAATCCCTTGGGAGATAACCTTTTATCTCTTCAACTTTCTCATCCAGTGGGGACCTCACCACCAGGCTTGTAACAGAGACATTTTTCCTTCATTGTGTTTCAGGTACATTTTATTTTCTGAACTTCTAGAGGTCTGGTGTTTGACCTTTCTTGATAGAAGGCAGAGTAAATACTCAGAAATGCCTGACCAATATTCTCAGCTCTAAAAGGCACCTAAGAGCTCAGGTACTAAAGCCAAACTAAACCCAAACCGCTGTTGTTGAGTCAGTAACAATTGTCAGGTCTCTTGAGGCTTTAGTCTTTGTGAGAGGAGACTGCTCATCCCAGCTCTCTTACTGTGTGCCCTTAGGCAAGTAACATAACCCCTCCATACTTTATCTATCAAATAGGCACAATAATAATAATAATAATAATAATAATAATAATACCTTCCTTGCAGAGGATCTACCCACCATGTTTAAGTGATTCCATATCTGTAAAATCTAGAGTTAGGTGCCTAGAATAGAAAACACATTCCAGACAGGAGGTGAGTGTGTGAAATAAATTGAAGCTGTAGTAATACTTAGAGGAGCTAAGAGACATTGGGCAAGCTGCTGCCTTCTTTGAGCCTCAGCTGTCTTGGACCAGGAAGAGTTGAGTATTGCTGGTAGGTGCTGTCAACTACAAGCAACCCTATAAGCAACAGATCTGAGCCTTGCCCTATCCTGTGCAATCATCACAGTCTCCACCATGCTCAAGCCCGTTGTCAGTCTTAGTTACTGTCGATCCATTTCATTGAGGCTTCCTCTTTTTTGCTTACCCTCTACCTTTCTTAGTGTAGTATCTCTCCTTTCTTAGCATATCTCTTTCAATTTCAATGTCAAGCTCAATGTCAGTCTTAAACCCATTGTCAATACAGTCACCGTGCCAATCATCTCATTGGAGGAGGTCTCTTTGTTGATCTTTCCCAGCATAATGTCTTTTTCTGAGGACTTGCCCCACCCAACAACATGCCCAGAGTATGTGAGGTGAAGTTTCACCAACTTCTAAGGGGCACCCTGGCTGCACTTCCCTCCAAGACAGATTTGTTTGTTCTTTTGTCAGTCTATGGGACATTCAATACTCTTCTCCAACATTACAATTCAAAAAGCACTGCTTCTTTTGTCTTATTCCTTGCCTAAGTGTCAGATGCATAGGAAGCAATTGAAAACACCATGGCTTGGATTAGGTGCACTTTAGTCTTGCACTTTAGTCTTTAAACTGATATCCTTGCTCTTTAAAGAGGTCTTTGATGGAGGAGGGGGAAAAGGTCCTTGATGGGAAATTTTCCCCAAATAACATGCTAGGAAATGAATGGCTGGTGTTATTTGTTTTAAAATTCTAGTAGCTCAACCTTTTCTTCAACATAATCTTGCCCAGATTACCCTACTATCTACCTAGATCTCTGGTCAGTGCTGGAGTGTCTGATTACTATCGATTTGGAATCAAATCATAGTGGACCAACCCTCTGTTGGGTTTCTGAGGCTATAAATTGCATGAGAGGAGACTGCTTATCTTTCTCCTGCAAGTCCACTGGTGGATTCAAACCACATCCTTTAGGTTAACAGTGCAACTCCATACAGACGACACCACCCAGGTTTCCTCAGTGCTACAGTGAGAACATAGAAATGTGTCCTGAAATCTGCTAGAAACATCTGAGGTCCCTGGGCACACAGTACCAGTGTTTGTGGAGGAGAGGGTGACCTTGCTGGATATTCCAGCTGCAGGCATAAAGGACATCACTACATTTGTGTGTAGGTGTGTGAAAGACAGAAAGAGAGGGAGAGAGAGAGGGTGGTGGGAAACCTGAGTGAGAGTCAGGGTCCTAGGGGAGGCAGATGAGCTTGCTTGGGGCTTTTAGATACTCACGGTCATCAGCGTGGACAATCTGGAAGTTCTTGACCGAGGCCTGTGTTACACGACCTTGGAAGTTGAGAGTGTAGGAGCCACTTTCCTCATTCCAGACAGGTGGCTTGTTGTGCAGCTCAATGAGACTCTCCAGGGTCTTGTTTTGCCAGCGCACCAGCAGCCCGTCGCTGGCCTGGGGTGCCCAGGTGAGTGGGTATGAAAAGGACAATTAAAGGTGGCTCAACAGCTTAGGACCCACTGGGGGAAGGGCCTGCAGTGAGCCTCTGTGTGCGAGCCTGGTGAGTGGGATGAACATCTGTGAAGATGAGGCTTTATAGTCTGTGGGATGCCAAATGGGAGGGTGAGGAAATAGAAGGTTGCCTCTGCCATGTGGTGGCATCTGGCACACAGTAGGTGCTCTGTGCCATCAGCCCTCAAGGGGCCATAAGAAGTGGCTGGATGCTACTAGATGATAACATACATTCTAAGATCTGCAAAGAACTCAGAATTGAGCTTGGAGAGATGAACAGGTAAAGAACGGTGAACACAGTGTTCCTGCAAGAGCTTCTAAAAGGAGGGAGAAGGGTTTCTCTGATAGTGCTTTTGAGATATCCTCTCGCCTTGGGTCCATTAAGATCATCGCCTTCAAGAGACCTTCCTGATTGCAGAGTTAGACATTCCAGCTCAGAGCTCCTACCTGCTACGTTGTAATGGACAGCACTGGATGTTCAAAGGGCAGGAACAGTATTTTATGAAAATTCTGTATTTTTCCCACAACAAAGTGTTACAAAGATTAAATAATAATAATGCATAAAGTGTTGTTAAGAGCACTTCCTGATAAAGAGCAGTGGCTTAGTAAATGTTATTATTTTGATGTTAAACAGTTGGGTTGATGTAGATCTGCAGTGTCTGGCACAAAGTGCACATTTAAACAAATGGCTATTATTGGCTGCCATAGATGCCCAACTCGGCTACTCAATGAGAGCAGATCATTCCTATGAACTTTTGCCGACTAACCATTGTGATCTAAGGGTTTTCGGTGGCTGCTCTTTGGAAAGAAATCGCCAGACCTTTCTTCCTAATCTTAGTCTGGAAGCTCCACTGAAACCTGTTCAGCATCATCTCATTAAAACTCATTGCCATCAAGTTGGAATCAATTCATCACTGACCCTCCAGTGGGTTTTCAGAAGACTGTATATCACACGAGAAGACACTGCCTGTCTTTTTCCTGTGGAGCGGCTGGTGGATTTGAATTGCCAGAGAGGCTCTGCCTTTGGGTTAGCAATGCACCTCCCTACGAACTATGCCACCAGAGATCCCTGTTCAACATCACAGGAATAACCAAACCTCTGCTGACAGACAGGTGTGCGTGAGGAACACTGGCCAGAAATTGAAGCCAAGTCTCCTGCATAGAAGATGGGAATTGTACCATTGAACCACCATTGCCCTTGTGATAATAGATTATAGAATGTGACAATGGTTTGTAGAACTGTGAGGTAAAGGATGATAAACTGCAATGGACAGTTCTTGTTAAGGCAAAGCGACAGCGGAGGTGCGGCTTCGAGGAGATTTGTGTGTTTACTGCAGATACAGTGGGATGGAATCCGTGAAGACAGGGCTTTATGGTCTGGGGGATGCCAAAGCAGAGGGTGAGGGAATGGAAACTTGGTCATGTCATGTAAGTGGCATCTGGCTGAAGGGACTGTCCCTTGCAGCCAGCACTTCCTACACAATTGTCAAAAGGGCTCAGCTGGGCCTCTCTTCATGATGTGACTTTCCAGTAGGACAGCAGCCCTGGTGGTATGTGTGTTACATGTCAGGCTGTCAACCCCAAGTTTAGCAGTTAGAATCTACCAGCTGCTCCAGGAGAGAAAGATGAGGCAGCCTCCTGTAAAGATTCATAGAGCTGGAAACCTGATGGAGGTTACCAAGAGTCAGAATCAACTTGACATCAGGGATTAGTGACTGATCCACTGGCAGGAATAGTTTTTCATTGTAAATTGGTAATCTTGATCTCCTGTGAGTACAGATCATGCAAGTCTTTCAGTCTGTGACATCCTGGCTCGGCTGACCTGCAGTGCTGACATCTGTAGGAGGCCACCTCTGCTCAAGGCCTCTCTCCATTTCACCCTGCATTTCACTCACACGAGAGAGATCTGGCGGCGCAGTTGTTAGGGAGTTCTGCTAACCCAAAGATTGTGCCTCTCTTTGGAGGTTTGAATCCACCAGCTGCTCTACAGGAGAAAGATGGACAATCTCCTCCCATGCAGTTTATAGCCTCAGAAACCCAATGCAAGGTCAACTATGAGTTGGTTCCAACTCGACAACAATGAGGTTTTGTTTTTCCATTTTCACACATACTGAGTTAACTCCTGACTCAAGGCAACCCGGTGCACAACTGAATGAACGCTGCCTAGTACTGCACCAGGACATCCCTGAGACAGGAAGTGGATCAGACCATTAGGACCCATGGCATTCTCACATGTTGATTTTCTTTTCTTTTTTTTTTATTTTATTATTATTTTTTTGTGTGTACCGTCAAATCAGATCTGACTGGTACAGGAGGAGATTTGTCCCTCCTTTCTCGGCAGAGCATCTGGTGGATTTGAACCAGGCACCTCTGGGATTGCAGTGCAGCTTCTTGCCACTAGGCCACCAGAGCTCCCCTACGAGTTGATTTTCAAAGTAGATCACCAAGCCTTTCTTCCTTGTTTGTTTTAGTCTGGAAGCCCTGCTGCAATCTATTTAGCATGATAGCGCCCTATTTCCTTTAAAGTAAAACTATGGTTATAAAAGCCTGGTCTTTTCCTTACCTTTACCTCTCCACCCTCATCTAACTCATTCTTCATTGGTCACTTCGCTGTCCTTCAAGCCCATCAGGCATCTTCCTGCCTCAAGGCCTTTGCACTGGTTGTTCCTTCAGCCTGGAGGCTTTTCCTCCAGATACCTGCAGGCTCACTCCCTCATTTCCTCCAAGGCTTTACTCATGTCACTGTCTTGTGAGGTTCACTCTGACCACTATACTAAATATTGAAAAGTACACACATACTCTTTTCCCATTACCCATTTTTAAAAAATAGGTGGAATATTTCACAAATTTGCATGTCATCCTTGTGCAGGGGCCATGCTAATCTTCTCTGTATCTTTCCAATTTTAGTGTATATGCTGTCAAAGCAAGCACCCATCACCCTTTTCTTGTTTCTGTTTCTCTACAGCACTTCTAACATTCCCCATAATTTATTTTCTGTTGCAGTTGTTGTCTGCTACCTGTCTCTCACCATTAGATTGCTGGCTCCTTGTGGGCAGAGATCTTATTTTGCTTACTGATGCCTTTCACATGGCATATAATGTATGTGGGATGAATACATGAATTAATAATTTGATATAGTGGTGGTGGTGGGGGAATGCTGTGGTTGTCTTACTGAATGCAATGACAAAACCCCTGCATTCATTCAATGGGTTGATACTGATACTAGGATCTCTGGGAGTATGCATTGTGAGTATAGGTGAGGAGCATGCTCAGTGGGGTTATGTATTGGGCAAGCTAAGCCCCTCAGCCCTCCCAGTGTGAAGTCACATAGGAGCAGGACCCTCCAGGACAGAGATCAGGGAGGTACAGGGCTCACGTTTCGGGGTCGGATGGGCACCCTCTCATTGTCCGAGCTCATGCCTGGAATGATGATGGTCATACGCCGTGGACCCCGGAAGCCCAGCACGTTGGTTTCCTGGGAGGAAGATGCCCATTAGGTAGGCCCTTTCAAGAGGAGCGGCTTGGCTTGGGTAGGGGCCAGGGGGAGTCCTCACATAGATCACTGCAGCCAGCTCCTGACGCAGGCTCCCCACGTCGGCGCCCCCTCCTCCACGGTGGGGATTCTTTCCATTGTCAAAGACAGTGAAGCGATTCCCCAGAAGGTTAGATCTGCAACCAGGGCGGGAGATTACATGCCTATTCCAAGACCTTCCCACAGCCAAGCACTTTGGCATCAAAGTACTCCTAAGTCAAAGGGGAGGGTGTCTTGGAGCAATTTAGTTCCTGGGATGTTTAGAAGGT
The DNA here is from genome assembly GCF_000299155.1 of Elephantulus edwardii. NCBI lineage: Eukaryota > Metazoa > Chordata > Mammalia > Macroscelidea > Macroscelididae > Elephantulus > Elephantulus edwardii. Next base: position 26,005,103 of record NW_006399767.1, on the reverse strand, counting down.
TGTTTTGAAAGCTCTGGATCTAGAAAGAAACTGATCAATGTTCAACTCTTAGTTTTATCTCTTACTGACTAGGTGACTAGTTTCTCTGAGCCTCAGTCTCCCCACCTGTAAAATGAGCATAATAACATTATCTACTTCACTTGGTTGGCAAGAGGACAACATGAATTCATATTTGGAAGTTAGTTAGAACTATGCCTAACCCAGAAGTGCTGTCAATTTTTGACTCAGAGTAACCTTATGGACAGAGTTTAAGTGCCCCATAGAGTTTTTTAGGGTGGTATACTTGTGGTGCAGTGGTTAAGAGTTTGGCTGCAAGTAAAAAAGTTGGTGGTTCAAACTTATCAACTGCTCCTTAGCAGAAAGATACAGTAGGCTGCTTCAATAAAGATTGTTGTTGTGTACTGTAGAGTCAGAACTGACCTATAGCTGAACCTCTGGTGGGTTTTCAGAGGCAGCTAATTACATGGGAGGAGACAGCCCATCCATCTCCCATGGAGCAGCTGGGGCCTCAAACCATGGGCCCTCAGGATTGCAGTGCAGCTTCTTGCCACTAGGCCACCAGAGCTACCACTACAGCCTTGGAAATCCAACAGGGCATTTCTACTCTGTCCTGAAGTGTTGGGACTAAGAACTAACTCTAGAGCAAAGGTTTGGGGCACAAATTACTAGTTCTTTTTCTTTTATGGCAACCTGCCCCTCATTGCTGTTGGGTCGGTGCTGACTCATAACTGACTCTCTAGTGGGTTTCCAAGGCTCACACAGGAGAGGAGATTCCATCTTGCTCCTGTGGAGCAGTTGGTGGGGTCACATCACCAGAGGAGCATGACCTTTGGTTAGTGTAGCTTTCTACAGACTGCACCCCCAGAGCTCCCCTACGGAACCACTGAGAAGGCTCAAACCACAGACCTCCTGGTTAGGTTAGCAAGGTGAGTGCTTCACTGCTGTGCTCAATATTCATTTATTAGCCCAGTAAATGCTGAGTGCTACTCTGTGCTAGTTGCTCTACTATGAAGAATGCCCTCATGACACTTAGGCTCTGCTCCAAGTGAAGTCCTTGGATCTGTGGTGTCAGCATCACCAGCAGCTTGGTGGACCAGCTGTCCCTGAGGAGGCCTGGGCTAGGGAATATTTCCCGAGTGTCTAACTTGGTGGCCACAGTTCCAAGCACAGGGGGCAAAGTTGTCTGCTTAGGGCCCTATGGATGACCCAAGTTTCCCAGCCCCACCTCAGTTTCCCAATGAAATTCTCCCCTCCTCTGGACAGATTGGTAGGGTCACTTGAGATGAGGTAATTGGCCGTTTTGCTCCGTTTCCGTTTTCTGCCAGCCAAGAGGAACACCTGGGGAGGGGAGACAGATGAGAGGAGGGAAGAGAAGAGGAGGCGGATGAAGGGGTGCTGGAGGGACAGAGAAGATCTGTTTGACTTGCAGCCCCTCAGCCCAGGCCGTCATTCTCCCCTACTCACCTTCTTCTCAGTGTCCAGATGCAGAAAATAGGAGGGATACAGGCCCCGATCCATGCCTTTCTTGTCCCGGGTCAACCGGCAGCGCACTGTGCGTCCCTGTGGTGCTGGCCGCAGGACAAACTCTGCAGGTTCATCTACCTCCACGGGTGGGGATGGGGCCCTCTCTTCTTTCTGGACAGGGCAGAGGGTGCATCAGCCCCAGAAAGCCAGCTGGTCTCCCATGCTGGACGATAGGCAGGTCAGGTAGGACAACTCACCGGTTTCTGCTGGAGGGGAGAACAGAAAGGATGACTGGCATGAGGACTGTGGCAGCCAGGCTCCTGAGGCTGGGCGTCCACCACCTCACGCCTTCCCAGCAGCCACTGCAGCATGGCCTTGCGAGGAGGTGTGGGAGCTTTGTGCTGTATTATTATTTTGTGAGGGCTTTTTAAAATGTATTTTTATTTTGTGTGGCTTGTGACTAAGAGACCAGGCTCTGGAGCCAGTCCTAACTCTACCACTAACTATATCCCATTTTTGTTAAGTTTTAGCTATGTTGTGACTCAGTTTTGTTTTTGATTGTTTTACTCTGAGGAGTAGGTAGGGGGAGGGGTGGACACCTGGGAAAGATTTTACTCAATTTGTATATTTAAGAAATATTTTCATAAAGTCTCTCAGTAGGCCAGCTTTAGTCCTAAATACTTTGCAAATATTAACTTACCAAATCCTCGGCCAACTCACTTAATAAGTAGCTGTCTACATTTTACAGATGAAGAAATCGAGGCTCAGAGAGGTTGGGTCACTTGCCTAAGTTATCACAGTATGAGGCGTTCTGGTGGCACAGTCTGTAGCCAAGTTGTGCTTCTAACCTAAAGAAGCTGAATCCCCTAGGGGCTCGGTGGGAGAAAGAGGAGCAGTCTCTCCTGAAAACCAATTCCAACTCAGTAGAAATGAGTTGAGCTCCCATCAGATCCAGAGCTTTCAGAAAGACTTTTCCACATGTAGACACCATCTGAGGGGTTGCTGAAGCCGAAGGCAATGAGTTTGAGAGGGCATAGTAAGCGCTACAGAAATTATAATAGGGTTTGTTGTTGTTGTTGTTGTTGTGTGCTGTCAAGTTGGAACTGGCTCATAGTTAACCCTCCAGCAGGCTTTTAGAGGCAGTTGATTGCATGGGAAAAGATGCTCATCTTTCCCCCATGGAGCAGTGGTGTATTGTGTACCAGAGTCAGAACTGATCCATAGCTGACTCTCTAGCAGAGTTTCAGGGGCAGTTAATTGCACAGGAGGAGATTGTCCATCTTTCTCCCACAGAGTAGCTGGTGGATTTGAACCACATACTTTCACCTTGACAGGACGATTCCTTACCACAAACCCACCAGAGCTCCCTATGATAGGTTTAGCAACTACTTTTATTACTGCGTTAGTTGCCCTTGAGTGGATCTGGATTCATGGTGAACCTATGTGTGTAGATCCTTCACTTCTGGGTCCCTACCTTTTTATTCTTTCCTTTCGCTTTGCCCTTCTGATTGCTGTTCTTGGTCACCACCGCGGCTGCCTCATCCTCTTCATCATCATCATCATCATTATCATCGTCTTCTTCCTCTTTCTTCTCTTTTGGGCCTTTGGAAGCAGCTAAACATTGAAAAGGGAACAAGTCTGTTGACTTCCTACCCTGGTGGAGCACTGTGGTTTGCAGAGAACTCTTAACACCCCTGTGTCACTTGGACACCCACAACGCTGGGACGGTCAGACCCACGTTCTTGTTTTCAGAGTCTCCGGAAGGCTAAGGCATCTGCTCATGGTCACATGACTATTAAAGGTGGGGTTAATATGTCCCCAAATCTTCTGGTTTTACAATTCACATACCTCTCACCTTGCACTGCATCACATGATGTGTGGGCCCCGAGATCCCCACCCCCAGGACTCCATCATGTTAGAACCCCAGAGGCCACTGCACCCACCTTTCTTCTTCCAAGCTTTCTTAACTGGGCCACCTTCTCCAACCAGAAACAAGGCTGTTGGAATCTTCTTCTTCACACCAGCTGGGCTTTCTGAGGGGTCCTTGTCAGACTCTCCAGACCCTGCATGTGTTAGGGGAAAGGGTCACAATCTCTCACCCTCAGAGTCCTCTACTCCTCCACAGACCAAGCTCACCTTTTTTCTTTGTCTTCTTTATCTTGGTCACTTCCCCTGCTGGAACCTCCTTCTTCTTAATTCGAAGAGGTTTCTGTGAGGGTACAGGACTCCCCAGGTCCCCTGGGAATGGGTGTTAGACAAAGAAAGGACCGTTGGAGGTGAATACCACCTTCCAACTCTTTCATTCTTCCTCTAGTCTCCAGGGATACTCAAGGCCTCTGCTCATCTTGGCCACCAAACTGCCCCCTACCCCTGGTCCAAGAAAAATACAGCAAACCAAACCTGTTGCCTGGGAATTGTCACTCAATTCTGAGTGATGGTAACACTACAGGACAGAGTAGAACTGTCCTATAGGATTTCCAAGGCGGTAAATTCTTGTGTGTGCAGCCAGTCACATCCTTCTCTTCAAGAGTGGCTGGTGAGCTGACATGGCCAAACTGTTAGTTCCCAGTTGAGTGGCTTAGCCACTGGGCCACCAACGATGCTGAGCCCAGAAAAGCGCAGGGCAAATACAAGGAGCTTTGCAAGCAATTGCTGAATGAGTGGATGGATGGATGAATTACAGACCTCTGAATTCCATCCCTCACGCTGTCTCATGCAGGAAATCTGTTCAGGCCATAGCTACAGATGAGGTTCTCAGCTTCCTCCAAGGCCTGAGGCTCTAGCTGTTCCTACGCCTTCAGGACAGGTGGCCTCTGCCTCTACCTGGAGAACCAGGTACCCAGGCTGGGAGGCATCACTGTATTTATTCACTGTCTTATTTTTCCTGTTGTTAGGTGCTACTGAGTCCATTCCGATGATTCTTCTTCTTCTTCCTCTTCTTCTTCTTCTTCTTCTTCTTCTTCTCCTCCTCCTTCTTCTTCCTCTTCTTGTCTTCATCATCATCTCATTGCAGTTGAGTCAGAACCTACTCATAGCAGACTCTCCTGTGGGTTTTCAGAGACTGTAAATTGCACAGGAGGAGACTGCCCATCTTTCTCCCACGGAGCAGCAGGTGAATCCAAACTGCATGCCGCTGGGTTGAAAGCACAACTCTTTTTTTTTTCCAAAACAATTGAAAAACATTTATTATACTGAGATGTGTACATCCTACTGTTAAAAAAAAAGGTAGCAAATTTGCTGGTACTATAGACTAATCTTCAATATTGTTCAGTACAATTTCGAATTTGATGAGCTTTTAGTTAATCTTTACTCCATTTCTAAAACCTGATGCGGAATTAAAATTAGCACACAGCATTAAATGGCATTTGTTCCACAAATCTTAAGATCAGAGAGGAGCGTTAAACAGATAAGCAAAACTCTGAAAACAGAGGTAAGATCATTACCCCCACCCCCAACACATGATTGGTACAGAAAACATGTGGCCACAGAAAAGCAAAGGGAAGTGAGAGAAGGAGAGCTCTCCTTCAGGAAGGGCTACAGACTTGCAAATTATTTTGTGAAATGAAGATGGAAATGGGTTAAGACAGGAAAGCACAACTCTTTTATCTGCTTGGCCACCAGAGATCCCCCTTTTTTTTAAAAAAAATATTTTATTTCATTATTTTTTGTGTGTACCGTCAAATCAGATCTCACTGGTACAGGAGGAGATTGTTCCTCCTTCTCCAGCAGAGCAGCTGGTGGATTTGAACCATGTACCTCTGAGATTGCAGTGCAGCTTCTTGCCACTAGGCCACCAGAGCTCACCCAGAGATCCCTTTTTGATTCATGGAGTCCCTGTATGGCAGAGTGGAACTGTCCCAGAAGGTTTTCTAGGTCATGATCTTTAGAGGAGATCGAATTTCTCTCATACAGCCACTGGGTGGGTTTGAACTGTCAACGTTTTCCTTACATTATCATCACTTAGAAATTTATATAGAATCATAACAATAATTCACACTGGTTTGTTTGTTTGTTTTAAAGACAACTAAAACAAAAATCACAGATAAAACTAAAATCCCTGTTCTGGCTTCTAGCACAACCTAGGTCTAAAGGGTTGTAAGGGTGGGGGAGAGTACATATTAACCTAAGTTTTAATGGGCCATCAGGAGTAATAAACCAGAGGAATAAACTCTTGGCCAAAGTAATGGGTAACTTCCTGGTATCTAAATCCCTATGTCAGTGAAATTCCAAGCCTGCTCTGGCCCCAGGCTGTACACTCCCTCTGGCCTCCACACCCACCCTTTGGGCCCTGGGCCTTGGCTTTCCTCTCCTTGGTGTCTGCTGAGGCCTTCTCTTTAGGGGGCTTCTTGGGACGTAGAGGGATTTTCTCTTTCTTTTCCTCCTCCACTTCCTCATCATCCTCTTCCTCCTCACCTCCATCCTCTGTAGAGAGAAACCCCTCAATTAGGGGGCTGGGAGCACAGTCCCTCCTGATTGCTGGGCAGTGGTGGCAGTTTCAGGGGTAGGGGGTGCCCCTTCCAAAATGAGGGGAAGGGAGGGAGTCTGGCATATTAGGTGACCCTAGAGTGTTCAAATTTCTCACGAGCTGGCTTTGGCAGGGGGGGGGCGGGGGGGCGGGGGGGGGACGGATTCTGGCGCCAGGGCAGCTCCTGGGGAAAGACCCTCCTCTGAAGGCCCCACCTCTCTCTGGACCCTCACCTCATCACATGCTCTCCTGAGTCCCCTGGTTTTCTCCACGAACACCCTCCTCTTGTCTGTGACACCCATTTAGGCTACCTCTGTCTCCTAGCTGTAGTCTAAGGCAAATCCTTAATTACTAGCTTCATGCCTCAGTTTCCCCATCTATAAAATGGAATACAACAACAATGAGAGAATCAGCCCCACAAGGTGTTTGCCTAGTGCAAAGCCAATGCTGGAGACGTGGAGGCCATTCCCACTGCCTATCTAACTGCCTGTCTGTCTGGGGGGTCTGTCTCTGGGCTCCCTGCTCAGCCCCTCCTCTCTGCTTCGCCCTTTCCCCCCACCCCTTCCCACAGGGCTTCTCTCACCGTCCTCTGCGCCTGGGGCCCGGGATACCAGGAATGTTTCCCGGGGGTCGGGCTTCTTGGCTTGGGGGTCCCTGAGGAACTTGGTGTAGAGTGTGTGCGGTGGCCTGGCATCATCGGTTGGGTTCGGGGTGGGCTTGGGGGCGGGCTCCTCCCGCCGCTTCCCCCTCTTCCCAGCTGAGCCGGGAAGGAAGGGTCAGGAAGGTCCAGGAGGGGTCCAGGAGGCGGAGTTCTTCCCTTCCTCCTCCCCTTCCCAAGGCGTAGGGACCCTCGTCTCTGGGAGAGGGGGTTCACCTGACCTCCAAGCCTGCCTTCGTCAGTCGCCCCTCCCCTCAGCTACTCTTCTCAGCCCTCCGTTTCCCCAGCTTCCATCCCTCCTGGCCTGGCATGGAGTCCATGTCTCGGCAACACCTCTCACCTGCCCTCATGCCTCCCTCCCTCAGCCCTCACCCTGGGAGGTGCCCCCCAGCTCAGCTCCCTGCCCACGTCTTCGCGGCTTGGATCCCGTGGGAGACTCTGGGGTGTCTGCCTTCTTCTTTCTTGGCTTCTGTCCCAGGCCTGTTCGCTGCAGAGGAGGGGTTCAGGAGGAGGGAAAGGAAGGAAGGGAGGCTTGTGGGGCTGCCCTTCCACCTCTAATCCTTTGAGCCGCCAGAAATAACTGCAGATTATCCACATGAGAACTGCAGCCCCCTCCTCCACGGAGTGACAGAAGAGACCCCGCTGGTACATGTCTGGCCACCTCCCAAACCTCAAAGCCCGAGTTCCTCCTTCCCACATCCCTCACTCCAAGCATCCCTTTCCCCCCACATGAAATCTTTGGACACCCAACCCCTGATGCTGCTGAGGGTATCTGCCCCCCTCGCATCCCTTGCCCTGTGTGGTCTTATAAATGGTGAGAAGGATCTTTCTGCATCTTTGCAAGGAGGGAACATACCTGTTTGGGGTGCTTCTGGGTCTCCAGGCTCAGGCCTTCCTCCTCATGCCCACTGAGAGTGTCAAAGGAATCAGTCTGTTTCTGTCCTCCTTCCCTGCTGTTCCCCACCTAGCCCCTGAATCTGTGCCCCTCTCCCCGGGGTTCAGGAGGAGATGACACGGGGTGCGGGGGCTTCCAAACCTGTCTGAAGCCCACACTTCTCGGAGGGTATCATCCTGCAGCGGCATGATGCGTTCGCTTGATCTGCACCCCTTCTCTGGTCACGATGTGTCCCTAGCAGCGTCCTGTCCCCCTCCAGCTAATCCCGGCTCAAGCTACCCCCACCTGCCTGGCTCAAAGCTGTGGAGGCCTCGCAGTACTGTGGGGGGTGCTCCAGTCCCACCATGGGCACCCAGCCTCTCCAGGCCCAGGACACTGAAGGGAGAGTTGACCCGCAAGTTGCTCTCAAACACCTAGCAAGCTCAGTGGGCTGTGGGGGTGTGGGAAGGAACTCTTTGATGGGATTCTGTCTTTTGTACTGTTTAATAATAGATTGACAGAACCATGCATATAACTTTAAGAAAATATTGTTTTGTGTTTTTGGTGAAGGTTTTTTAAACAATTTAGGTTTCACAAACAGCTTCTACACAAGTTGTTCAATGACATTAGTTATATCACAGTGTGTGACCATTTTCATTATTTTTTTTTCTTTTTGTTCTACTTTCCATAATCTAGATTCTTGCCCCACTACAGTCTCATCTTTGTTTTAAAGTCACTGTTAATTGTTTGGTCTCATATATTGTTGTTGTTGTTGTTAGGTGCCATCTAGTCAGAAAGGACCCTCCAGAGGGTTTCCAGAGCTTGTAAATTGCCCAGGAGGAGACCGTCCATTTTCCTCCCAAGACGCCACCAGTGGATTTGAACTACATGGCTTCGAACTGGCAGCACAACTCCTTACCATTAGACCACCAGAGCTCCTATGAGCTCAGTCCTTACAGATCATATTATTTTTTAAAGCTAGTTTGGTCTTCAACTACAATATCACCTTAACATAGTTTTGGTTCAAAGTTTGAAGAGCAACTGAGAGTGATAGTTTTGGGAAGTTAGCAGGTATATACAGTTTATAAAGAAATATCCCTATATTGTATATACATCTACATATTGTATATATATTGTGTATACATCTACATATTGTATATGCACCTATGTATCGCGTGCTGTTAATGGCTCTTCCTTCATCCTGCTGTTGCATTTGTCTTCGTATCCTCCAGCTTCTCAGATTATTTGCTCAGCATATAGAATGTATAAATATGATGAAAGGATCTGACACACACAATTTAGTTACTGAAAATGAAGAAGCCTGAATCAATTCCTGATGAGATCAAAGACTTCGTTATAGTCTTCAGTACAGATTATACCTCAACAGAAAAAAGCCAAAAATCCTCACAACCAGATCAATAATAGCCAATATCATGAGAAATGGAGACAATACTGAAGTTTCCAAGGATTAATTTTACTTGAACCAACAAGCAACACCTATTGAAGCAGCAGTCAAAAACCAAACAATATTGAGTAAATCTGCTGTTAAAAACCCCTCACTGCCCTTGGGAGTTGTAGCAATCCTCCATGGGTTTCTGAGGCTGTTGATTTTAACAGGAGGAAACTTTATCTCTTTTTCCCACAGAGCTGCTGATGGACTTGAACTGCTAGAGAAGCTTGGCCTTTGGATTAGCAATGGGCTAACTACGGGCTACTCTTCTGAGTGCCTTCATAAGAACCTCTTTAAAGTATTAAAGAGCAAAGATGTCACTTTGAAGACTAAGGTGCTCCTGACCCAAGCCATTGCATTTTCTTTTTAATTATTATTTTTAATTTATATTTAAACAGAAGTTTACAGAAAACTTGGATTTCCATTCATTCATTGCTGCACCTTTTCCTCCCTACCCCTCCTCAGTTCATTTTTCTCTTTAAAAAGATTATTTCATTATTGCTCAATTCCCACCCCCAGTCCACTTTGCTAGTAATCTCTTATTCTGGACAGTTGTGCCCTTGCATTTTTAATTATCTTATATGCATTTGTTGTTATTGTGGCCTAGTGGTAAGAAACTGATCTGCAAACCCCAAGGCACATGGTTTGACTCCACCAGCTGCTCCATGAGAGAAGAATGGACAATCTCCTGTGTGATTTACTGCCTTCTGAAAACCTGCTGGAGCATCAGCTATAGGTCGGTTCTGACTCAATGGTACACAACACAACACAACACAATATATGCATTGGAGCTCTGTTTGTGTATTGAGTAAAGAGCTGTACTCCCAACCTAAAGGCAGGTGGTTCAAATCCTGAGAGAGATGAGCAGTCTCCTCCCATATGATTATAGTCTCTGAAAACTCACTGGAGTGTTAACTATGAGTCAGTTTTGACTTGACAGCAATGAGTTTTGAGTCATGTATGTGAAAACTGAGCCATAAATAATGAAGACTTAAGAAGAATTGATGCCTTTCGATTATGGTGTTGGTCCAGAATCTTGAAAATACTACAGACTGAAAAAAAAAAAAAAGAGAAAGAAATCTGTCTTAGAAGAAGTATAGCCAGAATGCTATAAGAATTAAAAGTGAAGGGAGCTCTGGTGGCCTAGTGGCAAGAAGCTACACTGCAATCCCAGAGATATGTGGTTCAAATCCACCAGATGCTCTGCTGGAGAAGGAGGGGCAATCTCCTCCTGTGCCAGTTAGATCTGATTTGATGGTACGCACACGGAATTTAAAAAATAAAGAATTAAAAGTGAGGATGAAAACTTGTCTCACATGATTTGGACAATACCATCAGGAGTAGCTGGCCAATCCCTGGAGAAAGGACACTCTCTGGCCATCATGTTGATAAAATAATGGGTCGGCAAAGAGAGAAAAAGACCCTAAATAAGATAGACTGACTGAATGTCTGCAACAATGGGCTCAAACCTAACACGTGTGAAGATGACTCAGGAACAGGCCATGTTTTATTCTGTTGTTCACAAGGCGGCTATGAGTCAGAACAGATTTAACAGCACCTAACAACAGCAACAACATCCTATATTGAGGGAATGCATGCAAATATTTTTACTGATAAAGAAAATGAAGTTTTACAAGTTTGGCAATCAGGAGAGCTCTGCTGGGTGGTTAATTTCAGGGGAAGAGGGTTGACTGTATATTGAGAAGCCTGAGGAAGAGGAGGTCCAGGCTGAGGTTCTCAGAAGCTTCCTGAAGCCCAAACCAGAGTGTGAAAGATCAGGCAGAGAAAGGAGGTGTCAGGTAAACAAAGGTGAAGTGGGCTACCCAGAAAGGGAACAGGAAAGACAGAAGTGGCTTAGTGTGATTCAAAGGCCTGTCAGCAGAGTTGTTGTAAAGGGCCCTCACGCTGATTCAAACTCATAGCAACTCCATGTGTAATGGGAGATTGTGGGGATGACGTTGATCAAAATAGTTTCTGTGCCATCCTAACTATAATGGCTTTGTTGGTCATTAATGATTCGTAATCTGTCTCACTGAAGGTCTTCCACTTTTTTCTCACTTATCTATGTGGCCTGGTGGTTAAGGAGTTGCACTGCCAACTCAAAGGCAAGCTATTTGAATTCCCCAGCTGCTTCCAGGGGAGAAAGATGAGCAGTCTCTTCCCGTGTGATTTTCAGCCTCTGAAAACCCACTGTAGAGTCAGCTCTGAGTTAGTTCTGACTTGGCAGATGTCAATGAGTTGTTGTTTCTTGTCTATGCTAAGAAAAAAACACCAGCACAGATTGGATGCCTTTGAGTTGTGGTGTTGGGGAAAGTACTAATCAACTAGCCCATGGATTGTCAAAAGAACAAACACATCTGTCTTGGAAGAAAGGTGCTCCTTGGAGGCAAGGGTGATACAACTTCATCGCATCTACATCTTCATCTCATCTACAGTGGGCATGTTGTCAGGAAGGGCCAGTCCTTGGAAAAAGATATAATGCTGGGAAATGTGGAGGATCAGAGGGAGAGAAGAAGATCCTTAATAAGATGGTTTGACATAGTGACTGTAACAATGGGCTCAAGTCTATCAGTGATGGCAAGGATGACACAGGTTAGGCAAGGCTCAGATCTGTTGTTCATAGGGTCGCTGGGAGTCAAAGTCGACTTGCTAGCAACCAACAATAACAACATGCTAAGCAATTTAATAGACAGCCACTTGGCCAGCTAACTGTAAGAAATTTCTATTTGTGTTCGTTCCAAAGAAAGGTGATTCAGCAGATGTGGCAACTATTAAACAATCTCAGTAATATCATTGTTGTTGTTATTATGTGCCATCGAGTCACTTGCGACCCTATGTACAACAGCCCTAAACTCTGCTCTGTCCTGTGCCAATTGCACTGTCTCTGACACTCCCATCCTGATTACCCCAGTCACGGAATCAAACCACCTCATAGAGGGCCTTCCCCTCGCAAGTAAAATTTTGCTGAGGGCAATTTAAAAACAGCTGCAATGGTACACTGGCAGAGAACTGCACTAGCTGAGTCCAGGCCCTGAGCGTGACAAGTTCTTTAGCTTCTCTGAACTCTAGTTTTTCCTCATTTATGAAATAGATTTGAAAATGGTACAGGTCTGGTAGGGACACTGTACAGATTAAGTTAAATGATGGGTAAAGAGCTATTAACCCCTTTGCCAACTGCACAAAGCTAATGAACTGTGGTAGATTGAAAAGAAGAAAATGACACACAAATTCTTATCCCCCCCACCCTCCGTCTTAGTTATCTAGTGCAATGGGCTCTGGTGGCCCTGTGGTAAGGAGTTCAAAGGAACTCGGTGAGAATCTGCTCAGGAAAGTGAGGCAATCTCTTTCCATGTAATTTATAGCCTCTGAAAACCCACTAGAGGGTCAGCTATGAGTCAATCCTAACTCAATGGCACATAACAACAACAGAGCTGCCATAACAGAAACACAAGTAGATGGCTTCTCTAAGTCAGGAAACCTACTCAGCTCTAAGTAACCCTCAAGTCTCCAATACTAATTCTTCAGACCTCAATCTGCCTCTGAATGTATAATAATAAGAACAATAGCATTTTTTAACTACTTTAAAATGTTTGCCGCGAAGAACTTGGTACATTGTTTCAGTACATCCCTAGATCAGGGCATGAAGGGCCCTGTCCAAGACTTACTTATACTTCAGGGAACTCCTGAGGAACTCAAACTCCAAACAAGTCCATTACTAAGAACCACAAGGCATCTGTGTCACTCCTGGACACAGGTAATCTGTGCTTGGTCAGTAGGACTGAAACCTGAACATCCATGTTCTAACATATTTTAAGCCCCAAGGAACACTTCTCCTTATCACTGGTCATCTGCCCTTAAAACCAGAGGTGTCCATATCCAGATGCCGGAGACGAGAGAGGTGTGGCTTGAGGCGACACTGACATCAGAGATAGACACTGCTTTAAACTGTGTGGAAATGATGAAGCTCTAAGGTGACCTGTGTTACGCAGATGACACAACCTTGCTTGCCAAAACTGAGGAGAGCTTGAGGCATTTGCCATAGAAGGTCAAGACTGCAGCTTTAAATATAGATTGGAGCTCAACATTAAGAAAACAAAGATTCTCATCACTGGGAAGAGATTGAGACATTAGTAGCTTAAATTTGCTTGGCGCTACAATCAATTCTCTTTGGTACCAGCAGCCAGGAAATAAAAAGATGAATTACATTGGGAAAATCTGCTGTCAGGGACCTCTCCAGAGTTCTGAAGAGCAACAATGTCAGTCTGGAGACTAAGGTGCACCTGATCCAGGCCATGGTCTTCACAATAACTTGCTATGCATCAGAAAGCTGGGCAATGACTAGGAATAATAGGAGAACTGATGCCTTTGAGCTGTGGTGCTGGAGAAGTGTGTTGAATATATCATGGACTGTTGGAAGAACAAACATGTTCATCCTGGAAAGGGTGAGACCAGGCTGCTCCTTGGAGGACATACTTTGGACATGTTGCAAGGAGAGACCAGTCCCTGGAGAGGGACATCATATTTGGGAGGGTGGAGGGACAGCACAAGAGAGGAAGACCCTCATTGAGATGGATTGATTTAGTGACTGTGGTAATGAAGGTGGGTGTGTCGGAGATAATAAGGTGGGCACAGGATAGAGTTCAGAGCTATTGTACATAGGGTTGCTATGAGTTGCAAAGAAACATGATGGTACACAACAACAACAAGGTGAAAAGAAAAGATCATTTCTCAGACCTCAACTCTCAGGTAGAATGAGTATGACAGATATTTACATAACAAAATGTCTTTCTTCTTTCTCTGTTCTGTAAGTTCTCATGAATTACCATAAGATTCATAAAAGTTGCAGATGGCAACTGAGGAATATGCAACAGCATTAAACAATTATATTACTGTTGTATTTGCATATATGTCAGTCTAAACATGAGTGTGTGAAACACAACAGCAGTTCCTTATATTTGCAACTTGTGAGATTGTGGACACTTTTTGCCAATAGTTCTATTTTTCTAAAAATACTTTGTTGATATGTGCCATCAAGTTGGAACAAATTCATTAATATTTGAATCTCTAGTGGGGTTTCAGAGGCTGTAAATCGTATGGGAGGAAATGGCCCATCTTTCTGCTGCAGAGCAGCAGGTGGATTCAAACTATGCGCCTTTGAGGTGGCAGGTCAACTCCTTACCACTAAGCCACCAGAGGTCTAAAAATGTAAAATGTTTAATAAGTTGTTGTCGTTGTTATGTGCCAACAAGTGACCTGCAACCCACAGTGACCCTGTGTACAGCAGCTCTGAACGTTGCCCTGTCCTGAACCGGTCTCACTAATTCCGACACACCAACCACCAATGCCCCAGTTACTGTATCAATGCATGTCATCCGGGGTCTTCCAAGATGGAATCAAAATTTCAAAAACCAATTAAATTTGAAAGAAATAATTTAGAGATTTATTTATTATAAACTGGACTTTGCTTTCATTTTAATGCATAATATATTAGAAGAAAAATCCCCTTTGAATACATGTGTGGAAAAGAATTTGAATGGTTTGTTTTTACGTTTAGATTAATTACTGTTTTGAGTGTTCAAATTTTGTACAGTTTGCGTGCAATTACACTTTTCGTTTGTGCACTTACTGTTCACAGTTCACTGTCACCAGAAAGGATACAAGTGAAGAGGCACTTCACTCAAGGACAGGAGACCCACTGGCATGGGATCCCCACTGACCTAGTGTGTGTTAGCTTCTGCTCAGTGAGGTTTTCAGCACTCCAGGCAACCCTAGGACAGTACAATCAGACCTGAAACCCCCCACCCCCAAACTCAACACTTAAGAACAAGTACGAACTTTGATCTTGATAGAAATAGAAAATACAAAAGCAGATTTCAGAGAAGAAAAACAATAGTTAAGAGGGGGAAAATGAAATAGTCTCTTAATACAAAACAATGGAAACACTCATTGACTAATAGCGTAAGAGCTGGATGAGAATACCTGTTCTAGGGGGGAAAAGACAACCCAGATTAAAATATATTTGTATTGCGCGACCTTGTGATGCAATAATGGAAAATGTATTATAATTACAAGTCTCACACTTTATTGGAGGCCTCGAGCTTCGAAGCCCATTTATAATTGATTTAATATAAAATTGATCCAAAAGGTAAGGCATTAAAGGCAATTCATATATTAACAATAAGCCAATCAAGTATTAATATGCCAACAATTATGTCTAGGAACTAATTATCCATAGCCAGTATTTAAACAAGCATAACTCTCACCACAGTGGACTGCTCTTGTGAAGTCCAGCAGGCGAGCTGCAGAGAGCAGAGACGGCAGATGAAGTGTCTTGTTCCTTCAGATGCTCCTAGTTTTACAACTAGAGGATTCAGTTTAAAAACAATATTCTATGCTGGACATCAAAGACTCTTAGGGCCAAGTGACAGTAATTAGAATTTTGCCAAAGTCCATTGTTGTAAAGGTGTCTAGTGAGGTATACCCAATCATCTTTGGGATGTCTGGTGGCCTCGTGGCAAGAAGCTGTGCTGCAATGCAGAAGGCACATGGTTTGAGGCCACCAGCCGCTCTGTGGATGAAGGATGAACAATCTCCTCCCGTTTGATAAATTGCCTCTGAAAACCTACCAGAGGGTCAGCTATGGGTCTGTTCTTACTCTAGGTACATAACAACAACAACAACAACAATATTCCTCAGATAAGCACATTGATGCCCTGTAAGATCTTTTTCAGGGTTGCAACCAATCAAATTTGGGGTGATTTAATTTAAAGAGTAACATACTAGGCCTCCTTAGCATTTTTCTTTTTAAACTAAAGTTTATGTCTCTTTAAAATGATACCCATAGGGGTTAAAAAAGGCCCAAGGGCATGCAGATTTAATACAAGATCTTGGTCAGGCGCTGGCTCTGGCTGCCTTCATTTTGAGTCACTCATTCTAAGTATTTCTACATCTCTAGGTGACTTTGTGTGGAAGTGGTGGGTCCATATGAAGTTTTGCTTGTCTTCATACAAGGTGGACATTGCAATATAGACAACTAAAATCACCACTTCAACCATCATTATCATTACAACAGAGTAGAATCTTTGATGAGCATTAGGAACCGCCACAGAAAATTTCACAGAAAAGATCAGTACAATCAGCAGAAAACAGATGTGTTGGTAGAATTTGTGTGAAAACCCAGCTTGCGTTATTTCCCCCGATGAGGGGCGTGCAGGAGGAGCTTGATTGGCCAGACCGTGATGTATCTGATTTGCAGAGACTGGAACAACAGGAACCTTAAACAACAGCAATAGCCAAACACCCACCAGGAGGAAATCCACAACCTCCTTGGTATTTTTTATTAACACATTAATTCTCTAGACCTGATATGGCATTTTTTGATTAACATTTAATCTCTGAGCCCTAATATAGCACAGGCTGAGGCCCTTCTGAAAAGCTCCCCCTTGGCCTTATCTACCTGACACACCCTTGCTTATTTCTAACATTCTAACCTTTGGCTTTCTAAACTTCATTCTATGTTTCTAACAATACGCTCTTAACAAAGACATACACTTGCTTACCAGGTTCTAACATTCTAAACTTTCGCTTTCCAAGCTCCATTCTGTGTTTTAGAATACACTCATAACTTTAACACACATTTGTTTACTAACTTCTAACATTCTAAACTTGAGCTTCATTCAGTATTTCTAACAATATGCTAGGTAGGCATCAAGCCACCACATTTTAATCTCACTTCATAGAACTGCCATTCTAGCCATAGTTAACACAACATTATCTCTTCTAGTCAAACATGACACAGAAAATTTACACTCCTCTCTTAACATTCAGCAGACTAATTTATGCTCTCAGTTTTACAGTCTCCTTTTTTAATAGTTTTACAGTCTCCTTTTTTAATATTTCTAACATTATATTCTTAATAGTATTCTTTTTTTTAAATTATTTTTTTTATTTCATTTCATTGCTTTTTTGGTGTGTACCGTCAAATCGGATCTGACTGGTACATGAGATTGTTCCTCCTTCTCCAGCAGAGCATCTGGTGGATTCGAACCGTGTACCTCTGAGATTGCAGTGCAGCTTCTTGCCACTAGGCCACCAGAGCTCGCCTATATTCTTAATAGTATTCTATAGAGACACTTCGGTTAAGACATAAACGAGACAGCAGTATAGAAGAATAAATTTTTTTTGGAATGAGAAAAACTATTAGTATAATGTCAAAGGTATTTCACTGAATCACAGCCATGCCTTTCATTTATGTGATTGGGAGACAAAGAAAATCATCACCAGATCAAAATTAGTGGCAGTTACAATCCCTCACTGTTACAGGAGGGACTAGTGAAGCTGGCAAAAGAGCATGATTGGGCTATGTACACAACTGTGGGTTAAAAAGGTTTACAGGATTCATTGTGGGGTTCCCCTACCTGGCTAGGTGGTGGCCAAGGCTATGACTCATGGACATCATTCAGCACATGCCCAGGCAAGTCCCCTGGTTCTCAGTGCAAGCCCGAAGGGTACACTTTCCTAGGGTCCCTGGAGGTTGTAATTCCCCTTAAAACTGAAGTCTTCCTGAAGGCAAAGCCACATGACTAGTCAGAAAGAACTCAAATGGCTTTTGAACCCTTTGTAAAAAGTAAAAATGGAGTCAGGGCTCAAAGATTGATCGTAGATTTCCAAAAACCAAGTCCTTCAGAATATGAGCTCCAATAAATCAAGGCAAACCCATGTTTCAGTCCCAATCTATGGCAATCTTCCATTAGTTTTCTGGGGCTGTAAGCTTTTATGTGACAGGATGGTCCATCATTTCTCTGCGGAGAGGCTGGTGGGTTGGAACCAATGACCTTTTAGTTAGCAGTCTGAGCTCTGTACCATTGGAGCTCATGTCAAATATTCATTAGATCCAGAATGTGTGAGTCTCCATTTACTCTGAGTGTCAGAGGCAGAATTGCAATTGAAGATCTAAAAGAGATCACTTTTTTGTTAAGTGGTCCTTCTGGCTGCTGTGTGAAGACTGAAGTGACAAAGGGCCAGGTGGCAGGGAAAGGTTTAACAAGCTAACAGATTATTCCAAGCTTGGGGGTGGTCCCAGCTAGGACCACAAAGCTAATGGCAGAACCAGGATTCAAACCCAACTCCATTCCACGACAAAGCCCCATTTCGTCTACTATACACTAGATACAGGCATGGTATTCTACAAAGTTAGCCTCATTTTTAAACACACTTCTTCATTAATTCCAGGTTATGGTCTTCTCAATTGCTTACTATACATCTGAGAGCTGGACAATGACTAAGGATGACAGAAGAATTGATGCCTTTGAGTTGTGGTTCTGGAGAAGAGTACTAAGGATATCATGGACTGCCAAGAGAACAAACAGGTCTGTCCTGGAATGGGTGAAACTAGGCTGCTCCTTGGAAACAAGAATTTTGAAACTCCATCTCACATACTTTGAGCATGTCACCAGGAAGGACCAGTCCTTGGAGAAATACATCATGTTTAGAAGGGTAGAGGATCAGCATAGGAGAAGACCATGGATGAGACGGATTGACATAGTGACCGTGGCAATGAGGTCAGGTGTGTTGTGTCAGAGATGGTGAGATTGGCTAAGGATAGGACAAGTTTCATAGAGTCGCTGATGAGTTGAAGTTGACTTGATGGCACATAACAAAAACCAAAACACAACTCACTAATTCCATCAAATTTGTAGTGAGCCCTTATGTACTAAACTCTAAGCTGGGACTTTGGGACAAAAAGATGAAAGAGACACAATAACTGTTTCTGAGGAACTCATCCTAGGTTTGAGGAGCAAGTGCCTGCCATTATCTCTAGTTGGGGTGGGCTGGGCTGGGTTGGGGTTGAGGTCAGAGATGGAGGGGTGTAACCACCTGTGCAAATGTGCAGAGACAAGAATAGACAAGTCAGGTTCCCGGCACTGCAACTATAATGTTCTCATGAGGCTTTCCTAAGAAAACACGAAAAACCCCTCAGACGCATTGCCGTTGAGCTGGAACAGGCTCATAGCTCATCCTCCAGAGGGGTTTCTGAGACTATAAATCACACGGGAGAAGATTGCTCATCCTTCTCTCTTGGAGCCGCTGGTGGATTTGAATGACGTGAGGGGCACTGTCATTGGATTAGCGGGACAACTTCCACAGACTACATGACCAGTGCTCCCTATTCCTAAGAAAGGGGGTCAAACATAAAGTGGACATGATTGAATGACTTTAGTAATATTATGTGCAAGTAAAGTTCTGTTGAAGATTTAAAAATACCCAACAAAAGCAAAACAATTGCAGCTGTACAGTGACAGGGAACTACCAGATATACAAGCCAGGTTTAGAAGGGCACATGGAAAGAGGGTATCGCTGCTGATTCAAGCAAATCTTAGTTGAAAGCAGGGAATACTGGAATGATGGTTTACTTGTATTTTCTTGAGTATGCAAAGGCAGTTGACTGTGTAGATTTCAACAAACTGTAGATAACACTATGAAAATGGGAACTCCATAATACTTAATTCTGCCCATGTGAAATCTGTGTATAGACCAAAAGGCTACTGTTCAAACAGGACAAGAGGGTTTTGCAGTGAGTTTAGCTTGGAAATTTCTCGATTTCTGAAGCTTCCCCTCACCAAAGGGCCATTTCCCCCACGCGCTAGCTACACACGTTTCTCCAGTTTGACTCTTGGTAGAGCATTCCTTCCCTAACTCATCTTTAAGGCCTCTTCCCCAAGTTTCCTCAATCAAACTGTCACCATGAAGTCCAACCCTCTTGTGACCTCAGACCACAGCAAGAACTGCACACTCCCCTTCAATGGCCCCTCACACGTGCTCAGGAAGATCTCCCCTCTGTCCAAGGAGAAGTACAAGGTATGCTCCATGGCCATCCGCAAGGACGACCAGGTCCAGGTGGTGTGAGGACACTACAAGGGGCAGCAAATTAGCAAGGTAGTCCAGGTGTACGGAAAGAGATAGATCATCTACATCAAAAGAGTGAGAAGGCTAATGGTCCAACTGTGCGTGTGTGCATCCGCCCAAGCAAGGTGGTTATCACCAGGCTGAAACTGGACAAAGATCAGAAAAAAATAATTCTTGAACATAAAGCCAATTCTCGGCCAAGTTGGAAAAGAGAAAGGCAAATACAAGGGAGAACTAATTGAGAAAAAGCGAGTATGAATGTAACCTGATGAGCAACCACAGTTTAACTAGATTTCTAGCCGAGAGTGTGTGTTCTTGTAATGATCCAAAATTTCCCTCTCATCATTCAGAAATGGCTCTATAAATCTGCCCTTGCAATTTTGATTCATAATTTTAAGAATGAAAATTGGAAATGTTACCCTCCCCCCAAAAAAAGAAAAGAGGATATTGCGTTATTTAAATTCAGAATATGTGTGTGTTATGGCTGTATTGTTTCAATATACTTGGTTAAATTGGGTACTGAGCAAATAATCTGAGAAACTGGCCTATGTTATGAAGAACAGGGCATCTGGACTGGAGAAAGAACTTGTAATATGCAGACAACCCAACCTTTCTTGCTGAAAGTGAAGAGGACTGGAGTCATAATAAAGATCAAAGATGATAGTCTTCACTGTGGCTTATGCTTCAACAAAAAGAAAACAAAAATCCTCACAAGTGGACTAATAAACAGTGTCACGATAAAGAGAGAAAAGATTGACATTGTCAAGGACTTCATTCTATTAGATTCACAATCAATACCTGTGGGAGTAGCAGTCAAAAAAAATAAAGCTAAGTGTTGCATTGGGCAAATCTGTTATGATCTCTTTGAAGTGTTGACAATGACACATGTGATAAGGGACTCATATCTAAGATTTATAGAAAACTCCAGTACCTCAACAAGAAAAAGGTAAATAGCCCACTCATAATATGGGCACAGGAGATGAATAGTGACTTCACCAAAGAAGGAATTCAGATGGCCAACAAACACATGAAGAGATTAGCAATAGTCTCACTCCAGCAACAATAGCTAAGTTCAACAGAGCAGGGGGCAAAAAACGCTAACAAGGCTGTGGAGAGATTAGAACTCTCATTTACTGCTGGTGGAGATGTAAAATGGTACAACTACTATGAAAGGCAGTTTGGAGCTTTCTTAAAATGTTGAAAATAAAAATACCATTTGACCCAGCAATTCCACTACTGAGAATATACCTTAAAGAAACCAGAGCTGTCACAGAAACAGAAGTATGCATACTCATATTTATTGCTGGGTTAATCACAAATAGCAAAGAGATGGAGGTAGCCCAACTGTCCATCAACAAATGAATGCATAGAAAAACTATGGTACATTTACACAATGGAATATTAAATAGCATTAAAAAACAATAACCTTATAAAACTACAACATGGGTGAGTCTGGAAGACATTATGGTGAGTGAAATATCTCAGTCACAAAAGGACAAATACTGCATAAGACTGCTATTATAAAATAGGATTGACACAGGACAGGGAGGAGAACAGGAAAAAAGTGAACACTGGAACAGATGAAAGGAAGGACTATCTGAAGGTAATGGATAATTAGACATGATATGTATGAAAAGAAACAATTGGGGAAAAGAAGTATGTTACAAAGTGAGTTGGAGGAGGGGGAAAGAAGGGGAAGAAAATGTGCATCAATGAATGAATGAAAGCCTAGCCTTTCTGTAAACTTTCATTAAAATCACAATTAAAAAAGAAAGTGTTTAACAATATAGATGTCACTCTGAAAGCCTTACTCAAACCATAGTGTTTTCACTCACCTCATATTTTCAATCATCACCATGCTGAAGGTGTATAATGAATAAGGAAAATCAAAGAAGAAGCCATGTCTTTGAATTACAGTGCTAGTTAAGAATATTGGATATACCATGGACTACCAGAAGAGCTCTGGTGGCTTAGTGGTAAGGAGTCATGCTGCCAACTCAAAGTCATGTAGTTTGAATCCACCATCTGCTCCACGGGAGAAAGACGAGTAATCTCTTTTTGTGTGATTTACTGCCTCTGAAAACTCACTGGAAGATTAAATACTAGTCAGTTCTGACTCAACATTCCATAACAATAACCAGAAGAACAATCAAATCTGTCTTACAAGTATAACCAGAATGTTCCTCAAAAGCAAGGTTGGTGAGGCTTTGTTTATGTACTCTAGAAGTGCTGTCAGGAGGACGGACACTCACGAAGGACATCAAGCTTGGTTAAGAAGAGGAAGATCCTCAGGGAGGTGAAATGACAGTGTTTTCAACAAGAGGCTCCACCGTGGCAAGGCTTGTGAGGATGATGCAGGAGGAGGCAATGTTTCATTCTATTGAAGACAAGGCTGTTCTGAGTCAGAATCAAATGGCAGTCCCTAACAACAACAACAAATAGTGGTGACTAAGGGACCATCGTGGCTGCTAACTAGAAGGTTGGTGGCTTGAAACACCCCAGAGGCTCAGTGGGAGAAAGGCCTGGTGATCTATTCCCATGAAGACTACAGCCTAGAATGTCCTTTGGGGCAGTTCTCCTCTCTCTCATAGCGTTGCTATGACAACGTGGCATGCAACAACAAGAGTGGTGGGTGCATGTTAAGAAACTTAGGGACAGTGAAATCTTCTATTTTGGGTCATAAGTGACATTAGGATAGTGAGTCAAGGTCTTAGTTAAAATGAGGATAGATTTTAGAGCAAGATTTAGATCAGGACCATAGACAATATCTAGAAACTTCTGATCTGACATCTAAGGAAAATAGGTCCTATGCTCTATAAGTATACCTTGTTTGGGTCCAAAAATGACATTTGTCAGCTTAATCACTGGTATTGGTCACCACTCTCAATTCCTCAGAAATGATTTTGTTTTTGTTTTTGTTTTTATAAATGGTTTCCTAAAATTAAATTTACTTTCAAAAGTCAAAGATTTGCTACCATCACCACCATCTGTAGCTCAGAGGAGGTAAATAAATTGCCACCAACCAAACTCCTACTAGGGAGCTCTTGTGGCCTAGTGAGTAAGGAGTTATGCTGCCAATCCAAAGGTAGGTGGTTCGAATCTACCAGCTGCTTTGAGGGACAGAGATGAGCAATCTCCCCTGCACAGTTTACAGCCTCTGAAAACCCACTAGAGGGTCAGTTATGACTTGGTTCCAGTTGTTGTATACTGTCAAGCCAGAACTGACCTATAACTGACCATCTGGCAGGTTTTTAGAGGCAGTTGATCACATGGGAGGAGATTGCCCATCTTTGTACCATGGAGCACCTGGTGGATTTGAACCACATACCTTTGTATTGCCAGTGCAACTCCTTACCACTAAGGTAGGGAGTTAGAGCCCCCTTGGTTCCAATTAGACAACATGTAACAACAACAAGTTCCTACTCTGTGTGTGCTATTTGCATATGTTATCTCTCATCTCTATAGAAATTTCAAAAAGCCAGTGGACACGTTATTAAACCTCTTTATGTCTCTATTTTCTTGCCCATAAAATGGTGGCAGTAATTGTAGAGTTGAATCTTATTGTTTGCAGTAGTCATGGTCTATAAAGACCTTGGTTTCTCAATAGTTAAATGTGTGACTGCTAACCAAAAGCTTGGCTGTTTGAGCCCATCCAACATCTCCCTGGGGAGAAGACCTAGTGATCCGTTTCCATAAACACAGCCTAGGAAACTATGGGACAGTGTGCTGTCACATGGCATCACTATGACTATGAGTAACTTGACTGACACCTAACGGCACAATGACACCGTCTATAACGTACGTGCTCACTACCATGTACTAGAAGGAGCTCTGGAGGGGTAGATGAAGGGTCACCAGGAATCAGAATCCACTTGCCAGCAGTGGGTGGAACATGTACTTAGACGGCAACAAACAGCAAAAACAAGGAACTAGTCAATACCAAAGCAGCATCATTTGGCAACTCAAATGTTTTTCAGGACTCTGGACATGAACTTGCTTTCAAATATCACAAAAGCTGAGCAAATACTGGGTTTGGTGTCACAAATAAATTATAGTGAGTAGATGAGGCCGTAATTATGGAATCCACACAAAGTGAACAACCTTCACTTTGTGGAGGTTGTGAGCCTATGTTGTTGTGTAGACTTGGAATCACAGATGACCCTCCAGCAGATTTTCAGAGGCTGTAAATTGCATGAGAAGAGATTGCCCAGCTTCCTCTTGAAGAGTAGCTAGTGGGTTTTAATCACTTTCCTTTAAAAAGGCAACATGACTCCTTACCATAAAGCCACAGAGATCCCCGTGAGAATATTATGGATTAATATGTGTACAGGGCTTAGCACAATGCCTGGCATGGATTTACCTTCATCTCACAGATAAGGAAACTAGGCTCAAGTCCTGTATATTCAAAGAAGCGAAGGTTCACGGCTCCCTGGCTCAGCGTCAGTGGTGCAGAGGTGAAAGAAAAGGCCTTTGGAGAATGTCTGAAGCAATGGCTTAGAGCAAGGGATTGTGTTAGAAAGAGACCCAGGTTTCCTGCTTCACCACTTTCCTGCTGGATGACCTTGGGCAAACTATCTTTTTTGCTTGAAGCCTCTTTCTCCAAATGACAATTTCTCAATCTGGCAAAATGCATTTGGACTTTGAAAAGATTCTCTCAAGTGGGCTGATCAGAAACCAGGGAACCTCAGCTATCCCCGGCATGTCCAGGCTCTTGCAAAAATAGGAAACAAGGCTAAGCTTTGAAAGGCTGGTTCCTGTCAGCTTTATTTTGTTGAGCTTGTTTAGGACTTCTACCAGACACCAGGTTTCAGTTAGCTCATGCGTTCCAGTGTGGAACTCTGCAAACCCAACTGACCCCAGGTCAGTCAAGTCAATGCAGACTCATGATAGTCCTTAGCCTGGGAGAAGGAGAGCCATGTCCATTCCCAGTTTTTCTTCTTTTTCTGTTCTTCAACCTAATGCTGCCTAATTTATAGCCCTTATGATACTTGAGGCCCACCTTCTGATTGTTCTTCTTATCAAACAGGCATCTTCCCTGTTTTCCTTCAGTTCTGATTGAGGACAATGTTGAACTTGTTTGAATAGGCTTGTTACCATGTTGAATAGGCATGTCCCCATTTGACGGGAGTCTCAGCAAGGTTAACCGTCCAGGGAGCCACAGGTGAGCAGTGAGCAAGCAGGCGTCACATCAAGCCTATCAGAACACAAGTTTACTCGGAAGTCCTAGCAGAGTAAAATCGTGACCCACAGAGGTTATGTCTTAGAAGTATCACAGGTGAGTGACTTCAAAGAACAGAAATTTATTTCCTCACCATCGTGGAGGTTAAACATCCAAAACAGGGTCTCCCATGTCCATTCACAATACCGAAGGGTTCTATACTCAGAGTTGCAAAGATCAAGACATTATATGGGCAAAATCTTGAATGATTCAGGAAACATCAGCCGAAGATGGAAGGAATACACTGAATCACTACGCCAAAAAATAATTGGTCATCACGTTGAAGCATTTCAGGAAGTAGCATATCATCAAGAACCAATGGTGATAAAAGAAGTTCAAGTTGTACTGAAGGTGTTGGCAAGAATGAAGACTTCAGGAATCAGTGGGACACTGATGTTTTTCAATAAACATCTAGCCTTGGATGTGCTCACTAGCCTATGCAAAGAAATTTGGAAGACAGCTACCTGGCCAACTGACTGGAACAAATCTTTATTTGCTCCCATTTTTTTAAAAAAAGTGATCCAACCGAATGTGGAAATTATTGAACAATAATATCATTAATACCACATAAAAGTAAATCTTGCTAGATTGTTTTAAAAAATAGTGGAAATAGTGCATCCACAAGGACCTTTCAGAAATTCAAGCAGGATTTAGAAGCGTGAGGAATATCATTGCTGATGTCAGATGGATCTTGGTAGAAAGTGGAGAATACCAAAACCATGTTTTTTGGGTTAATTTACTATGCAAAGGCATTTGGCTGTGTGAATTTTAACAAATTAAGGCTAACATTGAGAAGGGCATTCCTGGGACACTTAATTGTGCTCATATGAAATTTATATATAGATCAAGAAGCAGTTGTCCAAATAGCACAAGGAAACACGGCATAGATAAAAATCAGGAAAGATATGTCAGGGTTGTATCTTTTCTCTATACCTATTTAATCTGTATTCTGAGCAAATCATTTGGGAAGATTGACTGTATTAAAAAGAATATGGTATCAGTATTGAAGGACGATGCGTCAACAGTTGTGTTATACAGATGGTACAACTTTGCAGAAAATGAAGACGCCTTGAAATCATTGCTGCAGAGTATCAAAGTCTACAGTCTTCAAGATGGGTTACATCTCAACATCAAGAAAACAAAAATCCTCACCACTGGCCAATTGGCAAAATCATGATAGATGGGGGGGAGGCGGAGATTGAAGTTGTTAATTTTTATTTTACTTGGATTCACAATCAACATCAGTGGTAGTTGTTGTTAGGTGCTGTTGAGTATAGCAACCCCATGAACAACAGTTCTGAACCCTATCTTATCCTGTGCCCTCCTCACACTTCCTGACACACTCGAGCCTATTGCTGCAGTCACTATGTCAATCCATCTGGTTGAGGGTCTTCCTCTCCTTCACCAACTCTCCACTTTTCCAAGCATGAAGTCCCACTCCAAGGCTAGCAGTCTCTCAATGGTAGTAGCAGTCAAGAAATCAAGATGTGCTACATTGGGAAAATCTTTCAAGGACTTCTCCAAAGTGCTAATGAGCAAAGATATCGGTTTAAAGATTAAGGTGTGCTTGTTCCACGTCATGCTTGCTATGTAGCTGAAAGCTGGACAATGACTAAGGATGACAGAAGAAGAATCAGTGTCTTTTGAATTGTGGTGTTGGAAAAGAGTATTGAATATCTCATGGAATGTCTTGGAGAAAGTGAACCAGGTTGCTCCTTAGAGGAAAGGATAGTGAAATTTCTTTTCACATAATTTAGACATTTTGTCAGGAGGGGCCCAGTCCTTGGAAAAAGACATTAGGCTGAGAAAGGGGAAGGCAAATGACAGAGCAGGGTTTCAATCTGTTTTTTATAGATAGGGTTGCTATGAATTGTAGTCAACTTGCTGGCACATAACAACCATGTCAGTTTCTTCCTTGTTGATAGACTTGTATGGATTTTTACTTCCTTGGCTTGTAGGTGATGATCACATGGTGTCTGCTTTCTCCTGTGTGTCTGTTTCTGCATCTAATCCGCTCCTTTTAGAATTCAGAAGTGATAACATTTAGAATGCACTCCACCCAGGTATAATTGAATTAATGTGAGAAAGAAGACTATTTTCGAATGGAATGATGCCCACAGATCTAGGGGTTAGGATTTCAACATGTATTTGAGGTTACACAACTTAATTTGTAATGGGAGCTTCTCAACTTTTTTTTTTGAATGAAGCTCTGTGTGGCTGCGGGGTTCTGGCTTCAGGAGGTAAAAACTAAATTGGAATTCAGCTTCTGCACTTAGGAGCGCTTTCTGCTTTGAAGATGAGGATTGAGGGAGGGGATGGTACAAGAAGGAGACAAGGATGTAGGTGTGTCCTTTAGAGAGTAAAAAGTGATAAATGATGCCATTTGGGGACTTCATGGCTTTTCATAGAGTCAGTGTGAGAGCTGGAAGGTCTAAGATTGTTCAGGCGTGCAAGTGTGGTCGTCAGTAGTCAGGAATTCTCTCAGCCTCTGCTTACACTTTTCTGGGCTCAGGGAGGACGCTGCCTCCCAGGTGAGCCAGCAGACCCAGCATCTAGTGCAGGGATAGCTGTTTTGAAAGCTCCTCTGCACAGGTACCCATCTTTGCTTCTTCAGTACAGCATCACTTCCTTCCCAGCTGTTGGGTCTTCTGGCCCCTCCACAGTATGACGTTCACTTTCTTTGTTCACCAACTCAGGCCCCACT
Organism: Elephantulus edwardii; assembly: GCF_000299155.1. Lineage (NCBI taxonomy): Eukaryota > Metazoa > Chordata > Mammalia > Macroscelidea > Macroscelididae > Elephantulus > Elephantulus edwardii. Next base: position 25,977,365 of record NW_006399767.1, on the reverse strand, counting down.
TTAGCAAAGACTCAGATTATAAATAGAATAGCGACCTTCTGCTCCTAGACTCTGGGAGCCAGGGAGACAGAGTGAATGAATGTAGACCTGGTCTAGTTCTGCCTGGTGAGCCTCATGTACTAGGAACAGTGAGACCCATCTGAGAAAGGGAGAAACACATGAGAGATGGACATCTGGAGACTGGGGGATGGACAGCCAGGGCAGATAAGGCTGTTGGAGACTAGAAAGAGGGTCCATTCACTAACTATTCATTAAGAACCTACTATGTGCCAGGCGGAAAGTGTGTGGTCAAGGACATCTCCATTAAGAACCTACTATGTGCCACATGGAAAGTGTGTGGTCAAGGACATCTCCAAAGTGCTGAAGAGCAAGCATGTCAGCTTAAAGGCTAAAGTGCACCTGATCCAAGCCATGGTCTTTCTAATTACTTGCTATGCATCTGAGAGTTGAACAGTCAATAAAGATGACAGAGGAAGAATCAATGCCTTTGAGTGGTGGTGTTGGAGAAAAGTGCTGACTTAACAGCACCTAACAACAACAACAAACAACATGTACCAGGCACTGTGCTAGGCACTCTATGTACCTCAAGGACTAAAATAGGTTAAAATTCCTCCTCTTTTTATCACTGACATTCTAAACTAAGACAATCTGTGGAATTTTAAAATATTCTGTTGCTGTGTTGTTGTTACCGTGTGGCAGTGAATTGGTTCTGACTCATAATGACCCTGGGTGATTCAGTAGAACTGCTCCACAGGATTTCTTGGGCTGTAAGCTTTATGGAGATTGACAGGTCTTTCTACCAGACATATGCTACTGAGAAAACAAAAAAACAGGAAAGAGGGAAGGGAGCATGAAAGTGTGAGGAGGGAGGAAGCTGCAATTTAAAATGGAGCAGCGAGAGTAAGAGGTCTCACAGAAAGGGTGACATTTGAGGGAAGATTTGAAGACATGAGGGATAGACTATTATTAGTACCTGAGGAAAGAGCATTTCAGGTAGAGCAAGAGCAAGTGCAAAGGCCCTGAGTTTGGAGAGTTCTCACCACACTTAAAGGACAGAATGAGGGGCAATGTGGCTGGATCACAGTGAGGCAGGGCAAGAGTAGTAGACACGGTGAGGGAGAGATGCAAGAATGTCAGAAGGTGGTGTAGGGTATTAAGGTAACGTTGACTTTTACTCGGTTGGGACTGGGGAAATACTGGAAATTTTGAGCAGCATTAGGATATGACAAGTTTTATCAAGATCACCCTGATTTTGGGATGATCACAGGAGAAGGTGTGGGAACTGCAGATTGGGAGGGCAGTGATAAAGTTGTTATAAGTGCTTTAGGCAGTGTAATAATGGCAAGAGGGCCTGTGAAGAGTTAGGGCTGACACTAAGCATTTGGTCTGCATGACTGCAGAGATGGAGAGCCATTATCTGAGATGAGAAGTACTTCAAGAGGGGCAGGGGTTGGAAAGCCGAGACTCTGGAGTTGGATATGTTTAGTTTGAAGTGTTAACTGGGCATCCCATGGAGATATCACACAGGCAGTTGGGCATATGGATGTGGTCTGGGCTCAAGATATTAACCTAGGAGTCATGAGCACATGAATGCCTCTTGCCATGGAGTCGGAACTGACTCATGGCTGATCTCCCAGCAAGTTTCTGCTGTTGTTCTTTGAGGTGTCATCGAGTTGAGTACAACTCATATTGACCCTCTAAACAGCAGATCCAAATTGCGTCCTATCCCGTGTCATCCTCAGCATCTCTGACACACTTGAGCTCGTTTCTGCAGTCACTGAGTCAGCCCATCCTGTTGGGGGATATTCCTCTCTTTCTCTGACCCTCTGTGTTTTCAAGCACGATGTTCCTCTCCAAGAAATAGCACCTCCTAGCAAAATGCCCCAAGTATGTGAAGTGAAGCTTCGCCATCTTTGCCTTAAAGCAGTATTCTGGCTGCACTTTTTTCAAGACATATCTGTTCGTTCTTTTGGTAGTCCATGAGACAGTCAGTACTCTTCTCCAATACCACAACTCAAAGGCATCTAAGCACACTATGAAGCAGGATTGGCCATCCACTTCCAAAATAACAGGCCTCTGAAAACCCTATGAACAACAGAGGAATGCAGGTAGCTATAGTATCAGAGGTAGAGCCCAAATGTTGTTGTTGTTGTTATGTGTCATTGAGTCGACCACGACTCATAGTGACACTATACACAGTAGCTCAGAACCCTGCTCTATTCTGAGCCAATCTCACTGTCTCCACCATACCTACTTCCATTACCCCAGTTACTGTGTCAATCCATCTCTTCCAGGGTCTTCCTTTCTTGTGCTGTCTCTCTACTCTTCCAACCATGATGTCCTTCTCCAAGGACTGGTCCCTCCTGGCCACATGCCCAAAATATGTCAGACAAAGTTTCAAAATCCTTGCCTCCAGGGAGAAACTTGGGTTCACCCCCTTCAGGATAAACCTGTTTGTTCTCTTGGCAGTCCATGGTATGTTCAATACTCTTATCTGGTACCACAACTCAAAGGCATCAGTTCTTCTAAAAAGTCACTATAAAATGAAGAGAAACAGTGGCAAACAACCATTAATAATTGGGATATGTATGAAGTGTAAATGTAAGAAAATTGGAAGTTGTAAAAAATGAAATGCATGAAGATCAACATTCTAGACATTAGTGGATTAAGTTGGATTGGCATGGGTGACTTTGAATTAGACAATAACATGATCTTCTATACCAGGAATGAAAAACTGAGGAAGAATAACGTTGCATTTGTATTTAAGAAGACCATTTCAAGATCTGTCCTAACATATAATGTTGTGAGTGATAGTATACTACTTATATGCACACAAGGAAGCCCTGTTAATATTGTTGTTGTTGTTGTTGTTGTTGTTATGTGCCGTCGAGTCGCCTGCGACTCATAGCGACCCTATTAAACTCCGCTCTGTCCTGTGCCAATCGCACTGTCTCTGACACTCCCATCCCAATTATCCCAGTCACTGAATCAATTCACTTCATAGAGGGCCTTCCTCTCCTGTTAATATTACTATTATTTAAATATATGCACCAGAAGAATGGGAATCCCAGAACATCTGATTGTGCTACACTTGGACCAGGTGGCAATCATCAGAATAGAGCAAGGAAACACTGCGTGGTTCAAAATCAGGAAAGGTGTGTATCAGGGATGTGTCCTTTTCTCCATATCTTTTCAATCTGTATGCAGAACAGATCATTCAGGATACTGGGCTTTATGAGGAGGAATGTGGCATAAGGATTGAGGACGACTCATCAAGAACTCGTGCTATGCAGATGACACAACTTTGCTTGCTGAAGCTGAGGAGGGCCTGAAGCATTTGCTTCAGAGGATCAAGGACTGTAGTCTGCAATCTAGATTTAGGTTCAGTACAAAGAAAATTAATATTCTCACTACTTGGCAGCATCATGATAGATGGAGAAGAAATCGAGATTGTTAACAATTTCAGCTTGCTCAGTTCCACAATCAGTACTCTTGGCACCAGCAGCCAGAAAACCAGAAGGCTAATTGCGCTAGGAAAATCTACTGTCAGAGACCTCTCTAGAGTGCTGAAGAGCAATGATGTCAGTCTGGAGACCAAAGTGTGCCTGATCCAGGCCATGGTCTTTGCAATTACTTGCTATGCATCCTAGAGCTGGACAATGACCAAAGATGACAGAAGAAGAATAATTGATTCCTTTAAGTTGTCATGCTGGAGAAGAGTATTATTGAACATACCATGAATTGCCAAGAGAACTAACACGTCTGTTCTGGGGAGGGTGAAGCCAACCGGTACCCTGGAAGCAAGGCTTTTGAAGCTCTATTTCACATACTTTGGGCATGTTGCCAAGGAGGGGCCAGTCCTTGGAGAAGGACATCATGCTTAGAAGAGTGGAGGGACAGTGAAGGAGAGGAAGACCTTGGATGAGATGAATTGACACAGTAACTGGGGTAATGAGAAAAGGTGTTTCAGAGATAGTGAGATTGACCCAGGATAGGGCAGGGTTCAGAGATACTATGCTTAGGGATTCAAGGGCACGTAGGGATTCAAGGGCACGTAGCAACAACAAAACAACAACTAAAGCCAAAGAGGAAGAAATTGAGGATTTCTACCAACTTTTGCAGTCTGAAAGTGACCAAACATACAAACAAGATTCATTAGTAACTACTGGTGACTGGAATGCAAAAACTGGAAACAATGAGGAAGGGATGGTAGTTACCAAGTATGGTTGCAATGACAGAAAGGAATCTGGAGATCAAATGGTTGAATTTTGTAAGTTCAATGATCTGTTAATAGCAAATAAATATTTTTAAAAAAACAATCACAAAAAGTGACTTTACACATGGACCTCACCTGATGGACTTGCATAGGAATCAGATTGACTGCAGAAAGAATCTCCGTAGAAGCTCAATATCAGCCATTAAAACCAGGCCAGGTGCGGACTGTGGAACAAACAGATCATCTGTTACTCAGTGCAGGTCCAAATTGAGGCAGGTTTTTAGAGGCTGTTAATCACATGTTGTGAGCATGGAGTTGGAATCGACTCGTAACTGACCTTCCAGAGAGATTTCAGAGGCAGTAAATTGGACAGGAGACTTCCCGTCCTTTACCTGGGGAGCAGCTGGTGGACTCAAACTGCATACCTTTGGTATTGCAGCACAGCTTCTTACCATTAGGCCCCCAGAGCTCCCTTGTAAATCACACAGGAGATTTCCCATCTTTCTCCCGTGGATTTGAATCACCTGCATTTAGCTTGGTGATGTGACTTCCGGCTGCCTAGGCTTCCGGAGTTCCTCAAGCACGTGAACTGCTGTTAATGTGCTGTCGAGTTGGAACCAACCCACAGCTGAGGCTTTAGAAGGTTCCAGAGGCTGTAAATCACATGAGAGAAGGATTTTCCGTCTCGCTTCTGCTGATAGGCTACTGGATAAAAAGCTCATGCCTTTGTGCTGAAAGCATACCTCTGCTAGGCCACATGAATGTTGTTGTGAGGGCTGTCTAGGACTTAAACCAAATGCCTTCCTGAGATCACGGAGGGAATGAGTCAAGTTAGAGCAGAGGAGAGGACTGAAGACTCAGCCTGAGGGCAACACTGGGAGGAGGTTCCGAGATAAGAAGCAACCAGCAGAGAACTAAGACGTTATTTTTTCACGTTGATTTTAAGGTCAGTATGATGTCAGACAGATTCTGGCTGAAAGCAGAGTATCAGAAGAATGTCTATATATGTGTGTTTAATTGACTATGCAGAAGTCATTTGATTGTGAGAACTCCAGAACAACTTAATTATGCTCATTTGTTGTTGTTGTTAGGTGCTGTCAAGTATGACTCATAGCAACTCTATGAACAACTGATCTGAACACTGTCCTATCCCAGGCCATTCTCCCCATCTCTAGTACACTGAAGCCCATTGCTGCTGTCACCGTGTCAGCCCACATGGTCTAGGGTCTCCTTCTCATTCACTGCCCCTCCATCTTCCTAAGCATGGTGTCCCTCTCTAAGGAACAGCCTCTCCTAGCAACATGCCCAAAGTATGTGAAACAGGACTTCATTATCTTTGCCTTCAAGGAGCTTTCTGGATGCACCTTCTCCAAGATGTATCTGTTTTCAGCTCTCTTCTTCAACATCACAGTTCAAAGGCAACAATTCTTTTTCTGTTGCCTTGAGTTATTGTCCAGCTTTCAGATGCATAGTAAATAACTGAAAAGATCATGGCCTGAACCAGGCACATCTTAGTCTTCAAACTGATGTCATCACTCCTCAATAATTTAGAGAGGCTCTTGACCACAGACTTTCCCAGTGCAGTATGTCTCCTGATTTCCTGACTGCTGATACCAGGTATATTGATTGTGGATCCAAGTAAAATTAAGTTGTTGACAATCTCAGTCCTTTCTCTTTTCATCCTGATGTTGCTTATCGATCCAGTGACAAGGATTTTGTTTTCTTAACATTGAGATACGAATGAATCTTCTATCTAAACCAAGAAGCTGTTGTTTGAACAGAACAAGGGAAAATGGCATGGTTTAAAGTCAAGGAAGGTCTGTGTCAGGGTTATATCCTTTCACCACTCTTATTCAATCTGTAAGCTGAGCAAATAACTTGAGAAACTGGACTCTATGAAGAAGGATGTGGGATCAGGATTGGAGGAAGCCTCATCAACAACCTGCACTATGCAAACAACGCAACCTCACTTGCTGAAAAGTGAGGAGGACTTGAAATGCTTGCTGCAGAAGATCAAAGACTGCAGCCTTCAATATGAATTGCATCTCAGTATCAAGAAAACAAAATCCTCACCACTAGACCAATAAGCAACATCATAATAGATGGAGAAAAGATTTAAATTGTCAACAACTTCACCTTACTTGGATTAACAATCAAAACCCGCGGTACCAGAATTCAGGAAATCAAGCTTTGTCTCACATGTTATTAGGAGACACTTTTCCCTGGAGAGAGACATCATGCTGGAAAAGGTGGAGGGTCACTGAAAGAGAAGGAAGACTCCCAATAGGATGGATTGAGACAGTGTCTGTGGCAACGGCTCAGTGTGTCAGGGATGATAAGCATTGGTTCAGATTGGTTGTTCATAGGGTCACTACGAGTCATACTTGACAGGGCACCCAACAACACTATGTTTAATGAAGGAACTGGTCTACTAATTGAAAGTTCAACAGAAGCCACCAGCAACTTCCTGGGTAAAGGGTGAAGTTTGCTTTCACTAAGTTTTGTGGAGGTTCCCCACACACACACACTAAATTTTATAGCCTTGGAAAGTCAAAGGAGGTTTACCAGGAGTTGGTATTAATTTGGCTATAGTGTAAACGGTTTTTGTTTCTATTGCATTTGTAAATCACAGACAATTCCAAAAGAGTACCTGCAATCAGTGTAAAGAATTATCTACTTCTCTGAGGCCAATCTCCAGGCATTCTAAAAATTTATTGCTGCTGAGTAGAAACCAACTCATAGCTGAGCCTCTGGCAGGGTTTCAGAGGCTGTAAGTTGCAGGGGAGGAGACTGCCCATGTCTTCCTCATGGAACACCTGTTGCATTCACACTGCCTGCCTTTAAGTTGACAGCAAACCTCCTCACTCATGAGGCCATAGAGCTCCCTAGCATAGGCTCTAGAAAGAACAGCTAATTCAGCTTGTTGAGTGAAAGTGAACCAAGAAGTGGGGGGACCCTTAGTACTACCAAGAAGTAAGCACTCCAAGTGGACTCTGTCATTTTGGACCCGGGTCCCTGTATTACAAAACTTAATAGTAGTAAGTCCAGAATACATAGAGGTCTCCAGGGAACCCTAAGCCTAAAGAAACAAGGGCTTTCCTCCACAATGGACAGAGAAGACCTTCCCCTAGACTGGTGTCTGAACCTGAACTTGTTGTTATGTACTGCTGAGTTGCCTGCGACTCATAGCGATCCTATGGACAACAGCTCTGAAGCCTGCCCTATTCTTAGACAGTTTCTCTGACACCAACACACTTACCCTCATTACTCTGGGTCAATCCATCTCACCGGGATCTTCCTCTCCTGCACTGTCCCTCCACCCCTCCAAGCATGATGTCTTTCTCCAAGGACCTGTCTCTCCTGACCATGTGCCCAAAGTATGTGAGATGGAACTTCAAAATCCTAGCCTCCAAGGAGAAACTTGGTTTCACTCTCTCCAAGAGAGACTTATTTGTTTTCTTGGTGGTCTATGGAGTATACACTTACAGCCTCCACAACACTACGAGAATCCATTTGTGGTATCTTATAGCAGCATTTGAAAACTAAGGTAGATCTCAACTAAACTTGGACCCAATTTAAAGAAGACCAAGTCTGATGTTATTAGCTGTGGTTGAGTCAAGAATGACCTATAGTGACCCTTTAAACAACAGATCTGAACCCTGTCCTATCCTGTGCCATCCTTACCATCTCTTGACACACTCAAGACACTAGTTGCAGGCACTATGTCACTCCATCTGGTTGAAGATGATCTTCTCTCTTGCTGACCCTCTACCTTTCCAAGTATGATGTCTCTCTCCAAGGAACAGCCTCTCTTAACAACATCCTCAAAGTATGTGAGACAAAGCTTTGTCAACATTGCCTCCACGAAAAACTCTGGCTGCGCTCTAAGAACTGTTTGTTCTTTGGGTAGTCCAAGGGATACTCAGAACTCTTGTTCAACAGCACAATTCAAAGGCATCAATTCTTCTGTCATCCTTATTCGTTGTTCAGCTCTCATACGCACAGTAAGTTACTGAAAAGATCATGGCTTAAATCCGTGCTTGTCTATATATTGGGCAGGAATTCCAGAAGTGAACTCTGCATTATCTTTAGACACAGGGTTTCCCATTTTCCAAGGACAGTAAAAGAATCAGAAGTCAAAGCTTTTGGGTTTTCAGAGCAAAAGAAAATTCTAGTGAAGCTTTGGCCACATGGTTTATGCTCTATTTTGCTTAAACCATTATGTTCCTAAGTCATAGATGATTAGTCCTTTGGCTGGTGAGTGCAGGGCTTCTAATCTGTCCTTTGTACCATCTTCTTCTATCATGAAGTCTTTGAGTTGGTGGCAGGCGTCCTAAAGAGCTTTAAAGCCTTGTCCTATGCACATAGTTTTGTGTCTCAGAAGACTTAACTATAACTTGACCATGACTGAAACACATAGTAGAAAAAGTTCCAAAATGTCACATAGCAAACCGGCTTCGACAAAGCTTGAAAAACAGTAATAAAAAAAGAAAAAAGAGCTGGAATTTGAGAGGTTATGTGTCTGATGGAGGCTCCAGAGAGAAATGGAGCAGAGAGGCCAAGATAGATCAGCTGGTCTTAGTCTAGAGGTCAAGTTCTTGGGCATTATGGCAGGCAATATACTTTCAAATCCTTTAATTTTGACATCAACACTGTTACAGAATGAAAGTTACAAATTCCATTAATGTAAAAAACCATGAGATTTGGTGAGGAATAATAAAATTGACAAATTGATCAGCACTTTGTAAGAACACAAAGTGCTCCAAAGCTTGGAGTGAGAGGTGCTTATTTCCATGGTAAAATAGGGAATTATTTTCCTTGGCTATGAGGCAAAAGTAGGAAAGGCAGGGCAGGATCACGCTTCCTCAGCTTCCAGCCCTCAGGCTTTGTAGATGTTTGTGAAGGACCCCTCCCAACTAAATGAAGACCTTTCAAGTCTCAGAAGATAAGATAGTGTCTTACTATCAGCTCCAAGCACTGCCATTGAGTCAGAAGTGACTCACAGTTCACCCTCCAGGGGGTTTTTGGAAGGCTGTAAATCGAGCAGGAGGAGATTGCCAGTTTTTCACCCTTGGAACTCCAAGTGGAGTTGAACTGCCCAGAGACTTGCTGCCTTTCCTTTAGCAACACAGTGGACTATGCCTCCAGAGCTCCCTTTGTTTTCCTATTTTTATCAGAAATTGGGTGGATTCCCCAATTATAGTATAAGACCACTATTTTAAAAAGCCAAGAAGAGGTTTACACACAGGGATGGAAAGAAAGGCAGGGAGAAGAAAGTAAAAAATGAACAAATAGCTAAGTTGGATGGAGGAAAGGGAAATACACAATGATGGGCTGGTTTAACATAACTAATTAATTATATAGATAGATGGAGGGAAAAAGTAATTGTGATAAATGGACAAAAGATTGATGTCAATGATTTTGTCTTGCTTGGATCTACAATCAACGTCTTTAGGACCAGCAGTCAGGAATCTGGAGGCAGATAAACCTCTCCAAAGTCCTGAAGAGCAGAGATGTCAGTTTTTGGTTTTGGTTATTTGGGGTGTTTTTTTTTAATAGAAACAAAATAGTTTTTATTTTAAAATAAAGGAGGAGGGTGGGGGAAGGGAATAGTATTCAAGAGAAGGATGTTCAGAAGTAAACGCTGTGCTTTAAAAAAGCGTCTTCCTTAGATTATAAACTACCTCGGATCAAAGAGAAAAACTCATGCAAAACGCAACTTCCTTTTGAGAGAAGATTTCATTCTGACCCATAATTATATTTTCAAAGGACTGCCAATTCTATGAGACTGTATGGGAATTAGTCTCATCCCCCTTAGCTTCTGAAATACCAAAGTGGCTAAGCCATACCTGGACTTGGCCAAAGGAAGTAAAATGCACTGCATTATCATTATCCACCACAGAAAAGCAACTTTAGCTTGAGCTTCAAGTTGTCTTCTGGAAAGTCCGTTATGCTTACAATAATTGTATTATCCTGATTCTTTCTTCCCAAGTTCTCTGAAACAGAGAGCTCTCTCTGTAAGGGAAAGGCAATCCTTTAAGTCTTGCGTTTCCCCTTCTTTGTCTTGGGAGCTCCTGGTCAGTGGAAGCCTCACATCTGCTGGCAGTCGTTGACGTTGTGAGTGATGTCGTAGAGCTTCAGCATGGCAGCCGGGCTCAGGATGTCCACCTTGGGCTTCTATTGGCTTCTGCCCATGGGGCTTGCTCACGTTCGTTCCTTTCTTCCCTTTATCTGGCTGGGGAAAGCCATGTCCAAAGTTCTACTTTTGATGAGTGCTATCAAGTCGATTCCAACTCAGTGATCCTCCAGATGTCCTTTTAAAGACTAAGATGCACTTGGTTTAAGCCATAATCTTTCCAATCACCTGCTATGCATCTGAGAGTTGAATAAGGATGATAGGACAAGAATTGAAACCTTTTGAGCCAGGGTGTTGGAAAAGAACACTGAATATCTCACCCACTGCCAAAAGAACAAACAGGTATGTCTTGGAGAAAGTGCAACCAGAGTGCTCCTTGGAGTCAAGGATGGTGAAGCTTCATTTTATATACTTAAGATGTGTTATTAGGAGAGGCTATTCCTTGGGCAGGGACATCATGCTTGGGAAAGCGAGAGAGGAAGATCCCCAAGGAGATGGATTGATAAAGTGTCTGCAGCAATGGATTCAAGTGTATCAGGGATTATAAAAATGGCACAGGAAAGGACAGGGTTCAGATCTGCTCATAGGGTCGCTATGAGTCTTACGTGACTTGACATTACCTAACAACAACAATCAGTTAATTACATTAATCAATGACAATTAATATTAGAAAACAAAATATCTGTGAATGATTGAATGAAAAACCTATATGATTTGGAAACCTTCACTCAAATCATTAAAAAAAAAAATGAATGGGGTGGCTTCCCATCATCCAAGAATGATAAACAGGTTCTTTGTACGGTAAAGAGACTCATCATAAATCAAAGCAGAGATCACAATGGACTATAACTGACATGAAGTGGGAAAGGGTTGTTAAGGTGGGACATGATCAAGGATGAACATAGGTCACCTTCCTTCTGAACATCAGCAGTCCTATTTTGGAATCCAGCCTACACAGGAATTCTTTTTTTTATTTTTTAATTTATTTTTATTTTTTTTTTTTTTAGGAATTCTTGATAAATACCTTTGACAAGCTTGTCCACCACATTCCTGACTTCGCTCTTATTTGCTAACGTAGTTGATAGTTTTGACAATAGCCTCCCTTCAGGGCAAAGCAGAAGTAAAGCTGAAGTGAAAAGTAAGCGTAAAGGGAGATGAAGTCTAATACAGACCTGGGGCAGCCAGTTTAATTATGCCAAACACCTCATTTTAAAAAAAAAAAAAATTATTTCCCCCTTGTTGTGTGTTGTTGAGTCAGATCCAACTGGCACAGGAAGAGATTGCCCCTCCTTCTCCCGCAGAGATTCTGGTAGATTCTAACTGCGCCAAACACCTCAGCTTTAATTTTTTTTTTTTTTTAGTTTGCATACAGAATAACAAGATTAGGTCAAGGACCACACCTTGTTACAGTCATTTCAGATAAGACATCTCATCAGTGCTCATTTTGTTGTATATGTCTTCTGGTTATGAACAACTAATGAAATTTGTGGGCTGTCTTCAAAACCTAACTTCCACAAGAGATGCTATTCCATGGACATAGTCAACTAGAGTCAATTCTGACTTGATGGTACATAACAACAACAACATATATAGTGGGGGTTGAATTGCGCCTTTCCTCAGACTTGGGGGAATTTGTGTCAACTTTGCTAGTCTCGGTTTATTGTAATTATCCTGCATGTTGTAAAGGCTAGCCTCTATGACATCAGTGAGGCAGGGTTAAAGGCGGTTATGTAATGTTTCCTCGTGATGTGATCTGAAATGTGAACAGTCAGCAGCTGTAATCGATTGATTGATCAATTGGGGCACGGTGGAATGCAGTACCCTTAATTAGGTCACAGTCCAGATCTGATGAAAGGGGAGAGTCCGTGGGGTTTTGACTGTCATCACCTTTTGTTTTAGGAGAGATAAAAAAAGAGATAAGTGAGTAGAGTAACAGGAGGGAAGACAACCAGTGGTGGAGCATGTCCTTTGGAAGACCAAGGTATACGGAGCTTTCCTAGGAAGGCCAGGGCTATTGATGTTGAAGGAGAGACCAAGACCTTCCTCCAGAATGGACAGGCAGTTCTCTGCACCCTGCATTTGCACTGCCAGCTTCCTAAACTGTGAAAGGATCTCTCCTTGTGGAATCTTTTATTTATGGTAGCATGAGATTAACTAAGACTCATGCAATAGATAATGATTAAATGCTGTAAAACAAAACAGAAACCATCATAGAAATACGTGCTACAGCATGAATGAAAACATTATCCTGAGTGAAAGAAATCCATTTTAAAAGTTCAAATAGGGCATGAAGCAGGAGGAGATACATAGAAATAAAATATCAATAGTTATCAAATGGGGAGAGGAGGAGCTTTTGTTTAAGGGACCTGATAATGCAGCGACATCATAAAAATACAATCAATGCCAGTGAACTATAAAGTTGTTGCTTTCATCAGTGTTTTGGTGTGTATATTTTCACTATAATTTTAAAATCAACCAACCCAAAAATCAACCATGAGAAGATTAATTGGCACCATATTGTGATGTCTGGGTGTCCCTCACCTTCAGGAATGCTTGTACCCATGGCTTGAAAAAAATATTCTCAAATTTTTCTTCTCCAGTTTCCCTGACAGGGATCACTTGTCTATCAATCTCTTCTTAATGAGTTTCTGCTCAGGGTATGGGGTAGTCAGACTGGTCATTTTGAGTCATACGCTCACCCTGGCTAGGGCTTTCTTTGGTTGCTGTCTCCACCTTGGATTAGGGGGAGTTCTACAAAGGAAAGTGGGGATGGAGTGGGGTGCGGTAGAGTAAGAGGGTGAGTGTGGGGTGAGGGTGTGGGGAGGGTGTTCTGCTGTTCCTGATGTATTGAAAGTAGTCCACACAGAAAGTTATTACAAGAGTCAATACAATAATGTTAATGGCAGCTGTAGTTGTAACATTTATTGTGTGTTTGCTATGTGTTGGGCACTGTTCAATACACATATGTTTAATACAAATAACTTATTGAGTAGATGCACCTTTCATCCTTATACATGGGGAAATGATACAGAAAAGTACAATCATTTGTCCGTGGCCGTACTGCTGGATCCCGGATTCCCACATTCCAACTGGAAGGCACCTAACTCACCAGGGAGCTCTGGTGGCCTAGTAGGTGCAATGCAATCACAAAGGCACGCGGTTTGAATCCACTAGTTGTTCTGTGGGAGAAGGACAGGTGATTTCCTCCCATGCAATTTATTGCTTCTGAAAACCCACTCCAAGCTCAGCTATGGTTCGTTTGTGACTGGACAGCATACAATGGTCTCATTCAGAGGCAAAGTTGGCCCCTTGGGACCTAGGCCACAGAGTCCATGCAGGAAAAGCATGCCTCCGGCTTCAGGCTGAGACCGGAGCAGCCGAACACACTTTCAGGGTGAGGGCAGAGCCCCAGGAATGGCAAACAGCATGGGCGAATTTGGAGCAGTGGTTCTCAACGTGGCTGCACATTAGACTCCTCCAGAGCTTGACAAAATCCAAGAGACCAAAAGGAGGGTAAGTTATGAGTTGTTTCTGATTCAATGTCAATGGATTTTTATTTATTTTTTTTTAAGGTTTACCTTATGAAGGAACTGTGAAGCTTGGACAAGTTGATGCTGATATGTCTCTCAACATAGAGCTGGCACACATCTTTATTACTAAAGAAAGGACAGAATAGACTAGGCTCACAGAGTGAGGCTGGAGCAGGGCACCACGGAGGCTGAGTCACTCTGAATGGAGACTGGAACAGACTTCCGGGATGCTAGAAACCCTGAAGGGGTGAGACTACGTGATGTTCCGTCAGAGGTTCTTTAATCTTTGCCGTTTTGCCAGGAGATCTAAGGTTTCTGAATGAGATCAAACCAGGCTTGGGATGGGTGTGGTGGGCACTGGAAGGGCAAGTGGCTGTTAGGGCATGGGCACATTGACGCAGTTTCACCACCAGGTGGCAAAATAAACCCACCTATTGGGAGAGAAAGCCATTTACCTGATTATTGAAGTAACCCTTAGATTCAGTGTTGCTACCCGCCCTTGGTGCGCGTGTCCTGACCCTCCCCTTTCCCTACTTCACCAGCATCCCCTTCCAAAGTCAGGAAGGGTTTATTTCAGGGATGAAATATCTCCCTATCTCCATACCTTTTCATACCTCTCCCGAGTACTGAAGAGCAATGACGTCAGCCTGTAGACTAAGGAGCGCCTGATCCAGGCCGTGGTCTTTACAATTGCTTGCTATGTGTCAGAGAGCTGGACAATAACTATGAATGATAGAGAATTGATGCCTTTGAGCTGTGGTGGTGAAGAAGAGTACTGAATATATATCATCGACTGCCAAGCGAACGAAACCAGGTTGCTTCTTGGAGGCAAGGATTCTGAGGTTTCATCTGACATACTTTGGGCATGTTGCAAGGAAGGACCAGTCCTTGGAGAGGGACATCATGCTTGGGAGAGTGGAGGGACAGTACAAGAGAGGGAGACTCTAGATGAGATGGATTGATTCAATGACTGGGGTAATGAGGGTAGGTGTGTCAGAGACAATAAGGTTGGCACAGGATAGAGCAGGGTTCAGGATTTTTGTACATAGGGTCACTATGAATTGCAAGCAACTTGATGGCACATAACAAAAGCAACAACAATTGGGAGAGATACCAACCATCCCTTGTCGTAATGTGCTGTCGAGTTGCACCCTCTCCAAGAAATATGTTTGTTCTTTTGGCAGTCAATGGGACATTCGGTGCTCTTCTCCATCACCATGACTCAAAGGCATCAATTCTTCTTTTATCATCTCTATTCATTGCTCAGCTCTCAGATGCATAGCAAGTGATCAGAAAGACTATGGCCTGAATCAGATGCATCTTAGTCCACAAACTGACATCACTACTCCTCAATAATTTGGAGAGGTCCCTAACTGCAGATATTCCCAATGCAATGTGTCTCCTTATTTCCTGACAGCTGGTATCAAGGGTGTTAATTGTGGATCCAAGCAAGGTGAAACTGTTGGCAGTTTCAATCTCCTCTCTAGCAATTATGATGTTGCCTATCATCCCATTGATAAAAATCTTTGTTTTCTTGACATTGAGATGCAATCCATACTGAAGGCTGCATTCCTTGATCTTCTACAACAAGTGCTTCAAGTCCTCCTCATTTTCAGCAAGCAAGTTTGTTTCATCTGCCTAACACAGGTTATTGATGAGTCTCCCTCCAGTCCTGATGCCACATTCCTCTTCTTAGAGTCCAGCTTCTTGGGCAATTTGCTCACCGTACAGACTGATTAGGCATGGAGAGAGAATACAACCCTGACACACTCCCTTCTCAATTTTAAACCACGCAGTATTCCCCTGCTCTTTTGCACAACAGCCTCCTGGTCCAGGTATAGTTTTCCCTTGAGCACAATCAAGTGCTCTGGGTCTCCCATTCTTCTCTGTCAACCACAGCTTGTTATGATCCACACAGATATGCCTGGACCTTCATATATTTCTTTTCATCCCATGCAACGGTCATGTGGCAGATGTCATTTCCTCCTTTGGGACGTGTATAGTGGCTGTGACACACACCAGTGGGCTGAGACACAGCAATGAATGCAGAGGATGGTACAGGATGCAGCCGTATTTTCTTCTGTTGTACTTAGAGTCACTCTGCGTGGAAACTGACTTGATAAGTGGCCTTGTAGGTTAATCATTGGAATGCAACCCAAAAGGTCCAGCCTCAGAAAGCCTATGAGGCAGTTCTACTATGTCCTATAGGTCTGCTATGAATTGGAATCCACCTGTATTGTTGTTATCATGTGCCGTCCATAGTGACCCTATGAACTACAGCTCTGAACTCTGGTCTATCCCGAGCCAGTCTCACTGTCCCTGACACACTTATCCCTATTACCCCAGTTACTGTGTCAATCTATTTCATCCGGGGTCTTTCTCTCCCATGTGTTTCCTCCACATTTCCAAGCATGATGTCCTTCTCCAGGGTCTGTCACACCTTACCACGCACCCAAAGTATATGAGACCAAGCGTCAAAATCCTTGCCTCCAAGAAGCAGCCTGGTTTTACTGTCTCCAGGACAAACCTGTTTGCTCTCTTGGAAGTCTATGGTATGTTCAGTACTCCTCCCCAGCACCAAAACTCAAAGGCATCAATTCTTCTTCTGTCATCTTTATTCATTGTCCGGCTTTCTGATGCATAGTAAGTAATTGCAAAGATCATGGCCTGAATTAGGTGTACCTTAGTCTTTAGACTGACATCATTGCTCTTCAGCACTCTGGAGAGGTCCCTGACAGCAGCCTTCCCCAGAGCAACTTGTCTTTTGATTTCATCACTGCTAGTGCTAAGACTGTTGACTGTGGAGCTGAGCAATCAGAAATTGTGAACAACCTCAGTCTCTTCTCCATCTGTCATGGTGTTGTCAATTGGCCCAGTGATGAGAGTCTTTGTTTTCTTGATGTTGAGCTTCAATCCTTGACCTTCTACAGCAAACACTCCAGGTCCTCCTCAGTTTCTCTGAGTAAGATTGTGCCATCTGCATAAAGTAGGATGTTGATGAATCTTCCAATCCTGATGCCACATTTATCATTATAAAGTCCAGCCTCCTGAATGACCTCTTCCACATATAGATTGAAAGGCTCTGGAGACCGAATACATCCCTGATGTACTCCATTCCTAATTTTGAATTATGAAGTATTTTCTTACTTTGTTCTGAGGACTGTTTCCTGGTCCAACTATTAGAGATTTAAAAAACAATCTTTATAGCAGCGGATTGCCTCATATTTCCCCTTTAGAAAATCTAATGGATTTGAACTCTTGACTTTCAGTTATTACCTAAATGCTTAACCATTGCACTGCCAATCCTCCTTGATTTCAGTGTAGAGGGAAGGGATCAGTAAGCACTTAGGTAAAAAAAAAACCCAAAAAAACTCCCAAACTACTGCTGTTCATTTGAGACTCATGTAATTTTGCTGTATCCCTCGCAATTTCCTCACTGTTAGTTCATTGCTCTTATGATAGAAGAAATAAGGTCAGTGAGGGACTGGGTACAGACTCTCCCCCTAACCCTCTTACTTACTAAAGAGGATCTTATAATTCCCAGTCCAATTTTTCCTCCCTTCCCAAAGAAGACTATTGTAGGAAAAGCAGCTATGCCAAGCTAAGGATAGAGGAGTAGTTTTCTTGCTGAGAGATGGAGGTTGAAATGCGTGTCACAGGACAGCTTCAGGATAAGATGGAAAGAGGAGAGGAAAAAGAACATTAATTAGCTTGTGAATTGTTTTTAAGAACCTCTGTTTTTTTTTAAGAACCCCTGTAAAGTTCTTTGGATGACATGAGTGAAGACTAAAATTATTTTTTGATTAATTTACTGCACAAACATTTCTTGAATCAGATCCTATTCTTAGACTAAATCATATGGGGATGAACCTTATTACAGTCACACCCTTATTTAATGATGACCTGGGCACGTGGCTCCTGAGCCTCTAACACCCGGTGTCTTGCTTCCTTGATATCCTTGGCCACACCCTGGACACTGTCATCACCTGAAACTGCTCCACCTCTAATGACAATTCCAAAATCCCACTTTCTGATGACAGTCCCTTACTCATTCACCTCCACCACACCTCTGCTTTGTCCTCATTGAGACTTGCAGCTCGTGAGAGGCAACCCAGACTGTTGCTAGGACTCCAGAGAACCTATTTCCTTCTGCTCAGGTGTTTCACCTCGAGAGACAAAGCTGACCTTGCTGACAGCTGTCCTGGGAGGAGGGTCTGCAGGATAAGAAAGGTGAGCAGAGATAGAGAGGTAGATTCCTAAGCATCTTGTTTGTCAGAACACCTGGATCCAGCTATTCCTGAAACTAACCCCTGCATTTTTTCAGCTATGTGACTCAGTATCTGAGATACATGAGTCTGGGTTGGCTTTTGTCACTTGAAGCAGACATGACTCATACAATGACCTTCTGCAGTGTTAGACCAGAGTTCCTGAAACATAACTGCTCATCAGAATTATGTGGAGATTTTTTCCCCTTAAAATCTTTCAGTGTATGGGAGCACATATACCCACCCAAACCATTGCCATTGATTCTGTTCCTCTTCAACACGGACAGAAAACATGCAACACATGTATGTACAAGTAAATGCATCACTATAAAGCTAACTCTCCTGTAATTCCATCTGGGTCAAGAAAGAAAACATTCCCAGTCTCCAGATCCTCCTGTGTGCTGTATTCTTGAACAAGCCCTTCTCCCACCTTTAAAAGGAATCACCACCACCCTGGCTGTTTTAGTAGCCACATCCTTGCTTTCCTGGTTATTTTCCACCTAAAGATACTTCTAAACATTATGGTTTAACTCTGTTATGGGGAGGTAGGAGCCTTAATGGCACAGTGGCTAAATGCTCAGTAACTACCTACAGGTCAATGGCTCAAAGCCACTAGCTTCTCCATGAGAAAGAGATGGCTGTTTGCTTCTGTAAAGATTGCTGTTGTTGGGTTCATGCAAAACAGGTTCAACGTAGTAACCCTATGCATGACAGGATAGAACACGGCCCAGTCCTGCGGGATCCTCACAACCATTGCTGACTGAGCCCATATTTGTAGCCACAGTGTCAATCTATCTTCTTGAGTATCTTTTTCTTTCTCACTGATCCTTTGTCAGTCATGATGTCTTTCTCCAGGGACTCTGGTCTCTCCTGATAAAATGTCCAGTGAGAGATGAAGCCTCACCACACTCTCTCTTAAGTAGTCTTCCAAGAGAGATTTGTTTGTTTCTGAGAGTCCATGACACATTCAATATTCTTTGCCTACATCATGATTCAAAGACACCAATTTTTCATCAGTCTTGTGAAATATCAGTCCTATGGTGCTACTTTACTTTGTCCTATAGCATCACCATAAGAGAGTGATGTGCCTTTTTTTTCTATTAAAAAATGGAGATTTGTGGAATGGAACACTTTACTAATCTCATTGTTACTTTTAGCTGACATTGAGTCAGCTGCGGCCTTAGGTGTAACAGACGCATTGCCCAGTCCACACCATCTTCATGACTGGTGGTGTGTTTGATGATGGGTGTTTGCAGTTGTCACTTCTCATTTTGAGTCGTGCCCCATCTACAAATGAAGACCCTGAAGGCTTCACTCCATCTGTGTTGCGAAGTTTCTTTTTTTTTTTTGTTGCGAAGTTTCACGTTTCCTTTGAGGAAGGAGCTTTCCCCCAGTGGTTTATCAAATGCCTTCTAACAAGTGGAACTCAGCTTCTAGAACTATACCAGACCATGTTCTGTTGTGATTCATAAGGCCATTATTGGATTGCTTTTTGGAGATAGCAAGATCTTTCTTCCTAGTCTATATTTATCTGGAAGCACTAGTGAAATCCGTCCTTTTCTGTTGGTATGTGAATTATCAGTGGTATAGATCAGTATCACAGCATTGTGGTTATTAATGCTAGCTACCACAATAAAATTTGTCAATCTTTCCATTTACTGTTGAAGCTTTCAGTCATAAAAGGAAAAAAGAAAACTCACTACTCTGAGGCTTTAATCCTAGATTATTTTTTATCTAGTTTCTGGGTATAAAAATGCAGTGAAAGGAGCTCTGGTGGCCTAGTGGCAAGAAGCTTCCCTGTAATCCCAAAGGCACGCAGTTCGAATTCACCAGATGCTCTGCTGGAGAAGGAGGGGCAATCTCCTCCTGTGCCAGTCGGATCTGATTCGACGGTACACAACAACAACTAAAATAAGTAAAATTTTTTAAAAAAATGCAGTGAGCATGGGGACAGGAGCATCTGACCTTTACTAACTTCACGGAAGTCATTAACAACAGTAATGATCTCCGTTAACAACGACAGCAGCCAAAAGTAATCATGCATGAAGTGGGACATGCTCTCCCCCCCCCCCCCCCTCCTCCAAAGCTTTTAACAATTAACAACCACCATACCTTCTATAAAGAGCTCTGGTGGCTTGTGGTAAGGAGTTGTGATGCCAACTCAAAAGTACTCAGTTCGAATCCACCAGCTGCTCTGTGGAAGAAAGAGAGGCAATCAGCCTCCTTCTGTGCATTTTACTGCTTCTGAAAACCTGCTGGAGGGTCGGCTATAAGTTGGCTCTGACTAACGGCACAAAACAACACACCTCTTATAGGGCACTCTGGCAGAGCAGATTCTGGGTAAGAATGCAAAGGCAGGTGATTCTCATTCCACCAGCTGCTCCGAGGAAAAAAGATGGGCAATTTCCTCTCTTTGATTTCAGCCTCCGAAAACCTGCTGGCTGTTTTTCCAAATCAACCACGATGATTTTGAGGTCTGTTTCATTTATTTATTTTTAAATTATTTTTATCATTTCATTTCAGTGACAACACAGAACTAAAAAAATAATACCATCGTGGGGTTTATTAGGGGAAATAACAGGTCACAATTCAGGATTACAAATGACTCAGGATACACAGTTTGTTGAGCAGGATAACCTCTTCAGCTGTGCCAAACACAGGCCTCTCGCTGATCTGTGGCCCTGTGACCTGGCCTCTACCCTGCTCCGGCAGACGTGTCAAAGCTCTTTTCACTCTGCTGAGGCAGGCCACTTACTCGGCCAATGGGCTCTTGGCCTTAGCCTCTACCCTGCTTAGTCAAGTGTTACAAAGTTCTTTCCCTCTGCTAATTACGTGCATAGAAGCACTCCTATTCTGTCAGGAAACCAATGCCTGAAGGAGCCCAGCAACCCAGTTGTTGTTGTTGTTAGGCACTGTCGAGTACGACTCATACTGACCCTGTGAACAACAGTTCTGACCTGTCCTATCTATGTTATCCTCATTGTCTCTGATACACTTGAGCTCATTGCTGCATCACTGTGTCAGTCCATCTCTTTGAGGGCTTTCATCTTCTTCACTGACCTTCCACCTTTCCAATCATGATATCCCTTTCCAAGGAATAACCCCTTCTAGAAATATGCCCAAAGTATTTGAGAGGAAGCTTTGTCATCCTCGCCTCCAAGGACACTCTGGCCGCATTTCTCCAAGATATTAATTCTTTCAGCAGTTCATGGGATCGTCAGCACTCCTCTCCAACACCACAGCTCCCAGCTTTTAGATGCATAGCAAGTGATTAGAAAGACCATGGCCTGAATCAGGCACATCTTAGTCTTCAAACTGACATTGTTCCTTGGTAATTTGGGGAGGTCCCTGACAGTTGACTTGTCCAACGCAATACATTGATTTTCTGACAGGTGGTGTTTACTGTGGATCCAAGCAAGATGAAATCATTGACAACTTCAATCTTTTTTCCCCCATTTATCATGGTGCTGCTGCTTATTGGTCCAGTGGCAAGGATTTTGTCTTCTTGATGTTGAGATGCAATCCATATTTTTTTTTTTGAGATGCAATCCATATTGAAGGCTATAGTCTTTGATCTTTTGTGGAAAACATTTCAAGTCCTCCATACTTACAGCAAAGTTGTGCCATCTACATACACAGATTGTTGATGAGTCTTCCTCCAATTCTGATGTCACATTCTTCTTTATAGAGTCCAGCTTCTTGAATAATTTGCTCAGTGTACACAGATTGAGTGCCTGAAGGCATCCAGTCTGCCACAAACATGAAGCATTCCCACACCACGGGCTGGGAGCCCTCAGCTCTGTTTCACCCTGGTCTCCTGGTTTCTGCCACGCCTTCTGTGGCTGCTGCTGCCATCTGGTCGACCATCTTCCTGGATCAAGGCCTCACACAGTGTCCCCACGTCTGGCTCATGCAGAGTCTGCAGGCCAATGATGCGCTGCACTCCTGGGATCCTCTCTCGATAGTAGTGAGAGTCTTGTTTACACTTTGCAATGACTCAATTTTAAGCCTGATGGGATGACAAAACTAACCAAAATCCTGGTTAGCATTCTGCACATCTTATTTCCTGGCCGCATTGTTGTTTGTTGTTGTTATGTGCCGTTGAGTCGTTTGCGACTCATAGAGACCCTATGTACAACAGCCCTAAACCCTGTTCTATCCTGTGCCAAT
>NW_006399767.1:25947871-25954233 GCF_000299155.1 Elephantulus edwardii | reverse complement strand
CACGATTAAATGTTCTGGGATTCCCATTCTTCTCAGAGTCAGCCACAGTTTGTTATGATCCACACAGTCAAACGCCTTTGCATAATCAATGAAACACAGACATTCTTCTGATAGTCCCTGCTTTCAGCTAAGATCCATCTGGTCACATTAGAAAGGTGCTATTTACTTTATTTACATTATCAGCAAGTTATTTAACCTTTTTGATGGGCTACAAATACGTCGCATTTGCATTGTTGTACCCAGGGAGCTCTGGTGGTTTGCTGTTATTAGGTGCCATTAAGGCAAGTATGGCTCATTGTGACTTTCTGAACAACACTGTCCTATCCTGTGCCATCCTCACGATCTCTGATACACTCAAGTCCTTTGCACAATCACTGTGTCATTCCACCTGGGTTAAGGTCTTCCTCTCCTTTGCTGTCCCTCCATCTTTCCAAGCATGACATCTCTCTCTAAAAGATAATGTCTCCTAGCAACATGCCCAAAGTATGTGAGATGATGCTTTATCATCTTTGCTTTCAAGGAGCACTCTGGGTGCACCTTCTCCAAGACATCTCTGTTTATTTCTTTGGAAATCTGTGGAATATTCAATGCTCTTCTTCAACACTACTTCTTCAAAAGCATCAAATCTTCTGTCGTCCTCAGTCATTGTCCAGCTCTCAGATGCTCATAGTGACTCTGTGTACAACACTGAAGCAAGTGACTGAAAAGATCATGGCACCTGAATCAGGTGCATCTTTGTGCTCAAACTGACATCATTACTTCTCAACAATTTGGAGGGGTTTCTACTACAGATTTTCCCAGTGCAATACATCTATTGATCTCCTGACTGCTGGTACCAAGTGTATTAATTGTGGATCTGAGTAAAATGCAGTTGTTAACAGTCTCAATCCTTCCACCAATCTTCATGATGTTGCCTAGCTGGTGGCTTAGTGGTAAGGAATTACGTTGTCAAGCAAAGGTTTGACTTCACTAGCTACTCTGTGGGAGAAAGATGGGCATTCTCCTCCCGTGTGATTTACTGCCTCTGAAATCCCATTGTAAGGTCAGCTATGGGTCAGTTCTGACTTGATAGTACACAACAAGAACCACAACCACCCAGTCATATGGTGAGAGTCACAAAGCCCTTGGCTAGAAAAAGCCACAAGAAGAGTAACTCCCTGTACTGCGTTGGCTGGCACCCATGGTCGAGCTCTGATTTCTTAACTCAAAGTTGCAGTACTCCCAAAGACAGCTCAGAAGAAAGACTTGGCCTCTCTTCCATATTTCCTTTCAAGGAGGGAGGTCCATTCTTTTGGGATGTAGCTTTCTAAGAAATCTTTCTTTACCTAAAAAAAAAAATGAATGACTTGACCATTTCCCAAGACATCACACATTGAAAACCCTCTGGAGCACCTTGGCATACATGATATACAGAGCTGATTCAACAACTGGTCCTAATAACTTTTTTGGTTACAACTCTGACTTTCTTGTATTCATTTTCAAAGTTCTTTCTGAGTTTATGTATGCTATATATTCAGAATTGATTACATTTATATGTTTAAGCCAGCTGGAATTTATTTTTTATATAATCATGATAAGAGGTAAGGACTTTCCATTGAATTGAAATTCTATTATTGTTCTATGTGAAATCACATAGATATCAGTTCTCGTACCATATTCTGCTTCACTGACTTTTCAATCATTCTCTTGGATATACTTGGAAAAGAACTGTTGACAGGAGTCAGAGTTCTGAATCTGTCTGCCCCTTTCTATGTCACTGGCCATACTTGAAGGGTCGTTGGTAGGGGCCATTGAGGTGACTATGACTATGAGCAACAGATCTATCTGAACCTTGCCCTATCCTGAGCCATCTTTAGGATTTCTGATATGCTTGAGCCATTGTTATGGTCACTGTGTGTCAATCCATCTTGTAGAGAGTCTTCCTCTCTTTCTCTGGCCTTTCACCTTTCCCAAAATGACATCTTTTTCTAAAGACTGGCCCCTCCTGAAAACGTACCCAAAGCATGGGGCATGAAGTTTCACCATCCTTGCCTCTGTGGTGTACCCTGGTTGCACTTCCTCTGAAATAGACTTGTTTGTTCATTTGGTAGTCCACAAGATATTCAGCACTCTTCTCCAACACCACAATCCAAAGACATCTATTCTTCTGTCATCCTTATTCATTGTCCAACTTTCAGATGAATAGGAATAATTGAAAAGATTGTTGCTTAGATCAAGCACACCTTTATGTTTAAACTGACATTCTTGTCCCTTGACACTTTGAAGAAGTTCTTTTTTTATTATTAATTTTAATTAGAGAAGTTATTGACAGCAGTTTTCCCAAATCCCATACCTGTTTTAATTTCTTGGCTTCTGTTACCATGAATGTTGATTGGATCCAAGTAAAATGAAATTGTTGACAACTTCAATCTTTCTCCATCTAGGTAACCCACATGATCACCGATTCCTGGCAAGATTAGTGTATGACATATATAAGATTGTTGCTTTTCCCTCTAACAACCTTTCCAGCCACTGTGGTCTCCCCCTCTGCCATAGACCAACAGCATTAATCTTATTATACTCTTTATCCTGTTATGTCCCTACAAGAGACTCTACACTCCCAGGTCAACACTCCTCCCTGCATCTAATCCCCATCTGGCTCTCCTTCTATTTCCCTGATCCCTTTTCCCACCCAACCCCTGGAACTCAACCCTCTAGAAATCCACTGAGCTGCCTAGAACTCAGAAACGGGGGAAGCCGGGGAAACTGCATGTCTGTCATAGAGGTAAATCCAGCTCATGATGACCCGTGTGTGTCAGAGCGAAACAGCACTCTTTAGGGCTTTTCGTTTGATTTTGCAGGAACATTTCTTTATTAACAAGATAGATAACTTATGTTTATGTAACATGTAATTTTCACCCATAGCAGTACAAAGCAATCTGTTCAGTGGGTTAAAAAGGATTTGCTTTTCATCCTACAGTGGGATTAGAAATGAGCATAATTATTATTTTAGACTTTTAGAATTTGAATAGGTGACAGTGACCTTCTGTCTGACTATGGGAACAGCAAATTCCTTTAGAATCATCTGAAACTTGGGCAAAATTCCCCAACTACTATCTTTGGATCCCTCTGTAGTCTTCATGATTCAGACAAGACAAGCTCAGTACAGAAACTCGGGAATTCAGCCTTTGAGGGAAGGCTGTTGGTAGCTGTCACGGTGCAGAAGCGAGGAAGCAGTTTCTTTACAAAGTATTGTTGTTAGGTGCGGTGGAGTTGACCCTGTGAGCAGCAGATCCACACCTTGCCCTCTCCTGTGCCAGCCTCATGATCTCAGATATGCTTAAGCCCATTGCAACAACCACTGTGTCAATCCCTCACGCCGAGGTTTTCCTCTCTTTCTCTGAACCTCCCCTTTCCCAGTGCGGTGTCTTCCACAGTAGTTACCCTTATACCGGCATCTGCTGTTACCATCTGGCCTGTGTTCAAGCACACACCAACAAGTTGGCTTGTTTGTGAATGCTCTGCTTGAGTTTTTACTCGTTAGTTCCTGAAGGTCAAAATCAGAATTCTGAGCAAGAACCTGTTGTATTGTCAGAGAAAAAGACCAACCACCCTGACCTAAAATCCACACTGGAGTAGAGTTTAGAAAATGGATCTTTAAAGTATTCAAACAGCAGCAAACACCAGAACTCCAAGTTTGGCCTAAGCCACTGTCGCTTCCACTGTACCAGCTCCATACTTCCAAGGTGCATCTTCATGAACTTGAACTTCCAGTCTTTCAGTTACCAGCTGAGCACCTTACCCATTGTAGCACCAGTGCTTTAGCCATGGAAAGGACACTGGAATTTGCCATCTGTGAACATTTCCTTCCCATCCAAGGTCTTCTGGAAGCCTAGCTCTACCCAAGGAAATGGCTTCCTTTACCACTGGGGCAAGTGGTGGCTGCTTTGCCTCCTGCTACTGGTCAGGAAATAGAGTTGATGATCTCCTTACTCCACATTATCACTTCTGAATACAATCCTTTCTCTTCCCCCAAGATTCTCAGCTTTGAGTTTCCTGCTACTGGACAATCAAATAGTTTCCGATATTTAATCTTAGGACACTGAATGGTGCAAACTAGACTTAGTTATGAACCTAAAGTCTGGTGGTTTGAACCCACCCAGCCACATGGTGGCAGAAAGGCCTGGTGACCTACTGCTGTAGAATCAGTTGTTATGTGCTGTCAAGTCAGATCTGACTCATTACTGACTCTGCTGAGGGTTTTAAGAGGCTGTAAAAATCTCAAGGGAAGCCCATTTTTCTTCAGCAGAGTAGCTGGCAGATTCTAACTGCCTGCCTTTGGCTTAGCAGAACAACTCTTTCCCACAAGGCCAGTAGATCTCCCTGCTTTAAAGATTACAATCCAGAAAATTCCATACAGCAATCTTACTCTAACACATGGTATTGACATGTTGAAATCAGGCTGATGGCAACAAGTTTACTTGTTGGGTCCTTCCTCATTCCATAACACCCATCCTACTGCCTTTTCACTTCTCCTCTTCCTACCATTTGTCAATGTTGTTAGTGTTCACAAAGATGTACCTTTCCTATCCCTGACTTCTCAGTCTCCTCTCTAGTGGCCCTCTGATTTAATGAATATCAGGTATACAATGACTAGGGATGAAAGAAGGAGAATTGATGCCTGTGAGCTGTGGTGCTGGAGAAGAGTATTGAATATACCATGGACTGCTAGGAGAACAAAGAGGATGTCCTAGAGAGAGTGAAACCTTGGAGAAGAACATCATGCTTGAGAGGGTGGAGGGACAGTGAAAGAGAAGAAGACCCTGGATGAGATGGATTGACCCAGTGACTGTAATAATGGGCTTAAGTGTGTGAGAGGTGGTGAAGATGGTACAGGGCAGGGTTCAGATCTATTGTTCATAGGATTGTTACAAGTCAAAGTAGATTCAGTCACAACACCAACACCACCAACCTCCTCTCCTTGTACCCCTGGTGATCATCTTATCTCTTCTCTTCTGTTGTTGTGTTGAGTCAGAATCAACCCATAGCTGAACCTCCAGTGGGTTTTCATATAGACCTATTTGCATCTACAGCTCTTTGAAGGTTTTAAAAATAAATCCTATGTAGACAATGATGTAAGGCATCATTAACCTGTCAGTAAGTCTCAGTTGGCATAAAGAGTCTGCCACTTGTCCAAGTAGGATATATTCTGGCATTTTCAAGTCAGATATCACCAATTTGTCACTGAGTGTGAAAGAGGTTATTAGTTCCTACATCTAAGGGAAGAAAAAAAAAGAAACATTACAAAGAAAAAGTATGTAATCAGACAAATTTTTCTTTTCTATGGGAAGAGTGTGTTCTTTGGAAGAAAATAGTGCCATGTGACAGGCTTGATAATGCTTTCCTCAGTGATAGGTCAGTGATGTTTTTCCATCATTGTCTACATCAAAAGACAGGAATTCTTCAACTTTGAACTTTGTTCAATTTATCATTGATTTATAATAAACACATTATTTTTGCATGAGAATGTTTGCTGTGAAGCAGTCAGTCATAGGGAGAATAATTAGAATTTTCATAATCTTACCCTTTTATATTCATTGTCCAGGTCTTGGATGCATTGCTAGTAATTGGAAAACTATGACCTGAATCGACACACCTTAGTCCTCAAACTGACATCACTCCTCCTCCTCAATAATTTGGAAAGGTCCCTAACAGCAGATTTTCCCCAGTGCAATGTGTCTCCTTATTTCCTGAATGCTGGTACCAAGGGTATTAATTATGGATCCAAGCAAGATGAAGCTGTTGACAGTCAACCTCCTCTGCATCCTGACCCTCATTTTGACATCACATGTCCTCTCCATCATGACACTGCCTATTGATCCAGTGGTAACAATCTTTGTTTTCTTGATACTGAGACACAATCCATACAGAAGGCTACATTCCTTGATCTTCTGCAACAAGTGCTTCAAATCCTCCTCACTTTCAGCAAATAAGGTTGTGTCGTCTGCATAATGCAGGTTATTGATTAGTCTCTCTCCAATCCTGATGTCACATTCCACTTCATAGAGTCTAGCTTCTCAGATAATTTGCTCAGCGTATAGACTGAACAGGAATGCCTTTGAGCTGTGGTGTTGGAGAAGAGAACTGAACATCCCATGGGCGGCCAAGAGAATGAACAGGTATGTCTTGGAGACGGTGCAGCTGGAGTGCTCTTTGGAAGCAAGAATGATGAGGCTTCGCCTCACATACTTTGAACATATTGCTAGAAGGTGCTATTCCTTGGAGAGGGACATGGTGCTGGGAAGGATTGGAGGGTCAGCGAAGGAGAGGAAGACCCTCAACCAGGTGGATTGACGTGGTGACTGCTGCAATGAGCTCTTTTT
>NW_006399767.1:25934854-25936995 GCF_000299155.1 Elephantulus edwardii | reverse complement strand
GCACACAGACAAAGGAGATTAATCAGAACTGGCTTTGACAAGCACTGTGGCAATTGGACAATTAAAACAGACATGGGGGGGGAAGAAGAATGAACTGGGGAGGAGGGTAGAGAAAACAGTGCAACAATGAATGATTGAGAACCCAAAATCTCTGTAAATGTTCATTAAAACTAATAAAATTTAATAATAATTTAAAAAAATCCTCTCCACCAAATCGATAGGCAACCTCATGGTAGGTGGAGAAAAGATTGAAACTGTCAATGACTTTATCTTACTTGGAGCCACAACCAATATACTTGGTATCAGCAGTCAGGAATTATGGAGATGCATTGCACTGGGTAAGTCTGCAGTTAGGGACCTCTTCAAATTATTGAGGAGCAATGATGTCAGTTTGAGGACTAAGGCACGCATAATTCAGGCCATGGTCTTTTCAGTCACTTCCTAGCATCTGGGAGCTGGATAATGACTAAGGTGAATCTATGCCTTTGAACTAGGGTGTTGGAAATGAATACTGAATATCCATGGACTATCAAAAAAGCAAACAGATGTCTTAGAAAAAGTGCAGCCACAGTGCTCCTTGGAGGCAAAGATGACAAAGCATCTTGTCGCATACTTTAGTCATATTGCTAGGGTTGGCTAGTCTTTGGAGATGGACATCATGATTGGAAAGTTGAAGGAGAGGAAGACCTTCAACGATATGGGTTGACACAGTGACTGCAGCAATGGATTTGAGGGTATTGGAAATTGTGAAGATGGCACAGGACAGGACAGTGTTCAAATCTGTGGTTCATAGAGTTGCTATGACTCATGCTCAACTCCACAGCAACTAAAAACAGCCTGCTCCTTGTACTACTTTTGACCAATGTGTTGTTATAACTTCCACATCAAATTTTTAGCTTCCTTTAAGTTGGTGACTACAGCTTGCTCCAACCCTGGTCTTTAGGAGCTGGAGGGGTTCCCCAGAAACAAGGGGCATTTTCCAGTAGAAGAGAGTAGGATTCAAAGGCAGGATTATTGCTCCAGGCTTCAATTTATTCCAGGGTGGCAACTTGCTTTGTGGTTACTTCTAAGGAAAGGTTCCTTGTCAATCCTGTTTCCCCCTCCTCCTGTATCCCCTGAGGGGTGTGGACTTTATGAGACAACCTTTGCTTCATCCTTTGCTCTTCTTTTTGTCCAGCCCCCTGATCTCTATTATGGTCCCACCCACCTTGTTGTCACATAAAGGATAGCTTCAATCCCCCAGCACCTGTTTTCATGATTGGGGTCCAGGTTGTAGAATCTGTTGTCTATTTCTGTACCTGCTCTTGTACCATAAATCCACTCCCTCAGGAACTTCCCTAAGCAGGTATTTCCCTGTGTTCCTATGGTATCTCCATGAAGATTGTACCCTGGTGGGTATGGGTGAGGAGACCACACCTGATGGTCTCAGGCTTTTGTTGTCTCATTCCTTCTGTCCCTTGGGGAAATGAAACTTGAATTTTGCTTAGGAGCCACCCTGCTGGGACTCTGGCTTCAGTCCCAAGCCTTACACCCTCAGCTTCCACATACAGGGAGTGGAAGTCGAGGTGGTGACCAGAGTCCGGCTACATAGAAGTGGGTCTTCTGGAGAGGATTCGGAAAGCACCTCAGAGTTTCTTTTCCCTTAAGAGAAAACCTTACCTTCTCTCTCTCTGTGTATAGTAGAGTGACGTGAACACCTGAACATATGGAACCTTGCCCCATTTTTGAGCACATCGACAAGACAAGTTACATAATAACAGTATAATTTGAAGTTCAATTTTCTACCAACTTCTGATAGCCTACCTGGTATTAGAACTAGGAAATATTGCATAAAATTTTTGTTGTTATGTGCCATCGAGTTGCTTGCGACTCATAGCGACCCTGTGTACAACAGCCCTAAACTCTGTTCTGTCCTGTGCCAATCTCACTGTCTCTGACACACCTATCCTAATTACCCCAGTCACTGAATCAATCCACCTCATAGAGGGCCTTCCCCTCCTGCTCGTGCTCTCCATCCTCCCAAGCATGATATCCTTCTTCAAGGACCGGTCTCGCCTTACAATGTGACCAAAGTATGTCAGACGAAGCCTCAGAATCCTTGTCTCCAAGGAGCAGCCCGGTTTAACCCTTTCCAGGATGAA
>NW_006399767.1:25933066-25934524 GCF_000299155.1 Elephantulus edwardii | reverse complement strand
AATTGGTCTAGTGGTGAGAATCTTTGTCTTCTTGACATTGAGCCTCAATCCATATTGAAGGCTGCAGTCTTTGACCCTCTGCAGCAAGCACTTCAGGTCCTCTTCAGCTTCAGCAAGCAGGGTTATCATTCACTTTTTTTTTGTCATTCATTCATTGCAATACAGCTAAATGGGGACTTGGTGAGTATGGACTGCCTTTCTCCTGTATTATTCTCTGTGTATATGTTCACTTAGATTTTGAGACAGTGCTAACTTTAAGTTCCTAGCCTAAGTTAGAGGGAGCCCTGATGGTGTAGTCTGTAGGGAATTGCAGAGCTAACGAAGGTGGTGCCTCTCTGCCTACACAAATCCACCTGTTGCTCTGAGGGAGACAGGTGGGTAATCTCCTCCTGTGGGATTTAGAGACTCTGAAAGCCTGATGGGGGATCAGCTGAGTCAGTTTTGACTCAATAGCAGTGAGAGAATTGAATAATACATGTTTGGAGTGAGCTCTGGTGGCCTCATCCATAGCTATCGATAGCATACTCAAAGGCCATGTATTTCCTGAGGTTCAAATCCTCCAGTGGCTCCAAGGTAGAAATCTCCTCCCATTAAGATTTACAGATTCAGAAACTTGATAGAAGATTGCTGAGTCAGAGCCCACTTGACAATGCAGTGAGTTTTTTAAATTTATGAATATTCTGGCGAAGTTGGGTGACCTTTGAAGTCTTCTGTTCAGCTCTTTCACTTCAGTATTTCTTCCTTTAGCTTCTCGACTCTCTAGTGCAATTTTCATAGTTTCTTCTGACGTTTTACTTGGTTTTTTAGTTCTCCTTTATCTTTGTAATGACCCTGTGTATGCTCTCTTCAGGAATGATACCCTTGATTTCATTCTGCAGCTCCTCTGGCCTTCAATCATTAGTGATCAGTGCTTCAAATCTGTTCTTAAGATGATTTTTTTTAATTCAAGTGGAATGGACTCAAGGTCACGTTTTGGTTCTTGTGGATTTGTTTTAATCTTCTTCAGCTTTAATTTGAACGTAGATGTGAGTGATGGTTTATTCCACAATCAGCACCTGGTCCGTTTCTAACTCCTAATACTGAGCTTCTCCAATGATTCTTTCTGCAGATGTAGTCAATCTTATTCTTGTGTAAATCATCAGGGAAGGTCTATGTATAAAGTTGTGGTTTTTGAGTTTCTTAAAAAAAGTGTTTTCTATGAATCAATAATTGTACAAAATCTATTCGCTCTCCTGCTTTATTTCTGTCACCAAGTCCATGCTTTCTGACTACTGTTCTTTCCTCATTGTTTCCAACTTTGTATTCCAGTCTCCAATAAATAATAATGCATCTTGATTATGTGTTTGATCAATTTCTGACTGTAAAAGTTTTCTTCTTTTTAAAAAGTATCCTAATCAGGGTGATGTCTCTCTCAGGGAGGAGTGATAGGGAATGGCAAAGGGCACACTGACAAAGGAG
>NW_006399767.1:25929352-25931446 GCF_000299155.1 Elephantulus edwardii | reverse complement strand
TTGAAATTGTCCTTTTCATTATAAATGCCATGCCATTCTTTCTCAGTTTTTCATTTCCAGCATAGTAGATCATATGATTGATTTAAAGTGGCCCATTCCAGTCCGTTTCAGTTCACTAATGACTATAATCCTGAGCTTCATGTTTCCCATTTAATTTTTTACAACTTTCAGAAGTAAAAGAGTTGAATGGGAGGTTTCAAAGGGGAGCTCTAGAAGACAAAGCAAAATATTAAGATGAAATGTGCAAAAAAGAGCTGGCATCAGAGAATAAAATGGGAAGAACTTACTCAGCAGTTTTCAAGGTGAAAGAACTAAAGAACAAATTCAAGCCTTGAGTTGCAATACTGAAGAAAGATGCCATGGGGAAAATCTTGAATGATTCACGAAATACAAGAAGAATTCATCAACACTGAAACATTTCAGGAAGCCTGCAACAATGAAAGAATCTTTTTAAGGAGAAAAGCAAACTGGAGGGTGGCAGGGAGCATGGGAGAGGAAAATGTGTAAGAATGAATGAATGGAAATCCAAGTTTTCTGTAAGCTTTTGTTAAAATATCAATTAAAAAAATGTAAAAAAAAATTCAGGAAGTGTCATATAAACAAGAGGCAATGATAATAAGGAAGAAGTTCAAGCTGCATGGGAGACACTGGAAAAAATAAGGTCCCAGTAATAGATTGGGTACCAATTGACATTTTTCAGATAACAGATGCCACCTTGAATGAGGAAATTTGGAGGACAGCTGACTGGTCGACTGACTGGGTGAGACCCATATTTGTTCCCATTCACGAGAAAGGTGATCTAGTAGATGTGAAAATTATTGAACATTATCACTAACATCCAAAACTGACTGGAACAGTTAATTGACAGTGAACTGCCAGAAGTTCAAGCTGGATTTAGAAGAAAGTGTGGCACCAGGGATATCATTGCTGATGTTAAATGAATCTTGACTGAAAACAAAGACTATCAGAAGAATGTCTGACTTTATTTTATTGACTGTGTAAAGACATTTGACTGTGTGGATCACAATAAACTATGACTTAGCATTGAGAAAGAATGAGAATCCCAAAATACTTTAATTGTGCTCATGTGAAATCTATCCCTAGACTGAGAAGGTGTTATCTGAACAGAACAAGGAAACACTGCATGGTTTAAAATCAGGAAGGGTGTGCATCAGGGATATATCCTTTCTCCATACCTATTCAATCTGTATGCTGAGCAAATTATTTGTGATGCTAGGCTCTATGAAAAAGAACGTGGCATCAGGATTGGAGGAAGACTCTTCAATAACCTATGTTATGCAGATGAGACAACCTTGCTTGCCAACCTGAAAAGCTTGTTGTAGAAGATCAA
Organism: Elephantulus edwardii; assembly: GCF_000299155.1. NCBI lineage: Eukaryota > Metazoa > Chordata > Mammalia > Macroscelidea > Macroscelididae > Elephantulus > Elephantulus edwardii. Next base: position 25,930,095 of record NW_006399767.1, on the reverse strand, counting down.
TGACTATAGCTTTCAGTATGGATTGCATCTTTTTTTTTTTAACCCTCCAGAATCCAACTGCTTCACACAGGAGTCTCCAAACTAGAGTGGATTGCATCTTTTTTTTTTCTTTTCTTTTTTTTTAGTGGATTGCATCTTAACATCAAGAGGACAAAGGTGCTTCCTACTGGACAAATGGGCAACATCATGATAGATGGAGAAAGGATGAAAACTGTTAATGATTTAGTCTTGTTTGGATCCATAATCAATATCTTTGGTACCAGCAACCAGGAGACAAGGAGACATACTGCATTAGGAAAGTTTGCAGTCAGGGATCTTTCCAAAATACTGACGAGTAATGACTTCAGTTTGAAGACTATGGTGTGCTTGATTCAGGCCATAATTTTTTCAATTACTTGTTAAAGCAACTGAGAGATGGGTGATGATTAAGGATGACAGAAGATGAATTGATGCCTTTGAGTTGTCGTGTTGGAGAACAATACTGACTATTTCATGGACTGCCAAAAGAACAAACAGATATGTCTTGAAAATGTGCAACCAGAATGTTCCTTGTAGGCAAAGATGACAAAGCTTCATCTCTCATACTTTGGGCATGTTGCTAAGAGAGGCTATTCCACATGATGCCACTGTTGTAGAATGGGACTGTCCTTGAGGTTGGGGAGAGACTGAGTAAGATGGGTTCAATAATGTATACTGCACTGAAACAGAGGAGGGAGAAAACTGTTTAAAAGAGATATATGACT
>NW_006399767.1:25928284-25928847 GCF_000299155.1 Elephantulus edwardii | reverse complement strand
AACTGGGGAGGAGGGTGGAGAGAATGGTGCGGCAATGAAGGAGTGAAAGCCCAGAATCCCTGTGAGTGTTCATTGAAACTAATAAAATGTAATAATAAAAAAAAAAAAAGGGAGAGGCTATTCCTTGGAAAAGGATAGCGTACTTGGAAGGGTGGAAGATCAACAAAAGAGAGGAACACCCCCATCGAGATGGAATGACATGATGATTGCAGCAATGACTTCAAATGTATCAGAAATAGAGATGGTGGCACAGGATAGGATGAAATTCAGGTCTGCTCTTCACAGGGTTATAGTTGTACTCAACTCAATGGCATCTAACAACAACAACAACAACAACTGGTGGCCTAGTTTTAAAGAGTTGTGTTACCAAACCCAAAACATGTGGTTTGAATGCATCAGCTGCTCCCTAGGAGAAAAATGAGCAATCTTCTCCCACGCAATTTGCAGCTTCTGAAAATCCACTGGAGGGTCAGTTATGATTTGGTTCTGACTTGATTGTACACAACAACAACATTAATATTACGCTAACATTGACAACATGTTGTTGTTGTTATGTGCCATCG
>NW_006399767.1:25924692-25927579 GCF_000299155.1 Elephantulus edwardii | reverse complement strand
ATAATGAATGCAATACCATTCCTATTCAACTTGTTATTTCCAGCATGTAGAACTCATAAGTGATTCCAAATGGTAATGTGTCCATAAAAAATAGTCCATAAAGTGCACTCACTCACATTACTATAAAAAGAAGGAAAAACACTTGGAAAAGATGAAATATAAAATAAGCAATACTACTTTGCTTTAGTTTGTTAATGCCTAGAGTCATTCTTTGCTTATGAATAGAGTTATACTTTAGCTTACTAATGTCTAGAATCATACTTTGGAGATGTGGCCAGGAGGGACCACTCCTTGGAGGGCAAAATGCTTGGAAGGGTGGAGGGACAGGAGAGGAAGACCATGGATGAGAAGGATTGTCATGGTAACTGGGGCAATGGGATTGGGTGTGTCAGAGTCAGTGAGACAGGCTCAGGATAAGGCAAGGTTCAGAGCTATTCTACACATAGTCGGCTATGAGTTTCAGGCTACTCAATGGCACATAACAACAACAATGCCTCGAGTAGTAATCTTTATGTGTTCCACTTAATTTTTGACCTCTTCTAATTTTCATAGATTTATCAAGTTCGAATTGGATGTGTGCAGTTGTTTCACCTCACTTCTAGTCATTCTTCATCAGCAAATGAAAGTTCTTCTTTGGCTGGAAGCTTTACTTCATCTATGTCTTTAAGGTAGGCCCTCCACTCCACCTTGTAAAAAATAATTAATTAAAAAAGTTCAGTGAAACTCACATTGGTTTTTCCATATAATTACCAGTAGACATTTTATTCCATAGCATTAACTACCATAGGTTAATGGAATTTATTAATTATAATGTCTGATCAGCCCCTATTGTGTATTGCCTTTCCCTTCATAAAGTAGACTCATCTTGGAGGAGGCAGCTCTTCCTCAGCCATATTCTCAGTGCCTTCCAACCTGACGGTTTCATCTTCCAATAGATAACAGACACGTTCTGTTACTATTCATAGAGTTAGAATTATCACACATTAGAAGTATTTAAAAAATATATATGTATACATTATCTCTCCATGTAAGTCCGTAGTGGTTTCATCTATCACTTGGTATTAAATTCTGATTTCTTACCCTGGCTGTCAGGGTCTTAAATGATTTGGCCTCTCTAACTTCACTGTACTAGGCCATACTCCTCCTTACTTGCTATTCTCCAGTCACTCTAGATTCCTTTCTTTCTTTCTTTCCCCCATACTCCTCCTATTTTCTTTTACCTGTTTATTTTTTAATTGTGATTTTAATGAACGTTTACAGAAAGGCTGAATTTTCATTCATTCATTGTTGCTTATTTTCCTGCCTCCATCTCTCTTCTCCCTCCCCTAATCCACTTTGTAATGCATATCTTGTTTCAGATTGTTAATTATCATACGTATAATGCCTAATCAAGCATTCCTTTCAGACAGTCATTCTCCTCATCTATTCCAGTGCAGTGTTCCTTATCTATCCATGCTTTTCCTCCGCCCTCCATTTGATATTATAACAGTGGTGTTATGCAGTATGTGTCCTTCTGTAATTGAGATATTTCACCCACCATAATGTTTTCCAGGCTCACTCATGTTGTAGAGTGTTTTACAAGTTCATTGTTTTCCAGTGCAGCATGCTATTCCACTGAATGTACATACCACAGTTTTTCTATCCATTCATTTGTTGATAGGAAGTTGGATTGCTTCCATCTCTTCATTATTGTGAATAATGTGGTAATAAAAGCAGATGTGCATACATATGTTTAAGTTGTGATTCTGGTTTCTTAAGGGTATATTCTCAGTAGTGGGATAGCAGGGTCAAATGTTATTTCAATTTCTTTTTTTTTTTTTGTTATTTCAATTTCTAACTTTTTGAGAAAGTGTCAGACTGCCTTGCATACTGGATGTACCATTTTACATTCCCAACAGCAGGGAATGAGAGTTTCAATCTCTCTACAACTTTGCCAACATTTGTTGCTTGCTACATTGTTGAATTTTGCTATTGGTGCTGGGATGAGATAGTATTTCATACTTGTTTTGATTTATTCTCTCTGCTAGCTACAGAATATTTCTTCATGTGTTTATTAGGCAACTGAATTTGTTCTTTGGTTAAGTGTCTATTTATATCTTGTGATCATTTTGCAACTGGGTTGTTTTATCTTTTTCTTGTTGAAGTACTGGAATATACTACACATTTTAAATATGAACCCTTTATCTGATATATCATGCCAAATATCCCCCCTCCCCCAGTCTAGGAGTTTCCTTTTCTTTTTTTTTAAACTTGTATGCCATTAAATTGAATTCAACTAGCACAAGAGGGGATTACCCCTCCTTCTCCAGTGGAGCATCTGATGGATTCAAACTGCGTGCCTTCGGGATTGCAGTCCAGGTTCTTGCCCCTAGGCCACCAGAGCTCCCTTATGAGTTTCCTTTTTACCCTGTTGGTAAAGTTTTTGGATGTGCATAAATATTTGATTTTTAAAAAAATATGGAATTAATTAAGTAAAGAAATGATAGACTCTTTAACAGATAGTACTGGCAGATTGGAAAACCATCTGCAGAAAACTTAAGCAAGACTCATACCTCATGCCATACAAAAACCTCAATTCAAAGTGGATCAGGGACTGCTGAGTAAAACCAAAGACTATAAAATTCATCAGAGAAAAACTAGGAACAACTTTAGAACCCCTAATCTACAACTTGAAAGATTTACAAGAATAATGAAAAACTCAGAAGAGAATAAAACAGATGAATGGGACCTTGTAAAAACCTACCTCACTCTTAAATACAGCAAGTGTCCTGTTGCATTTAGAACTTTCTCTTAGAGGAGGGAGAAAACTGTTTAAAAGAGATATATAACTAGGTATTTCTGTCATCACAGGAGACTAGAGCGAGGGCTACATGGTGGAGGGGACCTG
>NW_006399767.1:25917039-25924232 GCF_000299155.1 Elephantulus edwardii | reverse complement strand
GGGTAGAGAGAATAGTGCAACAATGAATGAATGGAAACCCAAAATCTCTGTAAATGTTTATGAAAATTAATAAAATATAATTATAGAAAAAAAAAGAACTTTCTCTTATTTCCTCACCTGGAGTACTTGTTCCTCAAAGCTTCACAACTTGGTTTCTTCTCACATTCCTGGTACAGTTAAATATCCCTTTGTTAGAAAGAGGAATACTCTAGTCACTTGAACCATAGTAGTGTGAAGCTAATATTCTCGGACTCATTAACTGACATAGTTTTTGTTTTTGTTTTTTTTTAACTGACATAGTTTTTTCAGAGCACTTAGTCTCACATTCTCTTCTTTGTCCAGCATTTAAGGATATTTGTCTTTATCTCCTGTGATGAATACGTTTCATGAGATTTAAAACCCCTTGCTGTCAGGTCAGATTTGACCTATATCTGACCCTCCAGTGGGCTTTCTTATATTGATGACTGTGTCTATGCAAGCTGTGGGAATATTCAGTAATGGTGTTGACATAGTTTGGTAAAGAATTGAGAAGAATATAGAGATGTAGTGGTAACCCATTATATGTAATAAGAGAAATAGAAAGAGTAATAAATTAACTATTGAAATATTAGCTAAGATCCTGAAAGCTTATGCATTTCCTAGACTTGTTCATTGGCTTTGAGCCTTATGTTATATGGAAGATTGTCATAATCTCTTTATCCCCCTACTCAAGATATATAGGCTGAAATATATGAAACTGCTAATATTGGAGAGTTTAGGGCTGTTGTACATAGGGTCGCTATGAGTCGCAAGCGACTTGACGGCACATAACAACAACAACAATAACAACAACAACAACAACAACAACAAACTGTATAAATATAATTTTATCCTATACTATGGAAAAGGGCAGACTGGTGGCCTAGTGGCAAGAAGCTGAGCTGCAATCCCAAAGGTACATGGTTCGAATCCACCAGCTGCTCTATGGGAGAAGGATGGCAATCTCCTCCTGTGTGATTAACTGCCTCTGAAAATCCTCTGGAGGGTCAGCTATGGGTCAGTTCTGACTTGATAGTACACAACAACAACAACTATGAAAAAGGCCAGGCTTACTGGTCTTTGCTGAACAGGGTCGCTATGAGTCAGAACTGACTCTATGGCACTTAACAACAAGGTCAAAAGGGCAGCATATGAACAAGGATTAAGCTAATAAGGCGGAAAGTGGGAAGGGAAGCGAGAATCACAGTAAGTGGAAGGTGTGGGATTGCACTGTGAGTACTGTAATCTATGTTATAGAACAAAATGTATATGAATGATTGAATGGGAAACCATTATACTTTGTAAATTTTCACTCAAATCACAATAAAAATTATTTAAGTCCTGAAAACATTCCCTAGATTTTCCATAGCTATAGAGTCAACCATGAATATGCTTTGTTTTTACATTGTTGTTTTTTTTTTCTGCAGGAAAAGAAAAGAATATCAATCTTAATTCCTGTTAGACAACTTCCAGTACAAAGACATAAATCTATACTCCAAGAAGATCAGGGAGAAAAGGAAAGGGATAGTGGAGGAGGCCTTTTGATTAGCACATTTGCATGATAGGAAGGGGTACTAACAATGTGGTTCTCACTGAGGACTTACTAATATTTTCTATTCCCTTCTACTTCTCATAAAAATGTAAGAATATCTGATTCAGATTGGCCCGTATAAGTCCATTTCACCCCCTATCAGTTCATTAAAAAATAAAACAACAACACAAAAACATATGAACCCAAATCTCTCAAATAATGTATCATGGTTGAATTGTGATCTCCAAAAACACAATGAAGGGACCTCGGGGTCATAGTCCATAGAGAGCTGTGCTGTTAACCCAAAGGTGGGGGCCTCTCTGGTAGTTAGAATCCATCAGTGAGAGACCATAGCTGACATCCAAGCAGATATATGCACACCCATGTTTATTGCAGCTTTGTTCACAATAGCAAGGAGTTGGAAACAACCTAAGTGCCCATCAACAAACGAATGGCTAGAGAAGCTGTGGTATATTCGCACAATGGAATACTATGCTGCATTAAAAAACAAGGAACTCATGCAATATGATTCAAAATGGTTGACTCTGGAGAACATTATGCTGAGTGAAATATCCCAGTCACAAAAGGACAAATATTACATGATGCCACTGTTGTAGAATGGGACTGTCCTTGGGGTTGGGGAGACACTGAGTAAGATGGGTTCAATAATGTATACTGCACTGAAGCAGAGGAGGGAGAGAACCGTCTAAAAGAGAGATGTAACTGGGTATTTCTGTCATCACAGGAGACTAGAGCGAGGGCTGCATGGTGGAGGGGACCTGGGGGAGGGTTTGTAAAACAATGAAAGAATCTTTTCTTTTACTTTTCCATAATTATTGGACTCATGTACTTATAACTTGTTAGTCAAATTTGTGTCTTCTAGGTTGCAACACCCCCATGATACATCTTGAAGGATATGTACATGTACAGCCAAGCACAATCAATAAGAGTGCATCTGAATTCCAAAATCAATCTACATAATAGTCTATGTGTTTCCTACTGCCAAAGGGGCCCTTTAGAGTAGTGAGAGAAGATCTTCACCCTGAAACCCACAGCGTCCCTTTTCAGCAGGAAGTAGCTAAGAGAATACGCCGTCCCCTTTTCCTTATGACTCAGGGTGAAGTCTCTCTCAGGGAGGAGTGATAGGGAATGGCAAAGGATACACTGACAAAGAAGATTAATTAGAACTGGCTTTGACAAGCACTGTGGCATTTGGACAAGAACAAACTGGGAGGAGGGTAGAGAGAATAGTGCAACAATGAATGAGTGGAAGCCCAAAATCTCTGTAAATGTTTATGAAAATTAATAAAATATAATTATAGAAAAAAAAAAAAAGAATCCATCAGTGGCTCTGAAGGAGAAAGATGGACAGTCTCCTCTTGTGCAAGTTCCAGTCTCAGAAAACCCACTGGATGGTAAGCTATAAGTCAGTTCTAACTTCCTGGCAATGGGTTGAGTTGAGTACAAGTTGTATGACCTGCTTCCTTATTTAGAGATCTTGGATAGCCTAGTAGGTAGGGAGTTGCACTGCTAACTCCGGAGTGAGATGCTTAAATTCATCAACTGCTCTGCAGGAGAAAGATGGAAAATCTCCTCTCACATGATTTACAGCTTCTGAAAACTCACTGAAGGGTCAAATATGAGTTGGTTCTGACTCAACCACAATGAGTTGATTTTTGAATGACATAGTGTGGAAGCTAAAAAATTATCCTCCATGCTCTGATAAACCAAATAGTTGTAAAAGGATTAAGGGTAGAAGAATCTACAACCCCATCAAAACCTTAATCTGGGGTAAAGGGTGTTTCCCTAGGGTGAGCTTTAGTAATATCTTTTATCTCACAGGGGATTAAAGGGAAGGAAAGTAAGATCAACTCTTTCTGATTTTTTTTTCTGATTTTTTTTTATAATCAGCTTTGGATGGCAAGCTTCTTGTGTAGGCAAACAGGATCTGGTGGGTGGGCCTTTGTATTTAAAAGTAGGCTAGGTTCTGTCTGAGAGTGAGCCTCCAGCTTAGTGCACTTGGATCCTGGAAGGTGTTTTATATTTACTTTGAAGCTGGTGTAAACTGTTTGGGCATTTCGATTTTGTTAGCAATCAATGGTGGGTACCATCAAAAAAGAGTAAACAGGAGCTGTTGCCATTGTTATGTGCCCTTGAGTCAGAATTTACTCATAGCTGACCCTCCAATGGGTTTTTGAAGGCTGAAATAAGAATGGATTGCTCATCTTTCTCCTGCAGAGCAGCTGGTAAATTTGAACTATCTACCTTTGTGTTGGCAGTGCAATTCTTTACTACTAGGCCACCAATTGTTGTTGTGTACTGTTGAGTCAGAACCAACTCAAAGCTGACAGCCTGGTGGGTTTTCAGAGGCAGTTAATCGCACAGAAGGCTACTTGTCTTTATTTCATGGACAAGCTAGTGGATTTGCACTATGAGCCTTCAGGATTGCAGCACAGCTTCTTACCACAAGGCTCCAGAGCTTTAAGAAAAAGATAAATTGAGTAAATTGAGTGAAGGAAAAAGCAATGGGGTGGGGGGGGGAAAGGACTCCATGAGACATGGAAAACGGACTAATCTATTGTAGTTGATATAAAACAGAATTACATCTGAGAGCTGGACAATGAATAAAGATGACAGGAAAAGAATTGATGCCTTTGGGCTGTGGTGTTGGAGAAGAGCACTGAACATCCTATGGACTTCCAAGAGAACAAAGAGATACATCTTGGAGAGGTTGCAGTTGGAGTGCTCTTTGGAGGCAAGAATGATGAGGTTTCGCCTCACATACTTCTAGCATGTTGCTAGGAGAGGCTATTTCTTGGAGAAGGATGTAATGCTGGGAATGGTGGAGACTTGGTGAAGGAGAGGAAGACACTCAACCAGGTAGACTGATATGGTGACTCCTGCAATGGACTTTTGTGTATTGAGAAGTGTGAGAATGGCACAGGATAGAACAGGGTTCAGATCATTTGTTTGTAGGGTCGCTATGAGTCATACTCAACTTGACAGCACCTAACAACAACAAAATGTATGAATTATTGAATGAAAAACCCAATATAATTTGGAAACTTTTACTCAAATGAAAAAAAGTGAAATTTTTTTTTTTAAAAAAGACAGAATTGCTAGGTGTGGAATGCCTCACCCTGGGACCTGGCCCATTGTGTAAGAAGCTTCAGGATACTAGTGAAAACCATGACATGGTTACATCTCCAAAGAACATTGCTTGTAGATACTGACAGAATAAAGGACTTTCCTTCACAACTGACTCAAAAAAACCAGGTTTTCTCCTGGAGCTGGTACCATGAATTGGACTTCTAGCCTTCTAGATGGTCTAAATTTCTCTTTGTTAATGTCATATGCTTGTGATATCTTTGTTATCGCAGCACTAGATAACAAAACCACCATGGCTACCTTATTAGTCAGAGGAATAATGCTTTCTAACAACCAGAATGGAATTGCTACTACAAGTCACAAGCTGCTGAACAAATAAAGGAAGCTCATTGCTTTTAAAATTTTGAAGGTTATGAAAAGTACAAAAACATACTAAGAGCAAAAATCAAAAGAATCTAAGGTAGAGCAATAATTTCTGGCAATTAAGAAATATTCACTGTAGTTGATTTATTTTCCCTCAAGAGGAAATATTAAACACTGAAGTGTTTCCCCTGCCAAAATTTTTCTGATATTTCTAACATAGTGATTTCTTCAATCTTGTCAGTCTTCCATCAATGGCCGTGTGACTTCAAATCATCAGAAATAAACTTCTTGTTGGGGTTCTGTCTGTGCAATTCATGGTTGTTCTTAATTGGTTGACTAATTTTTAATTTTTGATGAAAATAGAAAAATAAAAATATACAGCCATTCAACAATTTCTTTTTCTTTTTTTAAGATAATTTTTTACTTATTTCTTTATTATTTTTTGTGTGTACTGTCAAATTGGATCTGACTGGTACAGGAGGCGATTGTTCCTCCTTCTTCAGCAGAGCATCTGGTGGATTTGAACCGCGCACCTCTGGGATTGCAGTGCAGTTTCCTACCACTAGGCCACCAGAGCTCGCCTATTCAACAATTTCTACACAGACAATTCAATGACATTGGTTACATCTAAACACCAATTTTATTGTTTTGGTGGATTCAAAATTTGATATGATAGCTCACAGACACACAGAACCTTATTGGGGAAGTCAATCATTTATTATTCTGATTAATAACAGAATATAGTCAAGACAGTTCCCAAAATGTGCATGCAGGCACCTCAGCCTCGAGGCTCTAAACTAAGTGTTCCCAAATTCTCAGTCCTGCCAACATTGGCTTCCCACTCACAATCGCCCAGCAGAGTTCTTAGTCCTGCTAATATTGATTCTCCTTCCAATTGTCCAATGAAGTTCTCATTCCTGCCAATATTGGCTCCTCCTACACCCCAAGGTCTCATCTCATCTCATGGTAATTCTCCAGTTCAGCCAAGGTTGCTGCTGTCTTGAAGACTGTCCTACATTTCACTAGGTTGGGGGGAGATCTTGTTCCTCATCTGGTAGGGGAAGAATTCTATTTCTGTAGTTGGAGCTATTTATTTTGGTGAGACTAGCCAATTTGCTTGTAGATTGTTGAGACTAGTGAATTTTCTTTTTTTATTATTTGCATGTGTGTGTGTGTGTGTGTGTGTGTACCATCAAATAGAATCTAACTGGTACAGGTGGAGATTGCCCCTCCTTCTTCAGCAGAGCTTTTGGTGGATTCAAACCATGTACCTCTGGGATTGCAGTGCAGCTTCTTGCCACTAGGACACCAGAGCTCCCAACTAGCCAGTATTCTTATGGAATGGTAGACAACCAGTTCCTTTGTGGATAAGCCAACATGTCCTATTTGCATAGCCCTGCCCCTCCACTTACTCAGTCATCCATGCTAGAAAATCATATTGAGAAATAAACTTCACAAAGTCAGAAGTAGCCAATGATCCATCATCTTTGTTTTTAAACTTCCCATTGGTATGTAATTCACACATGGCAGATACTATCTATGATCCCATCACTGAAAACAAAACAAAACAAAACAAAACCCAAAGAATTAAACTGGAAAGAAATGTAAAATTCCAAATAAGTTAATAACATTAAAGCAAGCCATTGGGAGAAATTTTTGACATGAGGAATCTTTGTAGACTTTAAACAAGTCACAACTATAGTCTCATCTAAAAGTATAAATGTCTTGGGAAGGTGAATATATATACTCTTCTCAGATTTTTCCAAACAACGAACATTAGAAAAGTTATATGGATCCGAATAACTTTCCTAACCTGTGAAATTATTCTAGTGAGATCAGAAAACGTAACATCTTACTAAGGCCATCATGGGACCCAGATTGAGTCTTCTCTGTATTTGGTGTATATATTTGAAATGTATACCCAGTTATAAACACAGAAGATTTCTGTAATTTAATGTCTAAATAATGTCCAAAGTGTCAGTGTTCTTAACATGATAAACACTTTATATCTCTGTGATCCTATGATCTTTGTTCAGAAAAGCTTTCTAGTCTTGTAGCAGTAGTGTAACATAAAGTGGTTTCTGCACAGTTCAACAGCAAGGAAACAACAGTTTCTAATGAGACAGATGAAAAAATATTGTCAGTAGGGACATACTATTTTTTTTCTATAATT
>NW_006399767.1:25913542-25915924 GCF_000299155.1 Elephantulus edwardii | reverse complement strand
ATGTGTTTGTTAGCCATCTGAATGTCGTCTTCGGTGAAGTGCCTGTTCATATCCTGTGCCCATTTTTCTATTGGATTATTTACCTTTATCTTGTTGTGGTAGTAGGGACATACTATTACTCTTAACTTTCCTTTTGTATTATCTTCAAGCCTACCCAAATTAAATGAATAAATGTACTTAGACTGACAATAGTGTAGCTATTCAGAGTTCCCTAGTTTATGAAGCATTTTATAATAGGAACACATGGGATTAGTGCCCAACCAAGCATCACTGGTTCCCAATTCCTGTGGAAAAATCCTGAGATTGAGATTTGTCTTTTAGCATTGTCTTAAATTTATTTCGCCACAAAACCTGTAGCTCAAATATAGATTTGTTATTGTTGTTGTTAGATGCTGTTGAACCAGCTCTGTCTTTATGCGTGATCTTGCACTAGCCTCACTATTTCCAATGCTTAAGCCATTGTTGCAGTCACTGTGTCAATCCATCTCCTTGAGGATCTATATGCCTTTCTTTCCCTGATCCTCAGTGATAAGGAATTGCCCTGTTAATACAAAGGTTTATGGTATGAATCCACCAACTGCTCCTGGGGAGAAAGATGGGCAATCTCCTCTCCTGTGATTTACTACTTCTGAAAACCCACTCGAGGGTAAGCTATAGGTTGGTTCCAACTCAGTAACACCCAACATTAATGATTTCTTTTCCAAGCATGATGTCTTTCACCATGGACTGGGCCCTTCTGACAATATGCATATTAAATGAGATGAAGTTTGACTATCTTTGCTTCCAGGGAACACTCTGAATACATGGCCTCCAAGACAGATTTGTCTGTTCTTTTGGCAATCCATAGCACATACAATATTCTTTATTGGTACCACAATTTAAAGGAATCGACTCTTTGAACTTCCTTATTTATTATCCAGTTTCCACATGTATATAACATTTTAAAATATCGTGGGTTGGGTCAGACACACTTTAGTTTTTAAAGTGACATACTTATTCTAATAACTTTTTATTTCTTGACTGTTTCTGCCATGGGTGTTGGTTGTGGTTCTAAGGAAATAATTGTAATAATGGACAACTTTAATCTTTTCTCCATCAATCATGTTAGATGCTGGTACTTCTGGAAGAGATTGAAGAATGCTTCATGGACACTGACAATGCTGCCTTTTTCTGAAAAATGGTTTCCAGAATGGATGTAACACTGTCTGACATATTCAAGAGGGTCAAACTACTCCAATCAGTATAAAAAAAAGACAACACCTTGAAAATATCATAGAGAAAACCAAAGGCAAGGAGAATATTATAAAAATCCATCTTAGATCTAATGGGAAAAGCTGTCAGATCTGATGGGAAAGGCTGAAGACTATCAAAGATGAATGTAAGACCAACTGCTGGCTTTCAGAAGTAAGAATGGGAGCCAGAAATCGTTCGGCTATGTGCTCAGTGTGTTGAATGAAAATAACTGCCAGTCTGGAAGCCCTTCAATAATGAGAAAAGCACCATCAGGTGAAAAAAAAATCCAGATCGTTTGCCACCATAAACTTTTATTGAAGAAAATTCTAAAGGATTTACTCCAAGCAGAAAGAAAATTACCTCAGAAGAAAGAATCTCTGAGATGAAATGAGGAATGACAGACAAAGAATGACAAATATGCAAGTTATACCAAAATCTACCAACTGTGTAAAAACAATAATATTGTCCAGTAGAATTTAAAAAATGATATATAACTAAATTTCCTGCAGAAATTGCATATACCTTTAGAGGGGAGCATAAACTATTAAAGACAGAATAGAAGAGAGACTATGAACACTTGAAGATTATCATATTATCTTCGGATAAAAGTATTGATGAAATGTGAGTTTAACTATTCATGTTGTCACTTTGTTGGTGAACACCTAATAGCAGAGACAAAATGGAACTTCAAAACTTAGAGAGGAAAAAAAAGATAAATATTTACATCATCAAGATATATTTCCTATATACTTTCTAACACAGCTGTGGACCAACCTCTTAATGGTAGACAAAACCAGTTACTAAATCAAAGTAACTTTAATCTATTTAAATCAATGTTTATGCATATAAGATTTCTCTTACTTTTTCATTCTTTCATTCTGATGGTCTCTGTCTTAAAAAACAAACAAACAAACAAAACCAACAATGAATAAAGGCACATTATACAAGTTTAATACCCTGCTCTAGTTCTTATTGTCAGTTGTTATCAAGGCAATCCAAATTGTGGAGGCCCCAAGTAAGAACAGTAGAACTTCTCCTTGTGGTTTTCAAGGCATGATCCTTCTGAAGTAAATCATCAGTCCTCTCTTCCATGGCCCTGCTCAAGTGGGTTTGTTGTTGTTATGTTGTTATGTGCCATCGAGTCGTTTC
>NW_006399767.1:25902993-25910762 GCF_000299155.1 Elephantulus edwardii | reverse complement strand
TTTTCCTTCATTCATGGTTCTCACATTCCATGTACCAATCACTAGGGTCTGCTTACAGCTGTTCCTCCTCCCTTGTGTTTCCATACTTGATGGTTCTACCTAGGTTGCCCTTTTTGTTAATCTGCGTGTGTTTTGTTGTGCATAGGGTTTTCAGAGGCCTTAGTAGTTGAACACTTAACTATTTGCACCACCCAGGCACTCCTTGATGTCTTACAATTTAGAATATACTTGTTTGAGGTTAAAGTGGTAGAAAAACACAAAGGGATATACCATTATAATTGTTTTCTGATCATTTTAATAGAAAAGAAGAGGAAGGAGGAGGAAGAGGATGATTTATTCCTATCAACTCTTGGCAGTAACTGGCCCTAGTGGGGCACCTGCGGGTCTAAGCATTGGGTGCATACCACCCCCACATTTGGAGGTGCACATAGTCCACCTAGCAGGGCTGTGGTAGTGCCTTGTCTGAGAGCCTGGTGTCTGTAATCTATCTCCTGGATTAGCAGAAACTGCGTTTAGTAGGATGTACTTGTAGATCTGGTGCCAGTTCTTTGCCACATCCACATGGGAGGCACATATGCACCTCTATCTCCTAGTGCCAGTGGGGTGTGCCTTCTCTGAATGAGTGATCTGCCAGAACCCACATCCTGGACCAGCAGGGACGCCAACTCCTGGCCAAGCACCATGTCCTTGGCTATGCCCTGCACCTGAGGAGGTTTTGTTTTTGACTGAGGGCACTATTCTCAATCATGTCTCAGATGAGCAGAAACTTGACCTGAACTAGGTTTCCCACTCCCAACCATCTAACCTTCTACCGGACCAGCAGAAACTGTCTCAAAACAGAAATCCTACTTCTACTACCCATCTTAGCAGTGGCAAGAGCATCAGCTGAGTGCCCTGACTTCCCCACTCCAGACCTCTCCTCTACTTCTTTCCTAGCCCTTTTTCTACATTTCTTCTTTCCCTTCTCTTTGTTGTTTTCCTTTCTATTATTTGCCTTCTTTTTAAAATTTACTCCTTTTTACTATCTTTTCCCCTTCTTTCTTTTATAGCCATCCCCCAGTTTTGTTGGATCCCTGATGCCCCCCAACTTCGTGAGAGACAGCAACAGTAGCACCCACAATATGGAGTCACACACGTACTTCCTGCAGCTTTGCCCATTGAATGACAGCAAACACTTGTACCTGCACCACTTGATCAACGACAGGCTATAATCTATGACAGTCCAATTGGTGCTCAATTGCTCTACACACACACAGTGACTATAGAGCTATAAACACTTCTGTCTTCTATCATGTCCACCAGAAGACAGGAGGTGAAAGACAGAGAACTATCAAAATAATGAATTGAATAGCACACTCATCCTTCTCAATCAGATAAATAAAAATAAAATAAAATACAACAAAACCACAATGTCTAGAAGGCAATAGAATATGTAAAATCTCACAAATCCTTGCCCTTCCCCTAAACCAAAATAAAAGCCAGGGAAAGATGGTGCAAATAAGTGACTAAAATGTAGTGTTAGAAAATCCTTCAGAGGAAGAAATATTATTGGAAATTTTTTATTATTTTATTATTTTGTGTGTGTGTGTGTGCGCGCGTACCATCAAATCAGATCTGACAGGTAAAGGAGGAGATTGTCCCTCCTTTCTCGGCAGAGCATCTGGTGGATTTGAACCGTGTGCCTCTGGGATTGCAGTGCAGCTTCTTGCCACTAGGCCACCAGAGCTCTCCTGGAAATTTTTTTATAATAAATTTAATAGGATTATAATTAAGTGAGCTGAGAGAAAGTTTGAGGAAACCACAGACAAAACCAAGGGGAACAGAAAAAACTCTAGAAGAATTTTTTTATAAAAAACCCCAAATTGATAAAATAAATGGAAAATGAGAAACAAACAAAAGCTCAAGAAAATTGAAATTCAGATGATTAAAATTGAAGTTTTAGAACTAGCTAGTGCATTGCAAAGACATAAGGTTAGAATTGAATCAAAATTAGTCAGATTAAAATTAAAATTAGTCAGATTAAAGACAAACCTCAAACACAATCAGTTACAGCAACAATCATGGAGGGAAAATACCTCAAAACCAAAGGAGAATAAAGAAAATATAAGAACTATGTAGAATAATATTACGAGGAAGAACTTTTATGTAATTGGAATTTCAGAACAAGAAGAGATAAAATAATGCACAACGAAAATTATTGAAGGTTTACTCAAAGAATACTTCTCTAATATTATGAAAGACAAGAAGATATGCATTCAAGGGGCTCAATGGAACAAAAAAAAGATATACTGGCCAAAAGAATTCATCAAGATGTATTATAACAAAGCTTTCCAGAACCAATGACAAAGAAATACTTAAAGTGGCTCAGGGAAAAATGAAAAGTTACCTACAAAAGGAAACCAGTAAGAATAAACTTCAAGTTTTCAGCAGAAACCAAGCAGACAAGATGACAATGGGATGACATATATAAAACGTGGGGGGGATGCCAACTAAGAATTATATACCCCTCAAAATTACTCTTCAAATACAACCATGAAATTAGGCCATTTCCAGATTAACAGAAATGAAGAGAATTTGTAAAAATCAAGTGAACTTTTTAAGAAATACTAAAAAGGGAGTTCTTTGAACAAAGAAACAAAAAATTATAGACAACCTGAAATTAACATATATGAAAACATCATCCAGAAAAAAACTAGACATAAAAGTACATAAAGGAAATTTATAATACTAAACAAGTAAACAAGGACAACTACAAAAGAGGGGATAAAGTGTGTAATTATAGAACCTCCAAATGGAGAAGAAATAAAGAAGATTTCAAGATAGAATGAACTGTTTCAACCTTGGAAATAAGACAATGATTTGTAAGATAACTTCAAGAAAACAATTAATAGCATCAAATAAACTTTCTCATAAAAATAAAGAAGAAAACAATAGACTTAGTAAATAATGAAACAAGAGTAATGAAAAGAATGATAGAGAAATCCATAAACAAAATTAATTCCACATAGAAAAGTATATGTTGTTGTTAAGTGTTGTTGAGTATGACTCATAGTAACCCTATGAAGAACAGACCTGAACCCTGACCTATCCTGTGCCATTCTCACAATCTCTGACACACGTGAGCCCATTGCTGCAGTTACTGTGTCAATCCATTTGGTTGGGGGTCTTCCTCTATTCTGGCTACCCTCCACCTTAATTGGCACAGGATAGAGGAGGGTTTAGGGCTGTTGGACATATGGTTGCTATGAGTCGCAGGCAACTCGATGGCACAAAACAACAACTTGGAGAGTGGAGGAGGCAAAAAAATATCACACAATGCAAGTCTAGTTTTAACTCAGAAGTCTCAAGGCACAATTCCTCAATTAGTCTAGGCTCTATTTTCAGTTCAGCACTCAAAATTTCTCTCCATCATCTGGCAAGAAGAGCAAAACCTTTAATTGTGGCCTGGCTCCCCTGGTTACACCTTGCCACAGCAGTTCCTCCACAGCAATTCCACAGTCTCTATACCACCATCACCAGGATCTGCTTTTATCAGGTCTTGCTTACACCAGCATGTTGCTGTAGTCTTCCTCAAGTGTCCCTTCTCAGTGTGGAAAGCACTCTCCCTCTTACTTAGTGTCGTGGCTGTTGATAATTTGTAAAACCATGTATCTGAAGTTAAGGTAGCTGGAGACCAGAGGGTGTTAACGTGGTTAGAAAAGCCAACTTTTTTGCCCCCCTCCATCACCTCCTTTGTAGCTCTGAATACCAAAGAGAAAGTGCTTGGAGTTTGTTGGCTCTGCTTAAAAATATATGGCTATCTGTTCTATAGGAGATGAGGGGTGTGGAGGGCCTAGTTCATGGGTGTGACTTTGGTAAAGTCCCTGATATCTTGCTTCATAGACAAGTCTTGGGGTGCAAGGAGACATGAATACTGCGAGATTCCTTGCTTGGTCAGATTGGAGTTGGATGATGTGTTACCTTGTTCCACCATCAGGAGGCGACTGTTTAATCTGGCTCCCCCCCCCAATTGTGAGTGCTGTCAAGGAGGCAAGAAGGGTCCAGTCAGTACAGAAATAGCGTGTGATTAATCATGGTGGATGAAGCAAGATGGAATAGACCTGGGGCCTTTCGATGGGAGAACATTCTCTTTCTCCAGGGGAAGTCTGTTAGGGCTATGGTGGTTGGGTAACTTGAGGATTTTGGGATCCTGACTCTCCTTGACAGATGACTTGGGAAGGAGAGGTTAGGGGCTGGAGGCACCAGTTAAAGCAGTGGGAGATGTTCCTTCTCTCTGCTGCCCTGGGAACCCCTTTCTCCCAACTCAGAGGACAATGTTTTCAGAGATGCTTTTTCCATTCAAAATTATGAATGTGCATCATCTTGGTGGAACAGGCCCCTGAATGTGACTGTGAGCAGAGGAAATGGGAAAGGCGGCCAAGTGGCTTAACTGCATAGATAGGGACCGTTCTAAACCCCTTCTAGAAGCTACCTTTTGAGCTAACACTGCATGTACCTATTTTCTTGCTTGTCTGTCACTGTTCTTTTTAGTACAGCACTTGCCTGTCAGTTTGCTGTAATGAGGTTGGTTGTGGGTTGCTGTGGTGATGAACCAGTGTGTCAAGTGCCAGAGTGGTCACCATGGTGGAAGGTTTTACTAGAGCTCCCAGATTAAGACTAGGAAGCAGGATTGGTCATCCATTTCTTAAATATATTAGCAATATTGAAAAGAAATATAAACAACTTCACAATAATGAGACGGAAATACATTAATTCCTCCCCCCCCCATTTATAATGGGGTTTTTAGAAATATAAAATATTTTATATTGGTTTGCTTACAAAATTCACATTGTTGTTGTTGTTGTTGTTGTTGTTGTTAAGTCCGTCGAGTTGCAGGCAACTCATAGCAACCCTATGAAGGAGAGTCCTCAATGTTTGGGTGCCTTTCATCCTCTCTCCAGGTTCATAGGGTTTCCGGAGGCAAGCTATTATGGAAGTGGATGCCACTCCTGTTTCCAAGCAGTATGTGAATTACAAAATTCACATACATTGGAAAAAACACAAAATTATCTAACTTGAGTCCATAATCACATGTAGAACAGTAGAGAAACAGGTTTTTGTGAGATTGCATATGGCTACGCTCCTGCTTGCTGCTGATTCACTATAACTTGCTAAGTCATTGGTTTAGTATACCTGTTAGAGGAGACTCTTGGAAAACTCTGGTGGCTTGGTGGGTAAGGAGTCATGCTGTCAATCCAATGCAGGCAGTTCGAATCCACCAGCTACTCCATGGGATGGAGATGAGATATAAACCAGCTGAAGGGTCAGCTTTAAGTTGATTTAGCCTGGATGGCAATGTAAAAAAAAAAAAAAAAAAGAAAAGATATAAAAGCTGCTGTTTCTCTCCGGAGGGTGCAGAAACTAGAATCTGGCCCAGCCACCAATCAGAACATTGCCTCAATAATTAACCCTTACTGTTGTTGTTCTGTGCCATTGAGTTGGGCCCAACTTATAGCTGACCCTCCAGCAGATTTTCAGAGGCTGTAAATCGAATTGAGGAGACTGCCCATCTTTCTACTCAGCATAGCTGGTGGATTAGAACTGCTTGTCTTTGGGTTGTTAATGTAATTCCTTCCCATTAAGCCATCTGAGCTCCCAGACCTCTTAATAAAACTCTATTTTACCAGTATGTTACAACAACTGAGCTCCCAATCTCCTTAGTAACACGTCTGTGTGACCAGTATATTGGAGGAGTTAGCCAGCTTTCTTTGGCCTCTAGGCACTTTAGAGTCAATATCAAATTATTGACCCAGAGTTTTGCCCCTAAACTTTGATGAGACTACCATGAGATTTGAGAAATGACTGATAAGGGAGCTCTGGTGGCCTAGTGGCAAGAAGCAGCACTGCAATCCCAGAGGTATGCAGTTCAAATCCACCAGATGCTGGAGAAGGAGGGGCAATCTCTTCCTGTACCAGTCAGATCCGATTTGATGGTACACACAGACACACACACACACAGACACACACACACACACACACACACACACACACACACACACACTTATAAAAAAAGAAATGACTGATATTGGAGACAGATTTTGGGGGACTGCATCCAGGGGTCAATGACCTCAGTATGAAGAGAGTTGACTGATATCAATCCAGGGGTCAAGGACCTCCATGTGAGGACAAGTCTGGTCCAGCCCCTGAGGGAGAATTCCAGGAGTTAGAGACCTCAATAGAGAGAGGCTTGGCCCATATGCATCTACTAGGGGGATTCCTGGGTTCATGTGGACCACTATGTGAGTACAGAGATGCCCTGAAAATACCAAGGTGCACAGTATGGTTGTGGGAAAGGTTATACCTTCATGAGTATGAGGAAAACAGCAGCAATTGTGCAATGGTCACTCCTGAGGTTGTTTCAGCCAGTCACTGATGCCCAGTTGGCCAGGAAAGTACATGTAGGACCACTGCAGGAGTTATGGTCAGAAAGAGATGAGCAACAGCCCTGTGCAGAGGCACAAGTGATGTTCTAGAGAGATGCCTCCACAAACAGGATGAATGAACAGCGAGGTTTACAGAAAGGAAAGTAGAGGAGGATGTAGTTCAGGGAGAGAGAAGAGGGTGCATGAGAGTGTGTTGCTTGAGAATGAAAGTCTGTATCTATTATTGCTCCCTACTGCTCAGGACTTGAGGGCAGGAGTGAGAGTAAGCAGGGAGGAAATAGAATATCAAACTCAACATATCACAATGGAGTTAGAGCCCACTCACAGCTGACTCTCCGGCAGGTTTTCAGAAGCTGGCAATTGGCATGGGCACAAGCATGGCAGAGATGATGAAGAGGGTGAGGATAGGGCAGGGTTCAGTTCTGTCATTCATAGGGTCACTATGAGTCACCTAACAACAACAACAAATAGCATGGGAGGAGATTGTCTTTCTCCAGAGGAGCAACTGGTGGATTAGAATTGATAGTGGGTGGGACAACTCCCTAGAAGGAGCACCAATAGTACATTACTTAGTCCCAAAACCGTAAGAGACAAATTGAGACCAAGCTTAGAAGGGCTAGTCTATGGTATAAAAGGACTGCCAAATACAGCCAGAAATACACAATCTGAAGAGGATAAAACTGATGAACGGGACCTACTGAAGATTAAATCCATGTGTGCATCCAAAACTTCTCAACAGGGTGAAAAGAAAACCTACTGACTGGGAACAAACATTTGGCAATTCTGCCTCAACAAGGGTCTCATAATGAAAGTTACAGAATCCTACAGGGCCTCCAGAAGAAAAGGTCTGATAATCCAATAACAAAATGGGCAAAAGACATAGAAAGACTTTTCACAGAGGAGGACATTCAGATGGCCAACAGACACATGAAGAAATGCTCCAAATCACTGCCAGTAAGAGAGATGCAAATCCAAACCACGATGAGATACCCTCTTATCCCAGTAGCAGTGGCCAAGTTTAGCATCAAAGAATAAATTTTGGAAAGGATGTGGTGAGATGGGAACTCTTTTACATTGTTGGTGAGATTGTAAAACGGTACAACCAATCTGGAAAGCAGTTTGGCATTTCCTCAAAAAGCTGGACATAGAAATTCCATATGACCCAGCTATTCCACTGCTTGGAATATGCCCTGAAAAATGAGAGTTGAGGCACAAACAGAGACAAATATTCATAACAGCATTATTCACCATAGCAAGAATATGGAAACACGGAAACACTCAAATGCCCAATCACAGTGGACTGGCTTGAGAAATTATGGTACACTCACACAATGGAATGTATGCATC
>NW_006399767.1:25899524-25902868 GCF_000299155.1 Elephantulus edwardii | reverse complement strand
GGGGGGGGAGCTTAAACATAGAGTAACACAATTGCTAGGTGGAGGAAGGAATTGATAAAAGAAAGGGGAAAGGTCTGATGTGAAAAACAATGTATATGAACTTTATGAACTTTGTATGTAAACCAGTATAAAATTATCACCTAACTTGAGAGGTACTGAAGAGCATTATGCTGAGTGAACTAAGTCTGTCGTACAAGGAAAAATACTGTATAAAATAATTAATTTAGAATGAGTATGAGGATCCAAAGGGGTTGAGAAGGTGGAAGCAGATGGATGAAGATGTGTGTGTGTGGGGGGAATTAATCATGGAGTCATACAATTTGATGGGTGGGGTGGTGAGGGAAATGGGAAGGACCTGGTGTGAAAAACCAATGTATTTGAATTTTGTAAATAAACTGTTGTTGTTGTTGTTAAGTGCTGTCGAGTTGTTTGCGACTCATAGCGACCCCATGTACAACAGCCCTAAAACCTGTTCTATCCTGTGCCAGTAGCACTGCCTCTGACACACCCATCCCAATTACCCCAGTCACTGAATCAAAGTAAATAAACTAGTATATAAAAAAAAGATTACATAATTAGATTGGTAGGCTACTGTTAAGTGGCTTGTGGAGAAGCTGCCTACTGATTCCTTCACTTCCCTGTCCCTGCCACCCCTTTCCTGTTTCCCCTTACTTAGGGATCAGCACCCAACAGGTACCAATAGGGTACCTGCAGTCAGACTGACAAAGAGCAAGCTTAACTCTCACCAGGACAGGGCCAGGCAGTGAATCCTTGCTGCAGAAATAAAAGCAGTGATCTTACATGTGCCCTCACTCTCCAGCAGAGCTTACAGGCAGCTCTCCACTTGTAACTGACCTCGAATAGTTTGCTCAGCACACAGATTGACTAAATATGGAGAAAGGATACAACCCTGATGTACACACCTTTCTCAATTTTAAAGCAGGTAGTGCTCCCTTAACTGCAGATTTTCACAGTGCAGTGCATCTCCTTATTTCCTGACTGCTCGTACTAATGGTGTTAGTGATGGATCCAAGCTAGATGAAGCTGTTGACAGTTTCAATCTCCTCTTCATCCATGATGTTGCCTATTGGTCAAATAGTATGATCTTTGTTTTCTTGATATTGAGACACAATCCATACTAAAAACTGCGTTTCCTGATCTTCTGCAAAAAGCACTTCAAGTTCTCATTTTCAGCTAGTAAGGTTGTGTCATCTGCATAATGCACCTTATTTTTTAAAAATTTATTATTCATTTCAGTAAAAATTTACAGAGAGTTTGAATTTCCATTCATTCATTGTTGAACTTTTCTCCCCTCCCAAACTTCCCCCCCCCCAGTTCGCTCTTCTCTTTGAAAAGTAAAAGAAAAATTCTTTCATTGTTTTACAATACCCTCCCCCAGGCCCACTCCACCATGTAGCCTTCGCTCTAGACTCCTGTCATGACAAAAATACCTAATCACATATCCCTTTTAAACAGTTTTCTCCCTCATCTGTTTCAATGCAGTATACATTATTGAACCCATCTTTCTCAGTCTCCCCCCAACCCCAAGTTCAGTCTTGTTTTGCAACAGTGGTACCATGCAGTATTTGTCCTTTTGTGACTGAGATACTTCACTCAGCATAATGTTCTCCAGAGTTACCCATTTTGAGTAATATTGCATGAGTTCCTTGTTTTTCAATGCAGCATAGTATTCCATTGTGTGAATATACCACAGCTTCTCTATCCATTCGTTTGTTGATGGGCACTTAGGTTGTTTCCAACTCCTTGCTATTGTGAACAAAGCCTCAGTAAACATGGGTGTGCATATATATATGCTTGGATGTCAGTTATGGTCTCTTTGGGGTATATTCCCAGTAGTGAAATTGCTGGGTCAAACGGTATCTCTATTTGTAACTTTTTGAGAAAGCACCACACCGCCTTCCACAGTGGTTGCACAATTTTGCCAATGCCTTCAATGCAGCTTCCACTTCCTCTTTCATTACCATTGGCTCCTGTTCATAAGGCACTTCCTGAAATTTTTCAGTATCAATCAATTCTTTCTGATATTCCCTCCATCTTCTTTTGATGCTTTCTTGGTCATTCAATACATTGCCAATAGCATCTTTCAACATTATATGAGGCCTAAATTTGTTTTTCAGTTCTTTCACCTTGAGAAATGCAGAGTGAGTTCTTTTCTTTTTATTCTCTAATTCCAGCTCTCTGCACATTCCATTATAATACTTTGCTTTGTCCTCCTGAGCTACCCTTTGAAACCATCTGTTCAGATATTTTACTTTGAAGTGTTTTCTTTTAGATTTGTCTTCCCAACATTCCAGTGCAATCTTTAGAGTCTCTTCTGATATCCACTTCAGTTTTTCTTTCTCTTCTGTTTTTGTAATGACTTTTAGCTTTCTCCATGGATGATATCCTTGATATCATCCCAAAACTCATCTGATCTTTTATAATTAGTGTTCAATGCCTCAAACCTATTCTTAAGATGATCATGAAATTTCAATGGAATGGATTCAAGATCATATCTTGATTCCTGTGGACTTATTTTAATTTTCTTTGGCCTCAATTTGAGCTTATATATGAGTAATTGATGATCTGACCCACAGTCTGCCCCGGTCTAGTTTTGACTGCTAATATTGAGCTTCTCCAACAATTTCTTCTACAAATTTAGTCAGTCTGATTCCTAGGCAGCCCATTGGGTGAAATCCACATGTAAAGTCGTCTTTTGCGTCATTTACAAAAAGTATTTGCGATGAATAAATAATTTTAAACACAAAATTCAAGCATTCTATTTCCAGCTTCATTTCTATCACCAAGTCCTTAATTTCCAACTACTATTCCTTCTTCACTGTTTCCTACTTTTGCATTCCAGTCAACCAATTATCATTAGCACATCCTGATTGTATGTTCAGTTAATTTCAGACTGCAAAATTCAGTAACATTTCTTAATTTCTGCCTCTTTAGCACTAGATATAGAAGCATATGCTTGAATAATAGTCATGTTAATGAGTCTTCCCTGTATGTGTATGGATATCATCCTATCACTCACAACATTGTATTTCAGAATAGAACATGACTTTTTGATCATGAACGCAACATTATTCTTCTTCTGTTTTTCATTCCCTGCATAGTATTTCATATGATTATCTGATTCAAAGTGGCCATAGCTGGTCCATCGCATCTCACTAATGCCTAGTATATCAATATTCATGCATTCCATTTCATTTTTAACAATATTCAATTTTCCAACATTCAAGCTATGAACATTCCATGTACCAATTGTTAAGTAATATTTGTTATTGATTTTCCTCATTTCAACTAACTTCCTATCTGGGCTTTGCCACTGCTGTTGT
>NW_006399767.1:25896157-25898809 GCF_000299155.1 Elephantulus edwardii | reverse complement strand
GTGAGAATCTTTGTCTTCTTGACATTGAGCCTCAATCCATATTGGAGGCTGCAGTCCTTGACCCTCTGCAGCAAGCGCTTCAGGTCCTCCTCACTTTCAGCAAGCAAGGTTGTGTCATCTGCATAATGCAGATTGTTAATAGATCTCCCACCAATCCTGACGCCACACTTCTCCTCATAGAGCCCAATCTCTCGGATAATTTGTTCTGCATACAGCTTGAAAAAGGTATGCCATTATGCTACTATAAAGATCCTCTTTGTTTAGTATTAATAGAATTTTCAAAAGCCTTTTATTTAAAAGGTAGATGGCCCATCCTGCTTCCTAGTTTGTCTTAAGCAGGGACCTCCACCAAAACCCGTCCATGATGGGAAACCCTTTTGAAATTTGACACATCAGGGGCAAAGAATTCAGTATCACTGCAACCCCAAGTAATTACAGTACAGCAAACTGACAGACATGTGTTGCACCACTTATAACAGTCTTCTTTCTAAGCATGATCAAATACTAAGGCCTGTCCACGAATTTCTGTTTGGCTACTCAGAGGCTTCCCACCCAAACTGATTGTAAACAAGATCAGATACAGTTAATCAGCTTACACTTGATTGATAACAAAATTTAGAAATGTCCAAATAGTTTACTCTGGTTTTCAAATAAATCACATTTATCCACCAGATCCAACTTCACCAAGCTCTGATCCTAAAATGGTTTAAATCCACCAGCTGCTTGGCAAGAGAAAGAGGAACAATCTCTTTTTGTGCAATTTACTATCTCTGAAAACGTACTAGAGGATCTGCTATAAGTGGGTTCTTACTCGAGGATAAACAACAATTACCCACCTGCAAGAGAAAGGCTGAGCTGTTAACCCTCAAAAGTTTGAGGGACCTGGAGTGTTGAAAAAACGCTAACAAAGTCATCTGGTTGATTAAAAATGTGGGATAGTCTGAGGCCAAAGTATAAACTTACCCCACCCTTAAGACACCAAAAGAAGTACAACTCTTAGGGGAGTTCTGGTGGCCTAGTGGTAAGAAACTGCACTGCAATCCCAGAGATATGCAGTTCAAATCCACCAGATGCTCTGCTGGAAAAGGAGGGGCCATCTCCTCCTGTACCAGTCAGATCCAATTTGATGGTACACACACAGACACACAATAATAAAATTAAAAAATTAAAAAAAGAAGTCTTCTAGGTTTTTGTTTGTTTTTAAAGATACTGTTGTTAGATGCTATTGAGTCCAGTATAACTCAGTATAGCTACCCAATGAACAACAGATCTGAATCCTGTCCTACCCTGTACCATCCTCTGACACACTTGAACCCATTGCTGCAATCACTGTCAATCCATTTTATCAAGAGTCCTCTTCTCTTTCACCAACTCTCTATCTTTCCTAGTATGATATTCTCCCTGAAGGAATAATCTCTGCTAGCAACATGCCCAAATTATGTGAGACAAAGCTTTATTATCTTTTCCTTCAAGGATCACTCTGGTTGCACTTTCTGTGGGACATGTCTGTTTGTTCTTTTTTGCAGCCCATGGAATATCCAGTACTTCTCTCCAACACCACAGCTCAAAGGCATCAATTCTTCTTTTGTCATTCATTGTCCAGTTTTCAGATGCATAGCAAGTGATTGTAAAGACCATGAATCAGGTGTGAGTCATGCCTGTATTAGGCATACTTTATTTCTCCAATTGACATCATTGTTTCACAGTAATTTGGAGAGGTTCATGATAGTGGACTTTGCCAATGCAACATATCTCTAAATCATCTGACTGCTGATACCAGTAATGATGACTGTAGATCCAAGTAAGATGAAATTGTTGACAATTTCAATCTTTTCTCCATTTATCATGATCCAGTGGTGAGAATTTTTGTTTTCTTGAGTTGAAGGCTGTAGTCTTTGATCTTCTGAAGCAAGCATTTCAAGTTCTCCACGCTTTCAGCAAGCAATGATGTGTCATCCGCATAAAGCAGATTATAGATGAGTCTTCCTCCTATCCTGATACTACATTCTTCTTCATAGAGTCCAGCTTCTTGGATGATTTGCGTAGCATACAGATTGAATAGGTATGGAGAAAGGATACAACCCTGACACAAGCTTTTCTTAATTTTAAACTGTGTAGCTTTCCCTTGCTCTGTCCACAGAAGAGCCTCTTGGTCTAGGTATAGGGTAGAATTTTTTTGTTCTTTGTTTGTTTTTTGGTGAATGTGAATGTGTTTTTAATTTGTCTTTATGAGACTGAGTTAGTTCACTCAGCATAATGCTCTTCAATCTCTCTTAAGTTATGTATTATTTTTTTTTAAATTGTTGCTTCTGAGTGCTGCATAGCATCCCATTGTGCAAATGTTCCACAATTTCTCAATCTAGTCAACTGTGATTGGAGATTTGAGCTGTTTACATGTTCTTCTGATGGTAAAAATGCTGCTATGAACACTGGTGTACAAATCTCCATTTATGTCCCAGACTAATTTCCTTGGTATATTCCTAGTAGAATAGCTGGATAATACAGAATTTCTATGTTCAACTTTTTGAGGAAATGCCAAACTGCCTTCCAGAGTAGTTGTACCATTTTACAATCTCACTAACAGTGTATAAGATTTCCCACCTTTCCACATCCTCTCCAACATTTATTGCTTGCTGCCCTACTAAACTTTGC
>NW_006399767.1:25886341-25892687 GCF_000299155.1 Elephantulus edwardii | reverse complement strand
CATGGCCTGTATCAGACACACCTTAGACTCCAGAGAGACACCATTGCTCTTCAGTACTTTGGAATGGTCCCTAACAGCAGACTTTCCCATCACAATATGTCTTTTAATTTCCTGGATGCTGTTGCCAAGAGTGTTGACTGTGGAGCCACGGAAACTAAAGATGTGAACAATCTCAATCTCTTCACCATCCATCCTGATGCTGCCAAAATTATGCAAAGCTGTTTGACTGTGTGGATCATAACAAACTGTGGCTGACTCTGAGAAGAATGGGAATCCCAGAACACTTGATCATGCTAATACAAAATCTATACTTGGATCAAGAGGCAAGTCCTTAGAACAGAGCAAGGAAATACTGCATGGTTCAAGATAGGGAAGGGCGTATGCCAGGGATGTGTCCTGTCTCCTTATCTTTTCAACCTGTATGCAGACCAGATTACCCGGGAGGCTGGGCTCTATGAGGAGAAATGTGGTGTCAGGATTGGAGAAAGACTCATCAACAATCTGCGTTATGCAGATGGCACAATCCTGCTGGCTGAAACTGAGGAGGACCTAAAGAGCTTGTTGCAGAAGATCAAGGAATGCAGCCTTCAGTATGGGTTGCATCTAAGTATCAAGAAAACAAAGATTTTTACCACTGAACCAATAGATAATGTCATGATTGATGGAGAAGAGATTGAAAATGTCAACAGCTTCATCTTGCTTGGATCCACAACTAACACCCTTGCTAAGAGCAGTCAGGAAATAAGGAATTACATTGCACTGGGGAAATCTGCAGTTAGGGACCTTTCCAAATTATTGAGGAGTAGTGATGTCAGTTTGAGGGCTAAGGTGCATCTGATTCAGGGCATAGTCTTTCTGATTACTAGCTATGCATCCAAGACCTGGACAATGAATAAGGATGACAGAAAAAGAATTGACACCTTTGAACTGTGGTGTTGGAGAAGAGCACTGAATATCCCATGGATGGCCAAGAGAATGAAGAGCTATGTCTAAGTCAGAGTTCTCTTTGGAGGCAAGAATAATGAGGCTTCACCTCACATACTTTGGACATTTGCTTGGAGGTACTATTCCTTGGAGAGGGACATGATATTAGGAAGGGTAGAGGGTCAACAAAGGGGAGAAAGACCCTCAACAGAGTGGATTGACACGGTGATTATAACAATGGCTCCTGTGTGTTAGGAAGTGTGAGAATGGGGTAGGACAGGACTAGGTTCAGATATTTTTTTTTTTTTAGAACATAATTCACTTTATTTGTTATAGAAAATCCACTAGGTGGTGGCCACAGCTGGAGCCTGAGTCCTCTGCACGGAGACTCTGGTGTGAGTCTTTACAAGATGATCTGTGAATTCCTGGTAGGGAGACTTCGTGAACACTGTCTCTTTCCAGAGATCTGGGGTCAGAGAGCTGTAGGTCTTTGAGATGGCATCAAAGGCGGCCTTAGCAAAGTTGCCCAGGGTAGCTGTGCAGCCCCTGGCTGAGGTGTAACAGTCATCAATTCCAGCCATCATCAACAGCTTCTTAGGCACAGGGGCCGAGACGATTCCAGTGCCTCGGGGTGCAGGGATCAGACGCACCAACACAGAGCCACAGCGCCCAGTCTCCTTGCAGGGAACGGTGTGAGGCTTGCCAGTCTTGTTCCCCCAGTAGCCACGCCGCACAGGGACAATGGAGAGCTTGGCTAGAATGATGGCCCCACGGATAGCAGTAGCTACCTCCTTGGAGCACTTGACGCCCAAGCCAACATGGCCGTTATAGTCTCCGATGGCAACAAAGGCCTTGAATCTGGTCCGCTGGCCAGCACGTGTCTGCTTCTGCACTGGCATGATTTTCAACACTTCATCCTTGAGGGACATGCCCAGGAAGAAGTTGATGATCTCAGATTCCTTGATGGGCAGGGAGAAGAGATAAATCTCCTCCAATGATTTAATCTTCATATCTTTCACCAGGCGGCCCAGTTTGGTGACGGGGAGCCACTCCTTGTCCTCGGCTTTGCCTCCTCGAGCTCCGCGGCCCCTCCCACGGCCCCGTCCACGGTCGCGGCCCCGACCCGGCAGACCGCTGCCAAGCTCCGCGGAAACCGCCACGGGCTTCCATCCCAGGGCCTCCAGGCCCTCCCGCTGCACCAGCATCATCCGTCATTTGGTGTTTTCTCAGAAAAACTAGGTTCAGATCTTTTGTTGATAGGGTCACTATGAGTCAAACTTGACTTGATGACACCTAACAACAACAACAACAACCAACAGATGAGAAAAATAGGGAAAAGAGGGAAAAAAAAATTTATGTAGAAAATAGATGGATCCAACACATAGCTGACCTTCCAGCAGGTTTTCATAGGCATGGAAGGAGATTGTCCATCCTTCTCTTGTGGAGCAACTAATGGATTCAAACTGTGTGTCTTTGGGATTGCAGCACAGCTTCTTACCAGTAGGCTAACAAAGCTCCCTAAAAATAAATGATAGGATATATGTATTTGTCACTGTTACATGTTATAGAGTTAGAAGTAGCTCCTAGCTGACTGTCCAGTAGGATTTCAGAGGCTATAAATCACATGAGAGATTGTCCATCATTCTTCTGTGGAGCAGCTGCTAGTGGATTTGAACTGCCTACCTTTGAGCTGGCAGCACAACTCTTAACTACGAGGCCACCAGAGCTCCCATATACATGTATGTGTTTGTATATACAGATATGTGATTTCATCTTACTTAGATTCACAATCAACAGCCTTGGTAACAGAAGTCAGAAAATTAAAAAAAAAGCATGTTGCATTGGCAAAGTCTGCAGTCAAAGACCTTTCCAAAGTGCTGAAGAACAAGGATGTCAGTTTTAAGACTAAGATCACCCAACCCAAGTCACAGTCTTTTAAATTACTTGCTATGCAATATGTTTTGTAGAGAGTGCAGGCACACACACACACACACACACACACACACACACACCACATAACAACAACAACAACAAGAAAGTGCAGGCAGGACGCTCCTTAGAGGGAAGGATGGTAAGACTTTCTCTGACTTTGGTTATGTTGTTAGGAGGGAAAGACATCATCCTTGAGAAACTAAGGAGTCAGTGAGGGAGTGGAAGCCCGTCAATGAGATGAATTGACACAGTGACTGTAACAATATGCTCTAGTGTGGCAGAGATGTGAGAATGGCACAGGATAGGGCACGGTTCAGAGCTGATGTTAACAGAGGTTCTGTGGGTCTCACTCTAGTTAATGGTACCTAACAATAACAATAACACACACACACACACACATACAGACACACACATATGTGTCTATCTATCATCTATCTTCTCTCTCTCTTTCAAAATTACATCTCCCTAGTATTTTCATCTCAATTTTTAAAAATTTTATTTTATTAATTTTAATGAACATTTACAGAGATTTTGGATTTCCATTCATCACCAATGAGCCTGGCCCTTAGTGCTTTGTAAAGATAGTTGAGAGGTAGTCAACGGGTTAGCTCTGAGAATTAGTCAAGGACATAAGGCGTAGTGAGAAGGGTCCTGTCTGAAAGCCCTGTGGCAGGGTATCTACAGGACTGCATCCAAACCTCTGATGCTGACTTAACTGGTTTTCATGTAGCAGCAGTCCATTCATCACTTTTCTTGCTGAGGAACAAAAAAGCAGACACTGCATGCAGCAAGTGTTAGATGAATGCATCCAGAAGAAAACCTTCCCACCACATCCCCCAGAAAACAACGAACACAGTGGTTCTATTCATTGGAAGATAGCCAAAGAGGCAGGCATGGCAGTGATTTTGTGGCTGTTCTTCAGAACTGCCTGTGTGCTCAATCCAACACCCAGGGGTCGGCCCCACAGTCTTGGAGACAACTCATAATGAAACACAGTCAGTACCAGGTAAAACTCACCTGATGGGGTGAGCCAATGTGCTGCCTGAGGCTTTGAAGTTTATATATTTGATTTTTACCAGGACCTTGTACCCCTATATTTGCCAGAGTTGGGTTCTCCCAACCATGATACATCACAGGCTTTGGAGGTCTACAGTCACAATTTGTTGTCAGAAGCAAGCAGCGTGATCTTACAGACATTTCAAGTCCTGGTGTCAGGAAGTGAACCGTCTACCGACACTCGTCATGAGTTACACAATTGAGACGGAGTGGAGACAGAGAAACTGAACACCCTAATGTGGAAATTTACCATGCTGCCCTTGAAGGCCTCCACACCCACACATCCCTGGACTGGGGTAACAGCTGCAGCATGAGGGAAAGAAGTGAGTTGTCTTTTCTGGAAAGCTACAAAACAATTTACTTTGTTCCTAAACCTTTGGTGACCTCCCCTTGATAGTACATATGGTGCACTCATCCAGGGAAAAAGTCCAAGGCAACCACTGTTCTCAGCATTCAAAGAAAAGCCAGTAGGTTGGTCCTGGTAGAAAGGAAAGACTCACCCTTCTGATATTTAATATACAACTGTCTTTCCATCTCTAAGTTTAATAATGGTCTTTCCCATTGTGCTTTTGAGCCTCTCCAGGTCTGCTAACATCTTCCTAGAGTGGATTAAGGGCTTTGCTTCAGTTTACCACAAAAGTATCTATTTGGTTTGTGGACAACACCCCTTTTTAGCACTAAGGACAGACTTTGAAAGAGACTCCAGCCAGCAAGGAATGAGCAGCCCTCGGAGACTCACAGGGCATGTGCAGGGCTGTGTGACTCAGTGAAGGATGATGCTGTTTGGGGAAATGGAGGTACCAATGGCTCATGGTGAGTTTATGATTAACAGACTGAAACTTGTCCTACGCATGGTCATTTACGTCTCTGCCATGCTCAAGTCCATTGTTGCAGTCCCTACATCAATCCAGCTCTTTGCGGGTCTTCCTCTTTTTTGTGAATTCTCTACTTTTCCAAGCATGATGTCTTTTCCAAGAATTAGTCCCTCCTGACAACATGCCCGAAGGATGTGAGATGATGTATCACCATCCTGACCTCTAAGGAGCAGCCGAGTTGCACTTCTTCGAAGAGAGATTATTTTTTTATTTTAAATTTATTTTAATGAAAGTTTACAGAGACTTTGGATTTCCATTCATTGTTGCACTTTGCTCCCTGCCCACCCATCCCCCCAATTCACTTTTCTTTTGAAAAGTAAAAGAAAAAAAATTCTTTCATTGTTATTCAAACCCTCCCCCCAAGTCCACTTCACTCTGGAGCCTTCGTTCTGGACTCCTGTCATAACAATAATATCTAATAAGATAGATTATTTGTTCTTTTAGTGGTCCATGGGATATTAAAAACTTTTCACCAAAATCACAATTCAACGATATCAACTCTTCATCAGTCTTCTATATTGACTTTCCAACTTACAAATGCACATGAAACAGTTGAAAATGGGTTGGCTTAGATTAGGTGAATCTTAGTCTTTAAACTGACATCTTTGTTATTTAGCATTTTAAAGAGGTCCCTGACTGCAAATTTATCAAACGCAATGCATCTTTCCATTTCTTGACTATGGCTGTGATGCCTGTTGATGATGGAGGCAAGTAAAAGGAAATCATTGACAATTTCAGGCTTTTCTCCACTTATCATGATGTTGCCTACTGGTTCAATGGTGAAAATTTTTGTTTCCTTGGTGTTGAGGTGTAATTCACACTGAAGGCTACAGTCTTCGATATTTTTTTTCTTCAGAGTTTCAAGTCTTCACTTTTAGCAAGCAAAGCTGTGTCATCTGCACGGCAGAGATTGTTGATGAATCTTCCTCCAATCCACATTCTTTTTTAGATAGTCCAACTTTAAAACTGTTAACTAAATTCTTAAGAGAGAGAAATAAAGGAGGGGAGTAGCTTTGTCTTAAAATAGACTATCTGGTTGTACTACAATATGGGAAACCATTAAAACTGAACCTGAGGTATATAGCAAGTTGTAGAAGATCTGAAAGGAAGTGAGCTTTATTTGTTTTGGTTTGTAAGACCAGAAAGCAAAGTGAGTGTGGAAGGGGAAAAAAATAAAATGAGGTGCTTAGCATTGTTGTAAAGTCAGGTAGACAAGGTGTTGGGTTTTCCACTGGTATGATTTTCTTGAACTCTTTGTTTTTTCTCTTCACTCCAGAAGACTAAGTAGAGAAATTGAAGCTCTGGTAATAGGTCCTGAATGACAGCAGAGACAGCTTGCTGAGACCCTTGAGATAAAGAAAGTGGTCATCCTGTTGTAGAATGGGACCGTCCTTGGGGTTAGGGAGACACTGAGTAAGATGGGTTCAATAATGTATACTGCACTGAAGCAGAGGAGGGAGAGAACCATCTAAAAGAGAGATGTAACTGGGTATTTCTGTCATCACAGGAGACTAGAGCGAGGGCTGCATGGTGGAGGGGACCTGGGGGAGGGTTTGTAA
>NW_006399767.1:25855583-25885461 GCF_000299155.1 Elephantulus edwardii | reverse complement strand
ATTTCGTCTTTGGATACAAAGCTAAGTGGATAGTCCTTACCGAGGGACTGTTTAAAAAGAGGCAGGGAGAAGAAAAGAAAAAAAAAAGAAAGCATTTAAGGCTCCAGTGGAGAATGAATGCTGTAACTGTATACTAGACTACTACTAGGACATGACTGATTTGTTAGGCCTCACATCTGATGGCTCATAGCTGTGGCCTGATTTTCCTCACTCCCCTCAGCAGGTAAGGGTGTTCCCTGAGTTGTTGTGGTTGCCTGTATTGCCTGTGCTTCTCCCTGCTGCAATGTTGCCTTTCTTATCAGACTAGTTGTGATACCTCCCCTCAGGGCCCTCAGGACCTTGTGACAAGGCTAGATTGCAAAAGCTAGCCTGGGGTGGTGGTGGTGGTGGTGGTGAATTGTAGAACAGGCTTTTGAGAGGCCAAATATGGCTATGCTTCTGCTGTTGCTAGCTCACTTCCACTTGCCGAGTCACTGTTGATGCAATACTTCTCTGGGAGAGTCTAGAATCAGAGGCACTTGTTTTATGTTTAAATAAATGTTGTTCTTGTATGCTAACTCACAGCTGAGTCATTCGAATCCACCAGCTGCTCTGCAGGAGAAAACAGCTGAGCCTTCACCAGGTTTCAGAGCCTGTAAATCACGTGGGAGGGGATTGCCCAACTTTCTCCATGCAGAGCAGCTGGTAGATTTGAACAGCTTGCCTTTGGATTGACAGCACAAGTGTTTACCCTCTAGGCCACCAGAGCTCCCCTGTGTGTTGTTTTAGGTGCCACTGGGCACACACAACTTATAGTGAGTGACCCTATGAACAGTAGTTCTTTTTTTTTTTCTATAATTATATTTTATTAATTTTCATAAACATTTACAGAGATTTTGGGCTTCCACTCATTCATTGTTGTACTATTCTCTCTACCCTCCTCCCAGTTTGTTCTTGTCCAAATGCCACAGTGCTTGTCAAAGCCAGTTCTGATTAATCTTCTTTGTCAGTGTATCCTTTGCCATTCCCTATCACTCCTCCCTGAGAGAGACTTCTTATCCAGTGCCATCCTCATTCTGACACTCTTGAGCCTATTGCTGGAGTCACTTTTCTAAGCATGATGTCCCTTTCCAAGGAATAACTTCTCCTACCAACATGCCCAAAACATGTGAGAGGAAGCTTCACCAACGTTGCTTCCAAGAAGCATCCCAAGAGGGCACATTTTCCAAGACATACCTGTTTTTTCGGCAGTCCATGGGATAGTCAATACTCTTCTCCAACATCACAGTTCAAAGGCAACAATTCTTCTGTCATCCTTATTCATTGTCCAGTTCTCAGAAGCACAGCAAGGCCAAGAAAGACCTTGGCCTGAATCAGGTGCACGTTAGCATGGAGCAGGTGAAATAAATAAGGCATTCTAAAAGTAGAACCTCAGCTCCATTTTAAGGTCTTGACATGCGCCTGGAATCCACGTTGGATTTTTAAAAGCTGCCTTTCTAAAGGTCAGTCCCCCTTTAATCTGGCAGCTGACTGGATCCATATCCCTCAAGGATAACATTCTTTGTTTCTGAGGTTTGGTTTGTACAGGAAATCTAATCTATTCCCTAAGATCTGTCAGTATAGATAAACAGATAAACAGTTATCTGCCTAACAAGTGTTAAGGTTATTGATCAATCTTTATAATGGACCTCCAGAAGTGGACATGATTAAGGAGGAATGTTACTGCTATTAGGTGCTATTCAGTGGGCTCTGACTCATAGTGACCTTGTGGACAAAACATCTGAACCTTGTCCTCTTCTGCATGACCTTCAAGATCTCCACCCTGCTGCAGCCCATTGCTACAACCACGGTGCCAATTCAATGTCTTGTTGAGCATCTTCCTTTTGTAAATGACCTCCTTACCTTTTCCAGCATGATATCTTTTTCTAACGACTAGCGCCTCCTTAATGGTATTCCCCCAAAACTGTGTAGACAAGTTTCACCATCCTTACCTCTAAGAAACACTCTGGTTGTACTTCCTCCAAGACAGATTTGTTTGTTCTGTTTGCAGCCCATGGCATATTTAGTACTCTTCTCCAATACCACAACTCAAAGGCATCAATTCTACTATCTTTATTCATTATCCAACTTTTGTATGTTTAGAAATCAATTGAAAAGTATCCTGGCTTAGATTAAGTGTACCTTAGTCTTTAACAAACAGATTCATCCTAGAGAGGGTTAAACCAGGCTGCTCCTTGGAGGCAAGGATTCTGAGACTTCGTCTTACATACTTTGGTCATGTTGTAAGGAGGGACCAGTCCTTGGAGAGGGACATCATGCTTGGGAGTGTGACGGGACAGTGTAGGAGGGGAAGGCCCTCTAGGAGGTGGATTCATTCAGTGACTGGGGTAATCTGGATGACTGTCTCAGAGACAATGAGATTGGCACAGGATAGAACAGAGTTTAGGGCTGTTACACACAGGGTCGCTATGAGTCGCAAGCGACTCGATGGCACATAACAACAACAATAACAACAGTCTTTAAATGTTGCTCTTTAGCACTTTGGAGCGGTCCTTGACAGCGAATTTCCCCAATGTCATGCATTTATTGATTTCATGACTGCTGTTACCATCGGTGCTGATTGTGGAACCAAGTACAAAGAAATCCTTTCACTTCAGTTTTTTCCTCCATCTATCATTGTGCCAGGGAGCTTTGGTGGCCTAGTGGTAAAGAGTTGCTTTGTGAACTCAAAGGCACAGGGTTTGAATCTACCAGTTGGTCCATGAAAGATAGATAAGCCATGTTCTCTCAGGTCATTTACTTCCACTGAAAACATGCTGGAGGGTCAGCTATGAGTTGGTTCTGACTCAATGGTGCAGAACAACAACAGCACTATCCTGCTGGGAGACATGGAGGGTCGGAGAAAGAGAGGAAGGCCCTTAACAAGACAGATTGACACAGTGACTCTAACGATGGGCTGGAGCATCTCAGAGGTGGTGAGGAGGGTGTAGCAGAGGGCAAGGCTCAGATTCTTGGTTTAGGTATGGGTTTCACATGAGCACAATCAGTGTTCTGGGATTCCCATTCTTCTCAGAGTCAGACAGAGTTTGTGGTGGTCCACACAGTCAATGAAACACAGATAGACATTCCGCTGGTACTCTGCTTTTAGCTAAGATCCATCTTGGTTATATTGTCCCTAGTGCCATGGTCTCTTCTAAACCCAGCCTGTACAGCTAGCAGCTCCATGATGGCAATAGAGCAGCTTTATTACAGGATGAGAGAGCTCTAGTGGTATGGTCCAGGGATCTCTAGTGGCCTAGTGGCAAGAAGCTGTGCTGCAATTCTGAAGGTATGCTGTTCAAATCCACCAGCTGCTCCACAAGAGAAAGATGGGTAATCTCTTCCTGTGAGATTAATTGCCTCTGAAAACCTGCTGGAGGAGTCAGCTATGGGTTGATTCTGACTCGATAATACGTAATAACGAGTGTTGTGCCTCATAGAGTGTTGTACTGCTTATGCAATTGTCGTGACTCTCTCAGTTCAAATCCACAAGCTGCTTCATGGGAGAAAGATGTACAGTTTTCTCCTGTGTAATTTATAGCCTCCAAAAACCCACTGGAGGGACAGCTATTCTCACTCAATAGCAATGAGTTGTCCTTTGCTTATCTGAAGACTTTCCTCTCCATGTGATTACCTTTTCCATCTCTTTGAAGGAAGATTATGGGCTCTGGATCAGGATTGTTTTTGGTAATCTTACCATTTTTCACGATGTTAAGTCTTCCAATCCATGAGCATAGTGTGTTCCCCCCCCCCCCCATTTATGTATGTCTCTTTGAGCTTCTTGTATTAGTATAACTAACAGGTCTGTCTTGGAGAGGGTGAAATGAAGTTTCTCCTTGGAGGGTAGGATTTTGAAGCTCTGTCTCACATAGTTTGGGCACATGGCCAGGAGAGACAGGTCCTTGGACAAGGACATCATGCTTGGAAGTGTGGAGGGACAGCGCAGGAGAGGGAGACCCGGATGAGATGGATTCACACATTAATTGGGGCAATTAGAATTAGTGAGACTGGCTCAGGACAGGACAGGCTTCAGTGCTGCTGTACAGAGGGTCGCTATGGGTGGCAGGCAACTTGACAGCACATAACAAACAACAACAACATTTTGTTTGCAAAAACAATCTTTTGTATTTCTGGGTAGATTTATTCCTAAATATTTTATTTTGGGGGGGGGGGCTGGTTATTGTAAATGGCACTGTTTTCCCTCTTTCCTTTCCTGGGTTCTTTGTTACTGTAGAAGAATCTGACTGGCTTTTATATGTTGATCTTGTACCTTGGCTCTTTGCTGAATTGGTCAATTAGACCTAGTGAAGAATTTTCTTGCTGAATCTTTGGGATTTTATACTTACAGGATCATATAATCTACAAATTGTGTTAATTTTACTTTCTCTTTGTCAATTTGGACATTTAAAGTTTCATTTTCCACCCCTGTCCCCAAAAAATAAAAAAAAGTTTCATTTTCTAGCTTTATTGCACTTAAAAATATCATATTGAATAGGAGTGGTGATAAAAGTCATCCCTTGTCTTGTTTCCATTTAAAAGAAATGCCTTTGATTGCTCTCCATTGTGAGTAATGTTGGCCATTGTTTTTGTATTGTTGCTATTTCTATGTGCCATGAGTGGCCTGTGACTCCTAGTGACCTTATGTACAACAGCTCTGAACCCTCTCCTATTCTTAGCCAATCTCATTGTCTCTGACACAACTGCCCCTATTATCCCAGTCACTCTGTCAATCCATCTCATCCAGGGTTTTCCTCTCTTGTGCAGTCCCTCCACTCTTCCAGGCATGATGTCTTTCTCTAAGGATTGTTCTCTCCTGCCCACAGGCCCAAAGTGGTGAGATGGAGCTTCAAAATTCTTGTGTCCAGAGAGCAACTTGGTTTCACCCTCTCTAGGGAAGACTTGTTTGTTCTCTTGGCAGTCTATGGTATATTCAACACTCTTCTCCAGAATCACAACTCAAAGGCATCAATTCTTCTCCTGTCATCCTAATCTGTCTTTTTATTTCCTGGCTGCTGGTTCTAAGAGTTTTGTTTGTGCACCTGAGCAAGCCAAAATTGTTAAATATTTCAATGTCTTCTCCATTTATTATGGTGCTTCCAATTGGCCTAGTCGTGAGAATCTTTGTTTTCTTGATGCTAATCTTCAATCATATTGAAGACTGCAGTCCTTGACTTTCTGCAGCAGATGCTTAAGGTCCTCTTCAGTTTCAGCCAGCAAGGTTGTGTGTGTCATCTGTATAAGTCAAGTTGTTGATGAGTCTTCCTCCAATTCTGATGGCACATTCCTCCTCATAAAGTCCAGCCTCCTGAATAATCTGTTCCGCATACAGATTGAAAAGCTATGGAGAAAAGATTGATCCCTGATGCACTTCTTTCCAGATTTTGAATCATGCAATGCTTCCTTGCTCTGTTCTATCAGCGCCCTCCTGGTCCAAGTATAGGTTTTGCATGAGCACAATCAAGTGTTCTGGGATTCCTATTCTTCTCAAGGTTAGCCACAAATATGTTGTGATCCACACAGTCAAATGCCTTTGTAATTAATGAAACACAGACATTCTTCTGGTATTTTTTGCTTCAGTCAAGATCCATCTGACATTGGCAATGATGTCCCTAGTGCCATGGCCTCTTCTAAACCTAGCCTGTACTTCTACTAGTTCTCTGTTGCTGTGCTGTTCCAGTTGTTTTTGGATAATCTTCAGTAAGATTTTGCTTATATGTGATTTTAGTGATACTGTTCAGTAAGTTTCACACTCTGTCAGATGACCTTTGTTTGGATTGGGAATAAATATGGATCTATTCCAGTCAGCTGACCAGGTAGCTGTCCTCCAGATTTCTTGGCACAACTCAATGAGATTGTTCAGAGCAGCATCTGTTTGCTGAAATGTGTCCATTTGCATTCCATAAGTTCCTGGGGCTTTGTTTTTTGCTAATTCCTTCAGAGCAGCTTGAACTTCCTCCATCATCACCATTGCCTCTTGGTCATATGCCACTTCCTGAAATTCTTCTCTGGTAGCCAATTCTTTTTGGTACGGTGACCCTGTGTCTTCTTTTATCTTCTTTTTGTACATCCTCAATCATTCAATATTCTGCCTATAGCATATTTACTGCAACTCGAGGCTTCACTTTGATTTTCAGTTCCTTCAGTTTAAGAAATGCCAAGCAAGTTTTTCCCTTTTGATTCTCTGACTCCAGCTCTTTGCACATTTCATTATAAGACTTTGTTTAGTCTTCCTGAGTTGCCCTTTGAAATCTTCTGTTCAGCTCCTTAACCTCCTGATTTCTTCCCTTTGCTTTGATTTCTCAGTGCTCCAGTGCAATATTCAGATTTTCTCCTGACATCCCTCTTGGTCTTTTCTTTCTCCTCTTTGTAATGACTTTTTGCATTTATCATGGATGATATTCTTGATATCATCCCACAGCTCATCTTGTCTTCCTTCATCAGTGTCTAAGGCCTCACATCTGTTCTTGAGATGGTTTTTAAATTTACATGATATAGACTCAAGGTCACATTTTGGTTCCTGTAAATTTGATTTCATTTTCTTTAGCTTCAGTTTGAACTTGCATGTGAGTAGTTGATGGTCTCCTGGCTTAGTTTTCACAGCTGATATTGAGCTTCTCCAACAATTCTTTCCCCAGATGTAATCACGCTGATTCTTGTCTAGACCATCAGATGAGATCCCTGTGCATAGCCGTTGTTGGTGTTTCTTACAAAAGTTACTTACAATGAATACATCATTGATGGTACAAAATTCTATCATTCTATCTCTAGCCTCATTTCTGTCACCAAGACCATGTTTTCCAACTGCTGATCCTTCTTATTTACAACTTTTGCATTGCAGTAACCTACTATTATTAATACATCTTGGTTGCCTGTTTGATCAATTTCCAAATGCAAAAGTTAGTAGAAATCTTCTATTTCTTCCTCTTTGGCTGTGGTTGTTGGTGTATATATTTGAATGATAGTGGTATTAACAGGTCTTCCTTGTATGCATATGGATATTATCCTGTCACTCACAACATCATATTTCAGAATGGATCTAGAAATGATCTTTTTTACTATGAAGGTGACCCTTTTCCTCACCTTTTTCATTTACATTTTCAGCATAGAAGATCATAGGATTATCTGATTCAAAATATCCCAAGGCATCCATCTCAGTTCACCAATGCCCAGTATGTCAATATTTATATGCATTTATTTATCCCTTAACAATGTCCAGTTTTCCTACATTCATACTTCTCACATTCCAATCACTAATGTCTGTTTGCAACTGTATTTCCCAATATGAGGGCTCAGTCTCCAGTGCCATATCTGTTGGTTTAATCGTGCTTCTAATTATGTTAAGGAATTCCCCTTCTCCTCTCATATCGTTGAGTATTTTTTATCAGGAAATAGCACTGACTTTTGTGAAATGCCTTTTATGCATCAATTGAGATGATCATATGGTTCTTTTCCACTTACTGACATGGCGATTTTGTAAATTTGGTATTGGATTCTATTGGCTCGGAGTTTGTTGAGAAATTTTGTTTCTATTAATGAGGGATTTTGAGTTAGAATTTGATTTTTCATTGATGTCTTTGCCTGGCTTTGGTATCAGGGTTCTTTTCACCTCATAGAAAGAATTCAGCTCTGCAAATGTTTGTTGAAGCATTTAGTTTGTTTTTCTGTCAATTCCTGAAGCCTTGTTTTCTCCAATGCTTTCAGGACAGCTTGGTGCACCATGATTAGTGATTTTTTATTGTATGCTATTTCCTGAAATAGGTGGGTGTCAACGAATTCTTTTTGGTACAGTGACTCTGTATTCCTCCCACCTTCTATGGATGCTGCCAGTGTTGCTTAATATTTAGCCCACAGAATTATTCAGTATTGAAACGTGAAGCTTGACTTCTTTCTTCAATTCTTTGAGCTTGAGTTCTTGAATCTTTCTTCACGTTCTCTCCTTTGGCTTTTAAACTCCAGGTCTATGCACATTTCATTGTACTTTGCTTTGTCTCCTTGAACTGCTCTTTGACGTTTGTTCCACTATCTTAATACATCATGTTCCTCTTTGGCTTTAGTTTTTCTTCATTCCAGAGCATGTTTCAGAATCTCTTCTGACATTATTTTGCTTTTTCCTTTCCTGTCTTTTTAGTCTTTTCCTTTCTTCATGTATTCTTCTTGGCATCATCCCACAACTCATCTGATCATAGATTATTAGTGTTAATGCATCAAATATGTTCTTGAGGCGGTGTATAATTTCAAATAGAATATATTAAAAATCATGCTTTGTTTTTTATTTTCTCGTTATCTATTTTTCTTCAGCTTCAACTTGAACTTGCATACTAGTACTATTCTACAGGTGGTCACTGGCAGTGTTTTGACTGATTACATTGTCTTCACAATCTCTTTCCACAGATGTAGTGAATCTGAGTCCTATGTACTCTACCTTCTGTTGAATCACTTTTCTTGGGAAGGGAACAAATACAGACCTCTTCCAATTGGTTGGCCAGACAGCTGTCCTCCAAATTTCCTGGCATGGCCTTGTGTGCACATTCAGGGCTGTATCTGTTAATTGAAACAAGTCAATTTGGTGGAAGTAAATGCTAAGACTGAAATGTGAAGGAAAAATCCCACAACCTAAACAAATAAAAATGTGCTCACAGGTACCTCGGCCTTCAAATCTGTGGTGTGTTAGAAAGTTCTCAGTCCTCTCAATTATGGTTCTCCCATCCCCAGTTGTCTGAACTTGGGCAAAAGCTGTTAGTTTTGGTTCCGTGGCATGAGAGTCTCAAGGCTCACTTACTTAGTTGGTGAGACTAGGGATCCCATGGACTGCCAAAAAGGGATCCCAGGACAGATATGTCCTGGAGAAGGTGCAGCCAGAGTGTTCCTTGGAGGCAAAGATGCTGAAGCTTTGTCTTACATAGTTTGGGCATGTTGCTAGGAAGGGCTATTCCCTGAAGAGGGACATCATGCTTGAAAAGCAGAGGGGTGGTGAAAGAGATCCTTATTTGAATATGACTCACTCTGAGTACATGATGAGTCGTATTTGAATTAATGGCACCTAACAACAACAACAACAACAACAACAACAACAACAACAACACAGTACCAAACACAGAGAGGCCAAAATAATTTTCTGTCCACATGGAGCTGGAACCCAATCCAGTGTTTTTACCACCATAACACAGCCTGTATGTAATACTTTTGGCTTTCCCAAATTGAGGACCTTCTTGGGAGTATTACAGAAAAGATAGTTCAGATGCCTACTGTCAGAAAAACCAAAGCTTGAAGACAAAGAATTGGAGTGGAAGAAGTTTTACTATATACCAGTATAGATGTGGCAGGGGGTCTGAGTTTCCCAAATTTGTCTCATTGTCTCAGAGAATGCTTATCGATGGGAAAGACAGGATGATGGATTGTGACATGTTTTTATAGTATCTTTTGTTCGAAGTAGTTCTGGTTAGTGGTCATGTTCTGGTCTTACCAATATTCTAGAGACCATTGATGTGTGCACATGCTGTGGCTTAAAAGGGGGTGAGTAAGCCTCTAGTCAAGTCCTAGTCACAGATTATAGGCACACTTTGGAAAGGGTACCAAACAGGCTTTAACTTGATAACTCTGCTGGATTAAGTCCCTTTCTCCCTTAAGACAAAAAAAAAGTTAGTTTCTACAATATTGTGTTCCGTCAGGTCAGAACTGACTCACAGCTGACTCTCCAGCAGGTTTTCGGAGGTAGTAAGCCACATGGGAGGAGACTGCCAACTAACTCCCATGGAGTAGCTGGTGGATTTGAACTGTGAGCTTTTGGGTTGCTAGCACGACTCCTCGCCACTATGCTACCAGCTGTCCCTCCATTGTCATTGCTAGGTGCCACTGTATATGATCCATAGTGACCTTATGAACAACAGATTGGAACCTGTCCTATCCTGCACCATCCTTATCTCCTAGACACACTTGAGCCCACTGCTATAGTCACTGTATCAATCCATCTTGCTGAAGATCTTCTCTTCGGCTGACCCCCTCCACATTTCAAGCGTGATGTACCTTTCCAAGGAACAGACTGTTTACAACATAACCAAGGCACATGAGCCAAAGTTTTGCCATCTTTGCCTCTAAGAAGCACTCTGGTTGCACTTTCTCCAAGGCTTATCTATTTGTTCTTTTGGCTGCTCTTGGGATTTTTCATACTCTTCTCCAACACCACAACTCAAAGGCATCAGTTCTGTCATCCTTATTCACTGTCTAGCTCTCAGATACAGGTAATTGGAAAAATCATGGCTTGAATCAGTCACATCTTAGTCTTTAAACTGACATTATTGTTTCCCAGGACTTTGATGCGGTCCCTGAGAGCAGACTTGCTCAGTGCTATACGTCTCTTGATCTCTTGACTGCTGGTACTAAGGGTACTGATTGTAAATCCAAGTAAGATGAAATAATTGACAATTTCACTGTTTTATCCATGTACCATGAGGCTGTCTATTGATGCTGATGTAATTCATATTGAATGTTGTAGTCCTTGACTCCTGAAGCAAGCATCTCAAGTCCTCCCTTGCTTCCAGTGAGCAAGGTTGTGTCTCCTGCATAATACAGGTTGTTGATGAGTCTTTCTTCACTCTTGATGCCACATTCTTATTCAAAAAGTCCACCTTCTCAAATTATTTTCTCAGCACACAGATTGGCTAGGCATGGAGAAAGGATACAAGCTGTTGCACATCTTTCTTGATTTTAAGCCATACAGTGTTCCCTTACTCTGTTCAGAAAACAGGTTTTTGGTCTAGGTATAGATTTCATGTAAGCATAATTAAGTGTTCTTGAATTCTCATTCTTCTCAAGGTTGGTCATAATTTGTTTTGATCCACACAAATCCCCGTGCATAGACATCCTTCTGCTATTTTCTGCTTTCACTTAGACTCCATCTGACATCAGCAATGATATGCCTGGCGCTAAGGACTCTTCTAAACCCAGCCTAAACTTCTGACAGTCCTCTGTTTGAATAATTCTTGGATGATCTTCAGTAATATTTTCTTGCATCTGATACTAATTATATTGTTTAATATTTTCCATAGTCTTTTGGATCACCTTTCTTGGGAATAAGAACATATATGGAC
Source organism: Elephantulus edwardii (assembly GCF_000299155.1). Classification (NCBI taxonomy): domain Eukaryota; kingdom Metazoa; phylum Chordata; class Mammalia; order Macroscelidea; family Macroscelididae; genus Elephantulus; species Elephantulus edwardii. The sequence continues at coordinate 25,874,356 of NW_006399767.1, read as the reverse complement.
TTCTTCTAGTCAGTTGGCCAGGTTTTCCAAATTTTCTGGCATATTTGGTGACCACATCCAGGGATCTGTTAGTTGAAGCATGTCAATTGGTATCCCATTGATTCCTGGGGCTTTTTTTCTTCCAGTGTATTCTATTCACTTGAATTTTATCCCTCATCACTCTTTCTCATATGCTACTTGCTGAAATATTTCAGTGTTGACCAGTTCTTTCTGGTACAGTGATTATATTCTCTCTCTCCTGTTGATGCTTACTATATCATTCAAGATTTCCCCCCTAAAGTTCCTCAGTATTACACCTTGAGGCTTGAATTTGCTTTTCAGCTCTTTCAGCTTGAGAAATGCCAAGTGAGTTCATCCCTTTTTTATTCTCCAACTCTAGTTCTTTGCACATTCCATTATAATACTTTGCTTGGCTTTCTTGAGCTGCAATTTAATTATTCAAGGTGTTAGTTTTCCATTACTTTTTTGTCAGTTACAGGAGCAGGGTTTGCATTACTCAATAACGAGGCTAAGCACAGAGCTACTTTTGCTTACTTACTAATCTATAGGGAACAATTTCACATAGGTATACTCAGGTTTCACTCTGGAGCTTGCTGGTCTTTGGTCTTTTACTAAAGATATTTCCAGGGTTGTAACCATTATGAGTTAAACGGCACAATTTCACATAGGTTTCACACGTTGTGGGGAAATGTGCATTTTATGTGAAACTGTTCACCACATATTAGTAAACACAAGAAAGACTGTGCTTACCTGGTTTATTGCTTAATCCAGTCCTGTCAGGGATATAAATGTCAAGGGAGCCTTTGATTCTCTAGGAATCCTGCTGGGTTAGAAGAGAGACAAATGCCAGCAATGTACCTAGAAAAAGACTCTTTGACGATGTTGAACAAAGGAGTAGGGAATTGCTCCCTAGATGAGTAAGCACAGGTAAGCCAGTGCTGGCTTAGTTCATCCTGGGATCTGCCACTGGGAGGAAGGGCCTTCTAGAGCCAGGACCTTGGGATCACTGCACAGAGGTGAGCAGCACCGCCTACAGGAAGTCTGGTATTGAGCATCACTCAGCTCACCAGAGTCCAAGAGTGCTCCAGAGTCAAGACCAACTGCTTGAAAGTGGCACTGTTTATTTAATAACACGTCTGGTAAAAAGGAAACAGTGCAGAGGCTCACTGTACACTCATATTAACCACCTACGGTTTCCAACCAGATATAGCTGGATTCAGAGACAGGTTAGGAACTCAGTGACTTACATGAGTTGCTTCTGTGTATGAATTTATGATAGATATAAAGAAGATGAAGAGGGAGAACATAAACAGAAAGAAAAAGAGAGAGAAGGAAAATATAGGCGAAAGAGAAAAGGAGTAGGAGTGTAAGACGGAGAGAAGAAACATTCACTAACCTCAAACAGAACAGCTTTCTGTGCAGAGAATGCGTTGGCAGCTAAGAATGGGGCCCTCCTCCGGGAGTCAGGAAATGACACCCCTCTGAGGTTAGTTCTCCTTCTAATTAAGACACATGAAAAACACATTTCCCTCAAAGGCAATGCCATGCAGTAAACGCTAGGCAGTGTATCTGCCCTGTTTCTTGCAAACACAGAAGGCATCTGAATTTTTTCCCCCCTTCAGTAGCAGATCAATGAGAGGGTAACTAAAAGAACAGACTGAAGGGCAGAGTTACACCCTGCTTTCCAGACTTGTGCCTGGAGCACCTTGTAAAAGGCAAGTTCTGTAAAAGGCCAGTACTAGAGGGCCCCGCGGAGCCGAGGACGGGTCTGGGAGGTATTCCACATCAACAACACCCCAAGAGCAGAGCATGAAGGGGCAAACACTGGTGGCTGGGGGCATGTCCAGTATTAGGGGGTCTGAGTACTGGGGAAGGGCACATCCAGTATTAGAGGTTCTTCATACTGCAGGAGGGTATGTACAACAGAGGAGAGTTTGATTACAATACGGGTACTTCCTAACTGCCTGGGCAGGACAGCTGGCCATCAAGTTGCCATTGGTGAGCATGAGAAACAGATGCTCTGGAAGTGTGCAGCCATCCGTGTTCCATTTTCACTTGTCTGAGTTGTTCAAGTGCAAGTGATCATATTCTTCAACCCTTCCATGTCCCCAGCATGTGGACAGGACCCAATTTGCAACAGATGGCCACAAATGTTCAGGGGTTGTTTGGCTGGGTGACCAGGTAGCCAGGGCCCTGGAGGATGGTTCTAAAAACACTTCTAAGGATAAAATACTTTAGATGTGATTAGGGAGCTTTGGTGGCCTAGTCCATAGGGAGTTGTACTATTAACCCAAAGGCAATGCATGCCTCTCTGGTGGTTTAAATCCACCAGCAGCGCTATGGAAGACAAATGGAAATCTCCTCCTGTGAGATCTACAGCTTGGAAACCTGCCAGAGGGTTTGCATTTGATCTGTGTAGTTTTGTGACCTGGAAATAAATTTAGGAACACTGTGGTCCTAAAAATGATGAATATTGTCATTATAGGCCCCTCAAAAGTCAAGTTGCTGCTGGTTCATCCCCTGGAAATTCAAGACACATAAAGCAGGTTACATGGTTAGCTAGAACCCGTGTGGTTCTGACTTCCACAGCTCAAGAAAATTAACAAAAATAGAGAAGGGTCATGGAGTTAGAGATGAAAGGCTGCTTTATCGTGGTAAAGACTAGGTTGCTGTTGTTGGCTGGTGCTGCTGAGTATGACTCATAGCCACCCTATGAACAAAAGATCTGAACCCTGTTCTATCCTGCACCATTCTCACACTTCCTGACACATAAGAGCCCATTGCAGCAGTCACCATGTCAATACACTTGGTTGAGGGTCTTCTCTCCTTTGCTAACCCTCCACCCTTCCCAACATCACGTCCCTCTTCGAGGAAAAGCCCCTCCTAGCAACATCCCAAAGTATGAGAGGCAAAGCCTTGTCATTCTTATCTCAGAAAAGCACTGTGGATCACATCTGCTATGGACAAAGTGTTGGGGGCAGTGCTGAGTAAAGGAATGAAGGAGTTCCTGGACCCTTCAGTGAGTGAAGAAATCACATGATTTTATTAATCATTCTATATATTCAGGTTGTAGGAAGACTGGTATATCTACAGAGAACTATAGTTTATATAGGTGGGCTTGTTTCAGACTGATTAAAAAAAAAGATCAGGACCCTTCAGTGTGGAAACATGGCTGTACACACTTCAGGCATAATTCACTCCTATATATAGAATATGAGCGATTAGAATTAGTTATCATGTTCCTAAATATTAACCATAACTTGCTGTTCTCTTTATCTCCTTGATAAGAAATTACAGGCCATATTTCAGTGCCTACAGTAAGAAAAAGAAGGAAAGGAACCTCTGGGGGCTAAGTGGTGTTTAGCTAATAACCTCAGGGTCAGTAGTTCAAGCCCAGTGTTCCTCTGCAGTAGAAAAGACCTGGCAATCTGCTATTGTGAAATGGATTTACAGCCCTGGAAACCCTGTGGGGCAGTTCTACTCTGTCCTATAGAGTGATTATGAGTCTGAGTTGATTCAACACCAAATGCCACCATTGTTGATAAGGGCCATTGAGTCCCCCAGGACTCACAGCAGTCTTATGAACAGATCTGAGCCCTGCCTGTCCTATCCTGTGCCGTCCTCATCATCCCTGGCACACCTGAACCCATTACAGCAGCCATGTCGTCAATTCATGTTGTCAAGGGTCTTCCTCTCTTTCACTGACCCTCCACATTTTCAAGCATGATGTCCCTCTCCAGGGAATAGCCTCTCCTAAAAACGTGCCCAAAGTATGTGAGACAAATTATCACCATCCCTGTCTCCAAGGAGAACTCTGGCAGTACATTCCCCTAGATATACCTGTTTGTCTTGGGATACCTGTTTGACTATCATGGGATAGTCAGTACTCTTCTCCAACACACAGAGGCATCGATATGAGTTATTTAAAAACTCATTATCCCAAAGTAGACACAGGTTGAAAATATTTAACATGTTAAGAAATTATGGTGTATGTGTCAGCTAAGTGGTTGCCTCAGAATTCCTTCAGAAGGTGGAAATGATGCAGCAGTCACATTTGATTTATATTTAGAAGGTGGGTAAAGAGAGGATTTTAAAGCCCTGGTTTGGTCCATAGATATTATGGGCAGTTTTAATCTGTGCCTTCAAGATGGTGTCTTCTGTGCATAGCTCTTAGCAGCCAGTACCTAGTGGACCCTGGTCAATGCCTGGTTATACAGTGCAAAGCACTAAGGATTTCACTACTTGCCCCTGAGATTATGTTACAAAAAAAGTGGCATTACTTCAAGCATACTAAGAACAATCAGAGCGTAGAGAAAACCTTTCCCTTTTTCTTACTCCAATCAGGATTCCAAGGTGGTAAGGATCTACAACACAGAGGAAAGGATCTGAAAAGACACGAACCCCAAACAGAAGTTCCTTAACTTATAGCAGCTTTCAGAAGCAAATCCCCCGCCTGTCCTTACTACACTTGGATGAATTTCCCACATTAGCTCAATTCCAAAGTAGAACAAGATACCCATGGTTCTGTTGTCATTTCAATTGCACGAAATGCTTGGATACTGTAAGAAACAACTAGCATCTCATGGGAGCTCTGGTGGCCTAGTGGTTAAGGAGCTGCATTGTCAACCGAAAGGGAGGTGACTGGGAGAAAGATGGGCGATCCCCATCTGTGTGACTTACAGCTTCTGAAAACTTGTTGGTACCTTGGTTCCAACAACTTAGTGGCAGACGGCAACTACTACCAGGGAACTTTCTCTAGCTCACCCTCAAAATTCCTTGGATAATCACTAGGTGCTTGGAAAAAACTAGATAAACACAATTATCTCACTGCAGGTGATTTAAGGGGGGAGAAGTTTAATGTAAATCCAGAGATGAGGCAAGGAATTATGAGACCAAAGCAGGTCTTGAAGCCACTTCTGCCTGTTTTTTGGCCTCAGTGGCACCTCTTTCTGTCAGCACTGCGTTACCTCGCCTTTGCAATGTCAGGTTCCAGTGTGTGTGGTGTCATCTTGTTAGGCCTTTGGATATATAGGTGCGTATCTGCTGAAACATGCTATGTAAAAAGGAAGACAAGGAGCTTAACACAGCACAATGCTTCAGATAGGCCTATTTATCTGCTAGTTTGCATATTTATTAAAGGACAATGAAATGCTTTCCAATTTCTACATAGAATTTGCCTTAAAATCAATTTGAAGGGTGGCATATCCACTGGCTAATAAAAAGCAAAGCTTTCTTATTTTTCCAATTACTTGGTTCCTTTAGCAAAGATGGATTATTCCATTGCCTTTCTTCCAACATGGACTTCAGGTTACTTTAAAGCAGGCAGTTTCCCAACCAAAATAAGTTTCCCTAAAGACTACTTAAGCAAAACAAAGAACAATGGGAAATCAATTTTGTTTTGGGCTGTTGTTCTATTTTCTTTTTTATTTAGGGGACACAAAAATGTATATGTAAATGAAGGTTTTAAAAAACCAAAACTTGGGGTTTTAACCCATCACATGCTGTCTCATCACTCTCCATGCAGTCTAAAAGATAGTTTGAACTGTTTAAGATTACAGAATTTGATACAAGGATGTGTGGATTTGGTTGTTCCTGATTGGTGATGGCACTTTGACTGAGAAGCACCCACACTCCTAATGCCCACCTCTCTCCACACTAGTCCTGCCAGTTTCTTTTCGTCACCCATAACACACACTTAGGAGATAGCTGGCTAGAATAATCTGATTTTTTTGAATAGAATTTTGCTTGTTATCTAGAAAATAAACAAAACCAATAAACAGTCTTTTGTTGATCAAATCTTGCTCTTGGCAACACTGGAATCATGCTCTCATCAACAGAGCTACAAATAACAAAGAGTTAAAAAAATAAGCAAAAATCAATCTTTGTTTCTCATACTTCCTAGATGAGGTGGGCTTTTAAAAGGGTTATTTCACAAAATGAGACAAAATTTTAAATGACAGATTATTACTAGGGTTTTAGTCACAATGAAAGGAGAAAACTCACAATTTCACGAAGAATAAAACTGGTATAAGAGGAGACGGCTTCATTTTTAGGTGCATCCTAAGTAACAACGAATGTTTCTTGTTAAAACCACCATAAAAATAAAAAGGAATCTGAAATATCACTGCCAGTGTTGCTTCAAGATTTGGAGAAGTGAGATGTACCAAGTGTTAAGTGACTCCATGGGTTGCCAAACCCACCCCTGTGAGCATTTTTTAGGCTGTGGAAAAGTAAAGCCCAGCTCAATCTCAATTACCCGTAAGGACTAAAAGTCAACTATATGTATTTATTTTACTACTTGCCCTAATTCAATACCCAAGAAGTGGAGAGTTAGGTTTGATGTACCTGCATGGGAAATGGTTTTCAATTCTTCCTCACAACTCATAGCAGAACAAGAAAGCTAGTGCACGGGCAAAAAGCTTCTGCACATCAAACTTGCAAGGAAAATCCTTAATGTAGAAGAGGAACGACCTTTTCCCTTGACCTATAGATTTTGTTTTATTAAAAATTAAACTACTTAGTAGTAAAGAATAACTTTTTTTTCATGATAGGAGTGTAAATGAAGTTTCATAAACCAGAATATATGTATCTGTCTATGAACCAGTTATTTAAAAAGACAAAAAAAGCTTGATCAATCCTAAATGGATAGGTATATAAATCCACTCCAGGTCTAAGATATTATAAGAACAAGTCTTAAATTTGTGATAACAAAGGTTAGCATGGAAATAAGGAATTGAACAACAGCAATGCTAGCAGGCAATACTGTATGTACTCAGTATTATTTGAAAGACATAGCAGAGAAAGGGAAAAGCACTATTCTGATTTGCTATTTTCACAATTCAGCGACTCAGAGCCTCATCCAAAACAGGGAAAGCCAATCCAGAAACTCCTGTCTGCTCAGAATCGTTGCAGAGTGGGATTTAGGAATGACAGAAGTCCTCCCCAGGGGCAAGCTCCCAAGGAGACTATGCTGATGAGGGTGTTCGGGAGAAGGGTGAGCCAGCAAGCAAGCGGCCTCTGAGGTTCTGGTTTTCAAGTCTTTGATGCTATTATGTACCTGTGGGGAGACCAGACCCCCTCTACTGTGATTCTGTTGGTTAAAAATGCAACAGGGTCTATTTATAGCACTTCAGTCATTTTAAAAAAACCCTCCTGCCCCTTCTCCCACTCAACCCAACTGTAGGAAAGGAGAAATTCACTAATTTTTTTCATCAGGTTTTTGCAGTGCCAATAAAGTTCAATCAAATATAAAACACAACAGACAGAACCAATCTGTTAGGATTATTTATCTCAAGGGACCCTGAACTGGATATTGATCTCTGACAAACTGAAATGAGCTGGACTTAGTCTGTTGGTTTAATTTCTACACACCAACAGTCATTTCCGTGTTTGTTCCACCTGGAGTGGTCCCATGCCACCCCTCGGTGAGTGCACTGGGCAGCAGCAGGGGGGACGCTTTGGGGAAGCTACTGGTTTTGCCATTGGCTCCCAGAATCACACAGACTATAACAAACTTGACATTAAACACTGCTTAGTCCTGAGTTGGGTGAAGCCCATGGAGGAGGGGGCTGAGTTCATGAGGACTCTTGTCCCTCCTTAGCGTGGCGTCATACATGGCCTTCAAGTTTCTCTTCTTCCATTGTTTGACTTTCTGTTCCTTTTTCATTGGTGGCTCCTTCTAAAGTCTTCTTGCTCATTGCTTTACTGGCTTCTTCCTGAGAGTAAGAAATCAAAAGGGTTAGAGACAAAAGTGAGATGTCAGATGACTTTCTGGCTCCTCCAGACAGTTTGTTGTGTGGAGGAGAGCAATGACTTCATTTAGGTTTGTTCACTGGGGTAAGCAAGGACTGTGCCAGCAGTGGCTATACTAGGGGCTCTCATCTTTCCCATCAAGTCCATGTGGCAAAAGGGGTGATTGTTGTTGATAAGTGCCATCAAGTCAAGTATGACTCATAGTGACCCTATGAACAGATCTGAACTCAGACTATGCTATGTCAACCTCATAATCTTGGACACACTTCAGCCCACTGCTGCAGTCACTGTGCCAATCCATTTGGTTGAAGGTTCTTCCTCCTTTGCTGACCCTCCATCTTCCCAACCATGATGTCCCTCTCCAAAGAACTGCCTCTCCTAGCATCATGTCTGAAGTATGTGAGAATAGGCTTTATCATCTTTGCCTCCAAGGAGCTCTCTGCCTGCCCCTTCTCCGAGATATATGTGTTTGTTCTGTTGGGAGCTCATGGGATGTTCATTACTCTTTCCCACACCATAATACAAAAGCATCAATTCTTCTGTCATCCTTATTCACTGTGCAACTTTAAGCAGAATAGTAAGTGATTGAAAAGATCATGGCCTGAATCAGGTGTACCTTCGTCCTCAAACTACACTATTGCTCCTCAATAATTTGGAGGTCACTGGCTGCAGACTTTTTCAGTGCACTGTTTCCTGGCTGTAGGTACCAACAGTGTTGATTATGGATCCATGTAAGAAGCCACTGACAGTTTCACTCTTTTCTCCATCTATCACAATGTTGTGTATAGGTCCAGTGGTAAGAATTTTTGTTTTCTGGATGTTGTGATACAATCCATATTGAAGGCTGTGTTCTTTAATCTTCTGCCGCAAGTACGTACTTCAAGTTCTCCTCATTTTCAGCAAATAATGTTGTATTAGCTGCATAACGAAAATTATAGATGAATCTTCTTCCAATCCTGGTGCTTCATTCTTCTTCATAGACTCCAGCTTCTTGAATATTTGGTCAGCATACATACTGAATAAGTATGGGAAAAGGATACAATCCTGACACACATCTTTTCTAATTTCAAACCATGTAGTGTTTCTTTGTTCTGTTCAACAGCCTCTTGATCTAGGTATAGGTTTTGAATGAATACAACTGAGTGTTCTTGGACTACCATTCTTCTTAACATTAGTCATAATTTGTTACGATCCACACAGTTAAAGGTCTTTGCACAGCCAATAAAGCACAAATAGACATTCTTCTGGTATTCTTTGGTTTCAGCCAGGATCTACCTGACATGAGCAATTATAACCCTGGTGCCAAGGCTTCTTCTAAATCCAGCTTCAACTTTTGGCAGTTCTCTGTCTAGGAATTGTTCTAGCCATTTTTGAATGATCTTCAGCAGTATTTTGCTTGCATGTGATATTGATGTTCTTGTTATTGTTATGTGCCATCGAGTCGATGGCAACTCACAGCAGTTCTGAAGTCTGCCCTGTCCTGTGCCAGTCTCACTGACTCAAATAAACATACTCCCATTGCTCTAGTTACTATATAAATCCATCTCATCTGGGTCTTCCTTTCCTGCGCTGTCCCACCACCATTCTGAGCTTGATGCCCTTCTCCAAGGATTGTCCCTTCTGACCACATATCCAAAGTATGTGAGACAGTGCTTCAAAATCCAAGCCTCCAAAAAGAAACTTGGTTTCACCTTCTCCAACACAGACCTATTTGTTGCTAGGGGGAGGGAGACGCTGGAAGGGGTAGGAGAGAGTCCAAATGATGCTAATATTCAGGGAAAGGGAAGGGACAACCTCTGTAAAGGGAAAAATGCTTGTCTGTCAGATGTTATTCCAAAGCTAAGCATCCAAATTCAGACTAGGAAGAAGGATTGGCCATCACTTCTGAAATATAACAGGTCTTTGAAAACCCTATGGACAATATTAATGATATTGTTCAATAATTTCCACACTCTTTTGGATCATGTTTCTTGAGAATTAGAACAAATATGGATCTCTCCCCCTCAATCAGCCAGACAGTTGTCCACCAAACTTCCTGGCAGAGACTGGTGAGCATTTTCTAGATGAAACACGTCAATTGGTCACTGATTTCTGGGGCCTTATTTTTTGGCCATGTCTTCATGCAGCTTGACCTCCTTCCTTCATTACTATTGGCTCTTAATCATATGGTGCTTCCTGAAATATTTCTGTTTTGGCCAATTCTTTTTGGTACAGTGATCCTTTGTATTCCTTCCATCTTCTTTTGATGCCTCCTGGATCATTCAGGATTTTGCCCATAGCATCTCCAACTACTGCAACTCTGTTTAACAAAAGGGGTTAGGAGCTGAGAAATCACTTAGGATAAGGCTATAATTATGCTGAAAGGGAGGCTGACCACTCTCTACAGATATTGTTCCTGTCACATTTGCCAGGCTGACTTCTGAACCTCAAGATAAAAGAGCATGATAGTGGGGTTTCACATAATAGCCCATTTCCTGGGAAAAATGGAAGTCTCAGCAAGAAAGCTGAGGTGGGGCGGGGGGGTAGTAGAGGACAGTGGGAAGGAAATGAAATGACAAAAGCTTTGATATTTCTTTAGGAAATTTGTTGTCCTCATTTCTTACAGGGACATGCCAGGGTCTCACAAGCCTGAGCCCTTAGTAAGAGGAATATTTAATCTCTGGATCAAAACCAGCTTTGGATCAGAAGTTATTTCCCTCTATTCCTTTGCTTGTAGGGTGGTCTGTCTGTCTCTCTGCCCTACTTTAACATTCTTAGGACAAAAACTAAAGGGGTGTAAGATCAGCATTTTATCTTCCAGGAGGAGGATGGGTCCAACTCATACCTTTGCATCCTGCTCTGCAAACTTGGTGAACATGTTGGCGTAGATCTTGCGGTCCCGTTCGTTGTGCTCCTTCGCCTTCTTCTGGCACATGGAGATCTGTAGTCTCGCAGCCTTATTCTGGGGATTCACTTCCAATACCTTCTCAAAGTCACCTTTGGCTGACTCAAACTCATTCATAAGCAACTGGGCTTCACCCCTCCTGTACAAGCCCTTCTCGTTGGCACTGTCTAGCCCAAGGGCCTGTGAATAGATAGTGCACATTTTAGAAAGGATGAAGGTAATTCTTCTTACTTTGTGTGGAGATTTTGAAGAGAAAAGAAGTTCCGATTCACTCCGAATAACTTATCAAAGCTCTTTGGCCAAGGGAGGTGGAGGACACATACTGGAACAATAGTGCTTTATATGATTTATCAAAATATAGTAAGTTTCCCAAACACATTTTTACATTTAATGTAGTTTCTGTAAAGGCACCAAGGGAATTTGGAAAGGAAGCTCACAAGCAGCTCATTTTAAAGTTTATCAGAATAAGTAAATACCCAGGGATGGCTAAACAAATCTTGGAGGGTTAAAAAAGGGTAAAAATAATGGGGAGACCAGTCCTACCAGAGGGAGAGAAACATACTATAAAACTACTGAAATTAAGAGTTTTATTGTTAACATGTGGACAAACAAGCCAGAGCAACAGAACAAAGATTTCAGAAACAGTCACATGTATGTGTATCAACAAATTTAGTACAGACAAGGGTGATAATACAAACCAGTTGGGAAAAGACTAACTGATAAATAGTATCAAGATGGTGGCTATCACATAGAAAATAAGAGAGCAAAATTTCTACTTCCTATCATATTCACAAAATGAAATTTTCAATTATATGTTAAAAAAATCTCAAATATTTAACAGGACTATTTTACAACCTCACTGTATGGTCATGTGAGTCAGAATCAGCTCAAAAGCATATAATATCACAGTAGGAAAGACCTTTTTTTTTTAAAATTTTTTTTTTGAAAGACCTTTATAGCCAGAAAGGAAAAGAGAGATTCAACTACACATGTTAAAACCTTCTCTACCATCAAAAACATTAAAAGACAAATGAGAATATGTGTTATCATTTCTCACATTGTATTCTCTTATTCTTTGTCAGATAAATGTTAATAAGGACTCTGTCAATCAAAAGCAAAAAAAAAATCCAGTCAAAGAATGCAAAAGGGTAATTTATAGAAGAAACAAAAATGGCAAAAAGATGTGCAACTTCACTAGTGATCAAGAAATAAGAAACAGAAATTAATATATTCCTCTAGATAATACTGACAAAAAAGAAAGCAGTGATACTATTAAATCATAACATTCAATGTATTTAAATAGAAAATGTTTACTCCTTTTGACTTGATAGTTCTACTTTGAGGAATTTATTCCTCAGAAACAATGTCAAGTGTTCAGAGATACATATAAAAAACCTATAATATTAGAAAACTACATAAATAGCAAGACCATCTAAAAATCATACAGAACACAAGAAAGTAAAAGTCCACTTAATATTCCACTGGCCCTCTCTCCCAAGAAAACAGTAATTTACTTCCTATACCTTTAAATTCCCCATGTGTGATCCTCTCCAATCACTTAGGGTTCCCAAATTGAATAGTGTCATTTTGCAGTCTGATGTTTCTCAAACCTGCTCCTTTATCCCCAAACTGTCTTCCTAGCCCAGACCTGCCTCCCTCCATGTAATTTACTTGGTGTATTTGAACTTTTCTATGATATGACATTAAGTATAAATTTATATTAAGAAAGAATTTACAGTCAGTTCTTTATAGTTTCTACAGGTTGCCATAAACTTACAAGTTTTACCTCTAGCAGTCTGCAAATTCCAGAGGAGATTCCTGCAGGCTCTGGGGTCCCATTTGCCTCCTGGAACCTTATTAGCACATAGGTGCTACTTTGATTGACAGATGGAGTAGTGACTTCCCTGCAGCTGGCATTTGGGAGGTGGACAGTAAAGAATCGTGAGCAGAGGCTCAGACCACTGGCTTGCCCACTGTCACCTCTGGCTACAGGTTAGAGTTGCTATTGTGCCCTGGAATTCACGTGCTGTTGGTATCTGTAAACCTGCATATGTTACTCATTTTCAAATACAATTTCAGGACTTTTACAAGATCCCTTTTCTCGTAAAAAAACACCTCCCCTAGGGCTCCCTCCACCCTAAGGCCTTGGTTCCACTAGGAAGTGGTCACTTGCACACAAGGCTAATGGTGATTTGAACATCAGTGCACTATACTTCCTGAAAGAACTCAGCTGCCGGCAGAAGGTGGTGGTGAGTCTCTTATTCTTTTTAAGAGCCATCTACATAACACCCATGGCATGCATTCATTATTCCTTTGGAATACTTTCCTGTTTTTGATATGCATTTTTCTTGCACAATTAACATTGTTTCTGTAGAATTAATTTCCAGAAGCAGAAATATCGAGTCAGAAGGCAAAAACATATTCCAGTTTAAAATCTGTTTTTTCTCCTCTAAAGGATACATTCACACACATATGCTTGTCTAGGTATGAAAAACCAGAAGCAAAAGTGAATGGCTGTTTTCTTGGGAGAGAGGGTGAGTAGAATTTTTAATGAACTTTTACTTTGTTTTTTTCTGTAAGAATGAGTTTTAAATAATCATACTATTGAAATAGTTTTTAATAATAATAATAATGCATGGATTTTTAAAAAGTTGATTAGTAAAAACATTCCTCTCAAGGTCCAATCTGATACCAAGGCCAAAGGAAAGAATAGCTGGATTTTTAGGCCAAAGAAAGCAGCAGCTTGATAAAAACTTTCTTTAAAAATATATCACCACAGAAAATTCTGAATATAGTAAAAATATTTTAAAACTTCCACAATACATGGAAAAACAAATAATTTCCATCCATGTAAATAAACAGCAAACTGAAAGGTGTCCAACTCTTGGTTGAGAAGCTATAAAAGATGACTAAGCGTGGGTGGAGGGTGAACCCTGGAGTACCCGCCACCCACTGCCTACGAAACATTCTTTACCTTATCGCAACACTCCACGGCTTTGGTGTACTCTCTAAGCTTCAGGTAGCACATGGCCAGGTTCAGAAAAGCAGCAAGCAGAAATGACTCAGAAGCTTTTGATTCTTTTTCTGATAAACCATACTCCATCTCTAGCCAGGACACTATCTTTCCATACTGAATCACCGCCTGCATGTACTTGCCTCCCTAGGAGAAAAAAACACAAACAATTATTTGTGTACTGGCTGTGCAGGGGGACAAAAGAAGCACAAGTCACAGTCTTCACTCAGAAAATCAAGTCCTCATAATAAACAAAATAAAATGGGTGTTAGGCCAGTTTTTTTCTGTTCCCTGAAGACAGCACCGTTTCCCATTCTTGCCTGAGGTCACACTGACCAGCAGGTTTGGACTGCTCATTACCGCTGCTCCCAGCCTTGACTCACTACCATCACTTCTTTTTTTGAGGAGCAGTTCTTGCAGCAGGAGGACATTGAGGTTTTTGGGTTACTCTTTCCCCACCCCCGGGTGACTCTTTTTGCTAATATTTCTCATTCTTTCAAAAAGATGGGTAAGCAGTACATTATGCCAGTAGTTTGCTTGAAGGGGGAGTTAAATTTTCTTTTAAACAGTGACTGGTAGGGAGTTCAGGACTGTAGAGCAGAGACTATTATATTCTGGCAAGCCCCAGTGCCAAACACAGAAAAACAATAGTTCTCTCTAGTTAAGCCAGGAGTTAGCAGAAAGTTTTTTGTAAAAGAGGCAGATAAAAGAGGCTTCAGTGGCTAAAAAGGTCTCTACTGTGACTACTCAATTTCACCATTTGTGGGATAAAAGTAAGAGTGTTACTTTGTTCCAGTAAAACTTTATTTATAAAATAAGTAGTGAGCCAGATGAACATACTAATCCTTTAAACAATTGGCAAAAGAAAGATAAGCAGCTGAACAGCAGCACCTGACATAAGTCATAATTAGAACATAAACTGGAGCTCTGGTGGCCTAGTGGCAAGAAACTATGCTGCAATCCTGAAGGCGCATGGTTTGAATCCACCAGATGCTCCACTGGAGAAAGAGGGGCAATCACCTCCTATACCAACTGGATCCAACTCGATGGTACACACACACACACACACACACACACACCCCATAAATCATGTCAGTGTCAGTCAGCTATGTAGGAAAAAGCTCCTCCTAATATTTTTGCTCTTATGTGACTAGTGGAATTATAACAATTATGAATGAGCATATGAATTAATGACATATATAAGAGGTTTTGGGGTAGAGAAAAGGTGCTTACACTGTTTAAAGAAATGAAAGAAAGGAAAGCTAGCTAAACACACAAATAAAATGGGAGTCTAGGTGAGAGCTGTCCTTCACAGGGCAACATACCTCGCTGGCACATCTAACCGATGGCAGGTATGCAGGCAGACTATTAAGTTAGTAAGCTCAATGTTTGACCTAATGGCTACATAACATGTTGTTATGTACAGTCTAGTGAGAACTGCCTGACTCATAGCTGACTCTCCAGTAGGTTTTCAGAGGCTAGAAATTACATGCAAGGAGATTGCCCATCTTTCTCCTGCAGAACAGCTGGTGGATTAGAACTTCTTGCCTTTGTGTTTGCAGTGTAACTCCTTAGGCCACCAGAGTGTCCCTTTCTAAGACCAGGTCACTAGAATTTGCCATAGTTAAAGTTGTGAAGAAGTCTTAGAGTATAATTATGTCCCCCCCCCCCATGTACATCCTCTACCCAGTGACTCTGAATATGAGAAAAAGAAGAGGTTTGTGATAATGTCCCTGCAGTAAAGGAGACCAAGTAGCTGGCATGACTGAGGTCTGCTAAGAGAAAAGCAGCCTTGATGTCAACTTTGTGGTGACAAGAATAAGGCCCTGCTCCAACTGGAGGGCCTGGGCAATGCTATGGACCATATCACTCTTCACCAGACAACTGTGTAGGGAGGGGAAGGCCCCGGCCCTACTGTAGGAATGCAGTGCAAAAGGATTCTGAGGTGCTCTCAAAGAAAAATGTATCAACAAAAACCCAAACCCACCGATATCAAGCAGACTGCTCTTCACTCTGACACTGCAGAGTGTTTCTAAGGTTTTACATCTTTATAAAAGCATACTCCCACGTCTTTCTCCAGTGGAACAGGTACTAGGTTCAAACAGTTGAACAAAGGTGGGCAGCTGACTGCTCTGCCCACTGTATTGGCAGGGCTCCTTACAAAGGAAAAAGTTGCACACTGCCTTTGAGTAGGTTCTGACTCACTGTGACCCTCTGCTCGATTTCAGAGGCTAAACTGCAACGGTGGGTGGGAGGATAGGAAGCCCATCTCTTCCCCACGGAGCAGCTGGGGGATGTGAACTGCCAGAGAGGCTATGCCTTTGGGTTAGAAGGGCAACTCACTAGGGATCATACTACCAGAGCTCTCTCCTTATGAAGGAAAAGGGCACCAAAAATGAGTCTGCTATCCTTTCCGTCTCAGAAATTAAAAAAAAAAATCTAGATGAGATTCTTGGGGAAATAATATTTATCATAGTCTAAAGATTCCCACTCTTTTGAGTACTTCAAAAGAGCAAACCCAGACTTTACCACTGTCAGGGTTTGGTAACTGTACTGTCACTCTTTGTGAGCTCTTTCAGTACAGAAGACACATCTCCTTTGGAATACCCAGAATTTAGGAAAAAAAGACTGACAATCTGCTCGCACACCAAAGATTTACAGCCTTAGCACCACTCTGGGGCAGTGCATCTCTGTCTGCGAGTTCCTACGAGTAGGGATCAAAGGGTTAGGCCTAAGAATGGAATACTTACTTTCCACGAGCACGAGGGGGCGCAAAAGCTCCATTTTATGAAGGAAAGCACAGCAGGGTTCTCCGCTTTCCTCCAAGTCAGAAAAGAGCAACACCCACCAGGTCTAATAAGGAATGCTCTAATCCAACAGAATACTGTCAGCCACGAAAACTCACATCTGTGTGACTGACTCACACAATGCTTGGCATAATTATCATGTTCTTATGTGTTCTTAAGGGACCTCAGGTGACTTAGTCCAAAGGAGATGTGCTGTTAATCCAAAGACCGAGCCTCTCTGCCCTTCTATTTCTGAGGGAGAAAGACGGTCAGTCTCCTCTCATGCACTCTTATAGTCTAAGGAACCTGTCAGAAGGTCAGCTTTAAGTTGATTCCAAATCAGCACCAATGGGTTAATAGTTATTTGTTCTTAATTATTTTCAGTACAAAATAAAAAAGATCCTTTTCCTTTCTTCTTGATAGTGTTCAGAGGTTGAAATTAAGCATTTACAGTCATCCCCATGCAAAAAACTTAGTAAAATTCTGCACCACTAAAAGGAGAGAAGAAGGTGCTCTTGTAGCATAGGGCCAAGATCTTAACTAAAAGGCTGGCAATTTGAATACACTAGCAGCCCCACAGAACAAACATGGGCAGTCTCCTCCTCTAAAGAATTAGGCCCTGCAAGCCTGATGGAGGGTTACTATGAGTTGGAATTGACCTGATGACAGAAGTGGTTAATAGGAGCAATAAGGAGCCCTGGTGGTATAACAGTTAAAATACTTGGCTGCTAACTCAAAAGTTGCAGGTTTAAATCTACCACCAGCAGGAGAAAAAGACCTGGCAATACACTCTTAGAAAACCACATGGAACAGTTCTGCTCTGATCCATGGGGTTGTTATGAGTTGGAATTCACTTGATAGAATACAACAAGAGGAGAAATTTACTCATTTGGGTGTAAACTATGTTATCAGGTCAAAGGAAATAGAGCTTCAATGTTCAGCTGGCATGAAACACAGCTTTGAATTTTAGCCTCCCCCCTCACCCACACATCTGGACTCTGTGCATGTACTCAAGGTGCCAAGTCAAACACCCTGGAAAGACGAGGTCTGGAAGGGCCCTGTGGCAGATTGAAACCTGCCCTGAAATTGCAAAAGGGAATGAGTATAGCAGTCTCGCTTCCAACCATTTTGAAAAATTTTATAGTAAGAACTAAGCTCACTGTTGGGATCTTTTACCTATAATTATGAAGGTGCCTCAGGGAAGCCTGTAGTAGTACAGCATGTTCAGAGACATTCTGGGAGAAAAGTTTCAGATCAGTGGTTTTAAATCTTTTGTTCATTTTCCCCCAATGACCTAAGGTTTTGAAAGATTTTGTCTATCAAATTGCCATATTAGAAATAATTTGCTCCATATGTGTGACTGCTGATATAGATTTTTATCGAAAAATTTAGTAGTTTTAAGAAGGTTCCTAATATTACAAAATACACAAATAAAACTGTGGCAGCTGCAAGGATAATAAGCAATAAAGTTAAGTAATCATAAAGATTCTTACACACTGCTTTCTACTACTGATCCCTGAGTTTAGTACACATCTCTCTGTACACATCCAGGATATAGTCTAATAACTCAAGGTTTCAGGACATTATTTCCTTTCCAACAATGTTCTTCAAAGTTCTGTGTTTTTAACAACTAATTAGAGCTTCTAAATGGCTGAGCTGCTTGACTTCACTGAGTTCATACAAGTCTAGTCAAATGCCAAAAGCCTCAAACTCCCCAAATGGTTTCTATTTAGCAGTTTTGGAAATTACATAACGTATGGTTAAAAACATAAGAAATACAGTTAAAGACCTATGGTCTTTGTTAATTTTACAGACTATTTTCACTTTATTGTAGTGTACCGTGTATGTGAGTATATAAATAATCCACTAGGAATCTTAATTAAATACAGGCAGTTACTGGGTTAGGAATTCAACTTAAGAACAACCTGTACTTGCCCTTTAATATTATGTAAATTTTCTCTCACTATGAAATGACTGAACTAACTTCATTTGCAAAAAAATCACTTGCTATACCTGTAATTTTTAAATAATGGAAAAGGCTTAGAAGTTTTTCTTGCACTAAAGTAAGGCTAAATAAGAACTGTACGCACCTGTTTCAACATCTCCATAAATTCTTAAAGACACAGTTAGGAATAGATCTCATTCAAAATGGTGGAGCATTTAGCTCCCTGATTTCAAATCCTACTACACTGCCGTAGTGGTAAAGACAGCATGGTACTGGTACAATGACAGACACACAGATCAATGGAATCGAATTGAGAATCCAGAGATCAACCCATCTATCTATGGTCAACTGATCTTTGACAAGGAGATGAAATCAGTGAAGTGGGGGAACGAC
>NW_006399767.1:25836891-25853948 GCF_000299155.1 Elephantulus edwardii | reverse complement strand
CCCAAAATCTCTGTAAATGTTTATGAAAATTAATAAAATATAATTATAGAAAAAAAAATGGTGGAGCATTTAGAATCGGACAGAATTGTAGGACTGGAATGAAACCTAGGGTTTTCCCTCACTTTTCACATGAAAACATAACCATTTTGAACTTTAAATAATTTGGAAAGCCTAAAAGTGGATTCTATCACTCCAGCGCTTTCTGGTGTATGAAATGTTTAAATAAATTTAAAAAATATAAAGAAATACAAATATCTACATCAATATATTTCAAACTTTCCCAACCTTGTCCATAGTAAGAAATACTACCTTTAAATTGTGGGCAAATCAAGGTAGGTGGTTCGAATCCACCAGCTGCTCCACGGGAGAAAGATAGGCATTCTAGTCCTCTGTAATTTATAGTCTCTGAAATCCTCTGGAGGGTCAGCAATAAATCTCTTGGTAATACGTCAATGGCACATAACAACAACTCTTTCATACAACCAAAAAAATGTTTTAAGAAATAAAGCATTATAAAGCAATCTACTTCCACTAAAATGACTTCATGACCCAATAATGGATCTCCCTTCAATGTTTCAAAAAGAAGAACCATACATGTTGCTCCATGGCTGTATTAGGACTGATCATACACAGCAGATACCCCATGTCAGAAAAACATCATCTAATTTCCAAACAAAAAGCAAGACAAACAAAGTCTATCCTCTTTCTAATGCTCCACCTTACTGTATCTTTCCTATCTGATAAGGAGAGAAGCAAATATTTGGAGGCAAAGAAAGGATAGAGCACTTTTCTTCTAGCATCATTTCTTTTTTTTTTTTTGCCTTACGTATGATGCTTTAAGATATATGTAAGTGAGAAATATAGTCTCAGATGGCATAAAAGTACAAAAAAGGTTTTAAGAAAACAATTTGTGATGAATACTCAAGAGAGTTTTTCTGAAGACTCTTCAAAAAAAGAAAGTGTGTCAGGGATATTAGTCATTAAAAGAAATTAATACTCTTCTATTGTTTCTTTTGAAATTGGTCATGTTCTCTTTCCTTCTGTCATGTGCCTCAGTGATCTCACCAGACAGTGGAAAGGAAAGCTATGTGAAACCTATCCTAGTCAATTCTATTACTTGCTAACAATTATGCTATTCATTCTTTCATTCCACAAACACTTGATGAATGCCAACTATGTAATAAGGAAGATGCAATAGGCCTTGAGGGACACAGTGGTGGGTGGGCAAGTCAGACACGGTCTGCCTTTAAAGCAAGGCCAGCTTTTAGAGAGAGTAAGTAAAAGAGGTATTTGTGTTATGCTTAGCCACATTAATTAGTCATTCTTCCCTACCATTTCTTATATGGAAATGATAAATCTGTGAAAACGCAAGCTTATTCTTATCAAGAAGGATACTGGTAGAATTCCAAGTACAGAATATTGATACAATTCATTGACACTTCAGTGACATTGACTCAAATTAAGTTGGCTATATTGTCCAGGGAGGGACTAACGTACCTTGAAGTATACAGTTCCCTTCTCTTTGACCATGGCAGCCTGCTCCAATTTTTCTTTGGTATCCATTTCCCAGGATTCTTTGGCCTGTGTGCAAATTTGTGACAATAGTTAGAGAAGGAAAAGCATCACATAAAGAACAAACAGAAGCTACTTTTATCTAGCCCCCCTTCAAAACATGCTGTCTTTTAAAACTGCACCATTGATAATTCATGGCTAGACTAGTGTGCACTTTACATTGTTTCAAGATTTCACTTTATATGAGGACATAGCTGCAACTGACTCATGTTGTCCAAGTGAGAGGAGCAGACAAAACTATGGTATGAAACACAAATTGCATTGTAGAGTGTGCCATGTAAGAAAAGCTGTGGTTGCACTGTGCTAACAAGTAACAGCCAACTCATAGCTAACACTAAAGTAGGTTTCCAGAGGCTGGATATCACACAGAAGGAGACTGCCCATCTTCTTCCTGCAGAGTAGCTGGTGGATTCAAACCACGTGCCTTTTAGGTTGGCAATGCAACTCCTTACCCACAAGGCCACTAGAGCTTTCTCAAGGAAACCTAGGGCTCTGTGTTTTCCTCTTGCGAATCTCTTGTTTTAATCTGCTACTACACTTCAGTAAGCTGTTTTTCTTAAGCTTTAGTTTTTCAAATAAAAAATGGGAACACTATTAGTGCAAAAATTCATATTCATACAGAATTTTCAAAATTCTAGGTGATGCAGAAATTTTAACTTTAGGGTCATTAATAAATGACTTAATTGATAGTATCAGAGCCATAACTGCGGAGTAAACTGCACTTTCCATATGATCAACTGGAGTTACAAGGATCTTTAAGTGTCAACGGGAAAATCCGGGATCCTTGAAGGAAAGTGGTTACAGGTATGGCCAATATTATGGATTATGCAGTTTAGTGGGTAACTGTAAGACTTTTAATTAAAAACATAATGGTTTATTTTTGTCACAGCCTTTCCCCCTTTATTCTTCTACCCTCTTTTCCTTTTAAAAAGAAATTATAAAAGGGTATTTATCTTTCAGGCACAACCTCATATTGTTTCCTAAAAATTTAGCTTAATTATGGAATCTACTCCTTCGCATTTTTCATATTGGCTTCAATCTTTATAAAATTTAAAAATATACTTAATCCTACAAGGCAGCAAATGAAATCTTACTGCCTCCAACAACATTGCACATCCCACATGGCTTCAAGGACAGAAAACATGGCTGGGTAGAATATGCTCAGAGCAGGCTCATGTGGTCCACCACAGCGGATAGGCTCCTAAACTGTGTGTGTCCACTGGCTGTGACTGGGAGGTGCCAGGGTGTTATTTATAAAATGGAAATAAGGAAGCAAAAGGTCTAAATAAGCATATGTAAATGATTCTTTTCTTAACAATAAAAAAAGTGCCATGAAGACAGCAATAGAGGATCAGCATTGAGCTAGTGGCCTTCAGTGATGATCTGTTAAGAGCATATGTTTGCCCTGGGAAACATGAGGTGTGTAATTAGAATCATCATTGTTGGGCGATCTCCAAAGCATCCTTCCCTCACTTTCTTAGGTCCAGAGGACAATGATTCTAATTCTGAGTCTAATAAAATATAAAAGGTAAGTTCCTTAGGTCTTATTGTACAAAACATGGAGATAAGCCCTGAGAGACAATTAAAAAAAATGAATACAAAACACAGTACTTGAGGGGTTCTAGCAGTAAGGGGGGCAGTTCAGCTAAATGACAGCATTCTTAGCTCAGGCATAAGCTCTGTGCTTTTCCAATTCAACAGTGGCTGGGAACTTGCAGCTGGGGGCCCAAGATACAAATTTGCTCAAGGAGGCATAATGTTTCCAAGACCTAAGGTGAGTGGCAAACTCTCTCTTATCTGCACTTAGATGTGTAAGGAAAAAGCACAAGGCTATGCATCTTTTTTTTAAATTTTTTTTTGTGTGAGTGTACCGTCAAATCAGATCTGACTGGTACAGGAGGAGATTGTCCCTCCTTTTCCCGGCAGAGCATCTGGTGGATTTGAACCATGTGCCTCTGGGATTGTAGTTGCAGCTCCTTGCCACTAGGCCACCAGAGCTCCCCTGCTATGCATCTTTTGTCTTTACACAGAGCCTCCTAGCCCATGAGGTTCTGCATATTGGATAATGACTTGGAGCAGCATTAAAGGCCATTTCATGACTCCTATAAAGGGTGGAAATCCACTCAGCATTCAAAAACTGCACCCCACTCCCGCAGGAGCTGCTTGGCAGATCATAAACCTTTTGTCCTCAATCCAGGGGAGATGGTGGGGAAAGTACAAAAAGTACAAGTCTAGGAACAAATAAGAGAACAAGTCTTGGATTTTACTCAAAAAGTTGGGTGTTTTTTTTCTAAAAGAAAAAAGGCTGACACATAGGAACAAAATAACACCGAGTTTTCCAGTTATGTATCAGCTGTGCTGTGTCAGTAGTTCCATATTCTTCGTTGCGCCAGACACAAAAGACAAAGCTGACAATGAAAAGCACAACATACAACTAACACTGGATGGTGCTGGACAGGACAAGGCTCCAATCTGTTGCCACAGGATTGCTATGAGCTGTAGTCAACTCAAAGGCACCTAACAAAACAACCACAATCTGAAATACCTAGTAATATACTAATTTTTGGAAGTGGATGGAATAAAAATCCACCATGGTTTCAGATTACTTCAGATAATTTGTATTGTCTCACCTTTTCGAAGCTCTTAAGTGTAACTTCATATATAAGATCAGCATTAGGCTTGATGCCAAATTTAGGTTTGCCTGCCTCTCCAAATCCGTATCTGAAATTGAGAATAAAAAAGAAAACTTTAAAAGAATTGGTTTAATTCCAGGCACTTCCTTAGATACTCTGAGGCATCTCTTTAGCTGTCATCTGCAAGCTACACACATAAGAGATGCTGAAGACAAACCAGATGTTGATCAGAAGACACAGAGCCAAATACCATTGCTGTAGTGTTGTTTGAGGGTTTGTTTTGGGGTTTTTTTTTTGTTTAATGCGGGGCTTGAGTTAGTTTTCCTTTCTCTTCCACATTCATTTGCAATGAAACACGTGTAGTTTCTGGGACAGTTTGCTTAGTGTGATTTTAAAAGTCATTGTCTTTATTCTGCTTGGTTTTATATCTACTTCTTTTTTAATATGTAAAACAATCATTATTTAAACTCTTCTCTTATGCTTTATTAGCAGGGGGAACAGAGAAAAGCACAGCCACAGTAACTGTTCTAACAGTGTTTGCTAGAGATTATGTTTTCATTTTAAAGTGGTGTCATCTTCCAATAGTACATCTTGCAGTCAGATAAGTGAAGGAGAAAGCTTGCATAGAAGAGAGAAACATTCTCACAATATTTCTCTTAAGATTTAGAAAAAGCACATTAGAAAACGTAACTAATGTAACAAGCATAGAATAAAAAAGTAAAAATTACAGGCAACTCCAGAATCCTCAACCAAGATAATTTTTTTTACTTTTTCCAGTCTTTACATTTTTTATAAAACACGACATCTTTCAGACAAAACTTATGGAACAAAATAATTAGGGATATGTAAATGTTTGCTTGTTTTAAGAATATTTACCAAATTAAATGAATCCAAGGACTATACATCTAGAGTGGGAGCTCTAGTAGGATCTATATTGATCTCTGGTTTCCCAGCATCTAGAATAATGAACAATGCTCACTGGAATAGAGTCTATTCCCATTCATTTTAAACTGAACTACTCTTTGACATATATTACAAAGCATGTGGGACATACAAGGCTTCCCTTCTCTCTTTTCAAGACATGAGTGGAAAGATATGAAAACCAAGCTGATGCCAATTGCCTCCAATATTCTCAGAGGCAAAACCCCAAACCCAAACAATTTAAGAGTGAGAAGACACACAGACTCCGATCTTGTTGCTGACACCTCTTCCTTTACCCCCTACCTAAATTTTCCAGGAACAAAATGCTTGATGCTTGCTCACTCACCTCCACTGTTATATAAGAAAAGGTAAACCAGAGCCAGAAAGAGGCACAGAGGTACAATGAGAAGGTAGGAAGGGGGTATGATGATTTTAATAGCAGAATAAAAGGTATTTTCATCAAGAAAATAAAAGAAAGAGACTATATAATTACCAGTGATCAGTTTTAGGAATTGAGGAAGTGACAACTAGTTTTCTACTTTGAGCTCTTAGGTCCACGGACCTCTTATTTTGTTTTTGCCCATCTGGTAAAGAGCATTCCTCAACTGTTGGGAACTAAGATAGGTAAAAACTCAAATGCATTGCTGTCTAGTCAGACTCAACTCATGGCTGACCCTTCAGGGGTTTTCAAAGGCTGTAAATTGCACAGAAGGAGACTGCCCATCTTTTCCCTGCAGAGCCACTGGTGGATGGATGGAACTGACAGACAGGAGCGGACTTTAGGTTAGCAGCTTAACTCCTTACCAAGTAGGCCACCAGAGCTCCCGAAGGCAGATAAAAGAGTCCTTATGAAGCAAGTGCTTCCTGAGAGCAAGTAATATCTGGAGCTCTGTGCTAAGCACAAAGAAATGCAACAGATGATTTGGGACATGATTTATACCAGTAGTTCTCAACTGGAATACTTGGTCTCCAATTCTACAGACATTTGGCAATAAATAGAGGCATTTTTTACTATTACAATAGGAATATAGTGAATAGAGGCCAGGGATGCTGTTAAACATCCAACAAAGAATTATCTAGTCTGATGTATCAATAATGACTGCTGGCGGCATAGTGGTTTAAAGCACTAAGCTAAGAATCCAGAGGCCAGTGGTCTTAATTTACCAGATGCACCACAGAGGAAAAATCTGGCACTCTGCTTTTATAAAGATTGTTGTATTGTTGTTGACTGCTGTCGAGTATGACTCATAACGACCCTATGAACAAAATACATGAAGCCTTTCTATAACTATTATCGTTTCTCAAAGTTCATAGAGTTTCCATAGGCATGCTGTTTAGGAAGTGGAGTCACTCCGGAATTCTATGGGGCAGTTACACTCTTGTCTTATAGCCTGTTATGAGTTGGTATCATTAACAGCAGTAGATTTGGTTTGGCTTTAGTGTGTCAGTAAATACTGAATAACTAGAAGCAACTGGTTTGTGTTTGGTTTTTTTTTTAATTATTATCATCATTTTTTTTTTTGGAGTGTACCATCAAATTAGTTTTGACTGGTACAGGAGGAGATTGCCCCTCCTTCTCCAGCTCTGGGATTGCAGTACAGGTTCTTGCCACTAGGCCACGAGAGCTCCCCATTCTGGTTTGGTTTTTCTAATGTAAGTCAGTAGTGCCAAGGATGAGGAATTTCACCTTGGAAATATAGGTAGTGGGGTTCAGGTTAAGGGAGATGCCAAAGCATCATGGTTATCAATGGGATTGAAGAAGAATAAAAAAGAAAACTTTACAAAATCATTCCTAGATAAAATCATTCTTAGAAGACATCCTGTCATCATCTGGGGGCAGGCTATGTTCATTCAAATGGTTCTGGAAGCACCGAAGCCAACTTCTGTACCACACATAAAGTTACCTTCTTGTTGTTGTTGTTAAGTGCCGTTGAGTCGCAGGCGACTCATAGCGACCCTATGAAGGAGAGTCCTTGACACTTGGGTGCCTTTCATCCTCTCTCCAGGTTCATAGGGTTTCTGGAGGCAAGCTATTATGGAAGTGGATGCCACTCCTCCTTCCAAAAAGTTATCTTACATATGCTAAATCAGCCTAGGTAAGGACCACGGCACACAAATCCAGCTAAGTGAAAAATAAACCACTATAAACAGAATTCCAGGTCTTCAGAATGAATGTCCTTGAACTACAGTTCCCTCCAGACAGCAGCAATACTGTAAATATTGACTATAATGTTCATTAAGTCTTTAATGAGTATACAAAAAGCATACTTGTACTGTGAGTTGTTAATTTCTTTTTAGGGATGAAAACTAAAGTTCAGAGAGAAATGCTTCCTGAAAGCCACAAAAAGAGGCAGTGGCAGGGCATGGACTTAAATCCAGATCCTGTATGTTCCCAGAAAAAGGCTTAACGTTGCCTCGTAATTAGACACTCTGTCGACCTTGGTAGCCTGTGGCCATTTTTGGGGTTTTTTTATGAGGAATTGTCAGAGCAAGGCAGAAACATTACAGAAAGGACAAGTTTAAAAAATAGCCATAATTTTATCTAAAATGAAAAAGATTAATCAACCAGTATTTGAAACAATAAAAAGAGAAGATATTGTCCTGATGAAGAGACAGAAAATAGGTTCTTGGTGATTTCTGGAGTTTTTGGATGTGTTTCTGAATTTCTTATGATAAAAACATCCTGCCAACTGGAATGAGCTTTAGAGACTAATCAGAGTCAGAGAAGCAAAGAGAAGATGCACTTTACAAATTTATTGGAGAAGAAATAAAGATGACACTAAAAAGCAATTCAGATCTTGTATTTTCAACACCTGTATTTATTTACAGCCTCATTCAGATGCACTCTTCTATGATAACTAAGAGTCTGAGTAAGACTGGCCTATTCACGGCATGTTCTTAAAGTATGTTCGACATATAAGGGCTTTTCTGCATCTGCCCATCATGCTATACTGCGCTGCTCGAACAGTCTCACACTATAGATCAGGTGCT
The DNA here is from genome assembly GCF_000299155.1 of Elephantulus edwardii. NCBI lineage: Eukaryota > Metazoa > Chordata > Mammalia > Macroscelidea > Macroscelididae > Elephantulus > Elephantulus edwardii. The sequence continues at coordinate 25,845,831 of NW_006399767.1, read as the reverse complement.
TTACACAACCCTTTAGCATTCTAACTAGCATCTTAAGCAAACAGCAATGCACTCTTCCCTTACTCTGTTCAATCATTTTCACAAAACAAATGAAAAATTGTTACACCTAGAAAATTCTGAAAACTTGACTACTTTGATGACTGAAAATTTCCCAAGAAGGATCTGAAAAATATATTGTATGTTAAAATAGGATTTCCTTTTTTGATTTGAGGGTAAAACAGAAGAAATTAAAAAAAAAATCACAGTAAGAGCCAATATACTGGGTTCTTAAATGTGGCAGGTGCTTCACCATAATAAATACTTTGAGTGTATTATCTTATTTAATTCCTCACAACTTTATGTGTTTGATACTGTCATTCTAACTCTATAGAAGAGGAAACTGAGACTCAGAAGAGTGAATGTCCGAGTACACAGAGCTGGCAAGTTGCACAGCAGAATTTAGTTGTGCCATTAACTCACTGCCATTGAGTCAGGCCTGACTCACAGCTGACCTTCCCTTAGGATTCCAAAGCTATAAATGCACAGTAGGAGGATGCCCATTGTTCTTCCTTGGACTCACTAGTGGATATGAACCACGAAAGCCTGGGTCAGCAGTACAACTCCATGTGGACTAGGCTACCACAGTTCCTCAGTCAAGTCATTACCTTCTTGGAAATCCTTCCAAAATGTTTTACCTTAAACCTCTTAAAAGCTTCATCGAGCCACCTTTCACCCACAATCTTTTTTTGTCTCTGCTCTATTAAGTTATCCTTTCTTACTTGTATTTTCTTTACTCACTAATGACATAACAATTTAACCTTGCAAGGAACTATCTGCTTGTAAACATAAGGACAAATAGGGGCTGCAGCAGCAGCGCTATTTGTTTCTCTTTGCTATTAATTTTGAGGCATTTGTCTCTGTTGCTGCCTTGCCAGTTAGGTTAAAATACAATGACCTGGTTCATATAACATATACTCACAGTGTATACAGGTGACTTTTCTTCAAGGAGCTTAACTATGAAACATACTTTGTATATCCAAAACCCATCATCTCTTTAAGTTTAGAATGTAATTTTGTAAAGCTAGATTAAACTAGCTATTATTCATATATGGAGGCGATAGCTTTTCAAATATAGCGTACATGCAAGCAAAACACATTGAAGCAGAGCTTAAGAATGGAAAATGGAATAGGGCAGAGAAGAAAAAAAAAGGTAGCTCAGGGAAAGCCTTATGGTTCAGGGTAGAGCATTTTGGAAGGGATTTAAAGATCATTTAAAAGAAAGGAATTTAGAAGGAATTTAATCTCTTGCTTGAGAGATTAAACATAGTGGCTCAAGAAAAAAAATAATGGATTACTACTCAAAGGCAAATTATAAAAAAGACAGTATTACTGCCTACTGCCAAGTACAGGCTATCGATTCTCAGTGACTCAAATTCTAAGTGAACTCCACCATGGAGCCAACCAAGGAGCGGATATACTGTGTGAGACGATGATAAACTTTCACACAAACAAAATCAAAACACCCTGCTTTCTCTCCAGGGTCCATTTCTCAAGATAGAAGGGCTGGATTCACGGTATAATTTTAGACCTAAAATTAATACCAAATATGTTTTCGTAAGAGAGAAGCTGTTAAGAGTCTGAGAGTTCTAATCTTAGAAGTGCTAATGGTTATCTTTCTGATGAAAAAAATTTAAATACAAATGAGTCACTTCAGGCTGCAGAAGGAACACCCTTCTTTTAGGGGCTTTGTATAGGAACAGCTGGCACACATTCAAGTGGCAATAAATCACTCTGATGCTTCTTCTATTCCAACCCCCATATGATTTACTGCCTTCTCCTTCATTTACAGAAAAAAGAATCACGTGAGAAGGGCCAGTAACTGTCTCTGTTAGTGATATAAAAGCAAAGCAGGCAGCCAAAGAGCAAAATTTGCCTGTCAGTCCTATTCTCAACATAATCAATCAAGTAAACATGGCCACTTTTTTGCAATCTCTGTGATTGTAAGGCCTATTAGTCCACTCTTGACAACTAACTGTAGCCTGATTTAACTGCTTCCATTTACCTTCACCGAAAAAAAGTGAATGTTGAAAATGTGAGTTCTGTAGATGACTTCACTGTGTAATGAGCTTGTATGCTGCTTACCGTGGTCCAAGATATAAAATACATTGCTCTTCCCGCTGCATTTTCTCCAAGGCTTTGTCAATTCCAATTGGAATGTCATGGTCTTCTCCTTCGCCAACAATGAATATCACATCTCTGCAATCAAACACCTGTCCACCACAGCGGCCTACCAGGTGGACTGAAGGAGAGGAGACAGGACAGTCAACAAAGCTGCTCTTTAGGCCTGGCCAAGTCAGCATGGTGATAAATGAGCAGCTGCCAAAGTAGTAAGCACCATTCCCCCATTCTCATTTCATGAAGACATACTTCATGAAGGTTATGTCTTGCTGAAGCATAGTATGCCCACTTCTGAAAGTTTAAGAACCACCATATTTCTATTTTAAGCTTAGACTTAGAAGTACTACTAACTTCACCAATAAGATCGCGTAGTGAGTAATGACATAAAATATGAAAACATGTTTAGTCTAGCCTACCACATGGTGTATGGTGTATAACCAATAATACAATTTCCAACTCACAGTGACCCTCCGTTAAGTTTCTGAGATCGTAAGTCTTTATAGGAAGAGACTGTCACCCATCTCACAGAGCAAGTGGTGGGCTTGAACTGCTGATTTTCTGGTTAGCAGTGTAACATGTAACAACACATCATGCCACCAGGGCTCTTGATGGCTTAAACATCTATCTACATCTGTATCTTGGCTTCAGATTATTGAGTGAAAAACGACTGAATGGCTATATCCTCAGTAATTAATAAACAAACTGTAATGGAATACCCAGGAACTTTTTCTTTTAAGAGTTCTAATCTCATTCAAAAGTTAGAATAAAAACAGAAAATTTTATTTATTAGAATAAAAACAGAAAATTCAAAGGTAACATTATCAACAAGGAATGGAGCTGTTCTGTTAGTACAAGAAGTAGATATGAAGGGAAGGAAGCAATAGCTTCATAAACTTTCACAAATCAAATTAATTAACCTCATTGCTGTTGAGTTGGAACTAACTCATAGCTGATATTCCAGCAAGTTTCTGAGGTTGTAAAATCACATGACAGAAGAGTGCCCATTTTTCTCCCTGAAGAACCCATGATGGACTTGAAAGGCCAGAGGATTAACCTTTGGGTTAGCAGGCAGCTCCCTAAGGACCAGACCACCAGCCTCCCTTCCAACTACTCCACAGCCTCTAAAATACTTATCATGACGGTAAATTTCTTGGGGCCTAACTCACAACTCCTCGCAAACTTAGTTCATTCTCAAGGTGATATCATGTTACATATGGGCTTTTATCTTGGGAAAAAAATATATATTCAGATATATTTTCTTAGCAGTTAACTGCTTTTTTCAGGACACACAATTCTCTGAAACTGTCCAAATACTTTTAGTATTAAGGATATTTATCCCTTTTCATGAAGGTTTTTGACTCAGTAAGAAAATGGGTGGCTTATATGCTAGCGCAGTGGATACCAATAAAGGAAAGTCTTCCCCCCATTTCTAGAATATAATGGCCCAAGTTTGTAATATGTCTCTTTTCTAGTTGATCTACTTTAGATTAATAATTTGTTTTAAAGAAACTGAAAAAAAAAAATTTACTTGGTTCTATTATGTTAATTTCTTATCCAATATGACAAATTATTGGACATACAAATTATTGGACATACAAATTTAATTTCACATTCCTCTATGTTTGAATGACATGATCTTAAAGGTCCCCTGGGTCTCTAAAATTCTATGCTCCAGTAATATAACTCTTGAGATAGGCCAGAAAACAGTTCAAAGCTAATTCCTATGGTTAATCATTTGATAACCTTTAGAGAAATAACACTGGTATAGACACTAGGTATCAAAATGCCACCAGAACATTTATTCTTTGAAGCTTTCTACCCTGCTAGGTTCCTACCACAGATACAAACTAGGAATCTAAGTCAAACTAGACTAGACCTGACACAGAATCAGGCCTTCCTAAAAAAGAGCGAGGGCCAGGCTTCTGCTTGGAGTGCAGCTGGTTTACAGGCATTTGATTCTATGGTCCATACTCATAAACACTGTTAACTCCCTTACTTTCTTACATGCACTTCTAGAATGCTCTAGGTAAAATAAAATCTAACTTATGTAACACACTGGATTGGAAAAAATATTTTAAAAATAAACAAGACTTTATTGTTGTCAAACATATACATACTAGATGTTTTCCAGGGAGTCTAAAGCTTCAGATATTTTTTAAACACATCAATAAAAGCTGATGTTTCTAAAAAGGTTGAGAGTTCTTAAAAGTCTGTGTCCCTAAATATTTTAAAACTTGCACAAGGAATTTAATTTAGGCTAATGGATGACAATTTATACAAAAAAATGATTTGCTGAAGAAAGTGAATTTCAGCCCATACTATGTTCAGCGGCTCAAGCAATGAAATTTACTATCCTAACTGTTAATAACTAGTTAACAGGGTTTTCTATTTTCCTTTTATGTCTGAGACTTATTGTTAGACATCTCATCTTCCTCCCCAGAGGAGAATACATTTAGCAAGGGAGGAAACTATCAGTACATTGGTTGTGGCTTTTGGTTGATCAACTTTGAATATGTTTTCAAAACAGGAAATCCAGACACTGAAAAGGATTCCTGCCTGTGTGTCAGTTTCCTACGCTGATTTTAAAGTTGATGCATGCACTTGACATTAAAATAACATATACATAATTTTAGACATGTTCTTCATAAGAGCATTTAATATCACAAAACCCTAGGCAAAACCCTCATTTACTATAGTAACTTTCTTTAAAAAAAGGAAAAAAACTGGCTACTAATAATTGGCAAAAAGTAAAAAGTCCCCCCCAACTATGTAATAAAGGCACAATTAAGAGAGTAAAGCAAAACATTCACTGTAGCTGCTCTCACTCAGAGGAACAATAAATGATAAAGCCAGGGTTTGTGGCCACCTAGCAAGAAGAGAAAATGTTTCAGTAGCTTTTAAAATTTCCCTACCTTATATATGGACACCTCTCTGCCCTTTTTGGTAAACAGAACTCATCCAATTTGGACCTGAATAAGCACTTTGATTTTGTTGTTATGTACTGTCGAGTCAGAACCTACTCATAGTTTGTCCTCCAGACTGCCTATCTTTCTTCTGCAGAGCTGCTTGTGGACATGAATCATGTAACTTTGAGTTGACAGTGCAATTTCTTATCACTAAGTTACTAGAGCTCCCTTGAATAAACACTACGTACACTTAATGATGAGGTGGATTGACTCAGTGACTGGGATGATGGGGGTAGGTGTGTAGGAGACACTGAGATTGGCTCAAGATGGGGCAGGGTTTAAGGTCACTATGAGTTGCAGGTGACTCGATAGCACATAACAACATACTCAACAGCACACAACAACAACAATAATAAAATCTTAGGGACCTCTGGTGGTCTGGTGGTAAGGAGCTGTGTTGCCAACCCAAAGGCACATGGTTGGAATCCATTAGCTGCTCCATGGGAGAAAGATGGGCAATATTCTTCCGTGTGATTTACAGTCTCTGGAAACCCACTGGAGGGTCAGCTAGGAGTTGGATCTAATTCAATGGTACACAACAACAAAGTAAAAGCTTATACTGTTATACACACATATACTGATAATATATGTATATAGTCATAATACCTTTCAATACTGACATATCTGCAATGTCAAGGCAAGAGGATGTATCACAGCTTCAGGGTGAATACAGCTCATTGATTCTTTACATCTATAAGTAGCAAAGCCTATCACTCTGTTAACTCATTTCTAAACTGGGAACACTGGTGTGACAAGTTCTACAAGATTGCTGACAAGAACTCACACACTGCTTTGAAGCCACAGAAATGCCTGCAAATGCCACAGGGTGACCCTCTCTCAGTGATAGAGGCAGACTTGCCTCACTCTAGGGTCAATTATTCCTTTTTATTCATGGTGTCAACGATTGCTCCTAAAAAGAACTGTGGCAGCCTTGGCTGCGGAAGACCTGTGGTTGCTTTTGACCTTGCATCTTTTAGTGCAATACTCACTTAATAAATATTTAATAATAACCATCATGACTCATTGGGAGCGTGGCCTCTAGGGCTCAGGAGGTCTATTGCTAATCCCAACCAACATGATTTACGGGAAAAAAGGATCTATGACGTGCCCAAGGAGAATAAAAGTACATACAGGATGCTTCTACTCAGTGCTTTTTTTTGAAAATAAAGAAATAAACAAGTTAAAAAGAGGCATTTTCTCCTCTTAAAGTTTATGTAGCTTAAAAGAGGGGGGAGACCTTCAAACCCCACAAAGTCAAACCAAACCAAATTATCTTAGTTTAGCTGTGCAATCCTAGTGTAACCACATCAGGGGAGCCCTGTCTGCCTGCAAAACATCACTTAAACTGGAGCTCTGACTTATTGTTCTCTTACTGCCCTAGAGCAATTTTGTTTTGAAGAGCACAGAACACCCTGTTCTGAATGTGGCTGGCACATGAACTCGATGTGCTGACAGCAATTTGTACTCCGATTAAAATAGGGGGAAAAAGGAAAGAGAACACACAGCAGTAACAAAAACTGGAATGCAAGAATCCAAAAACTGTACAATCTGTGTCTGAGGAAGCAAAACTGAGAAAGACTCCATGGCTTTAAAAAAAAAAAGTGCTATAAATGCTCCAGCCTAAAGACGTTAGCTCTGGTAAGTGTCTGTTTTTCCCTTTTCTAATTATAGCAGTTGGTGTCTGATAACTTTGCACTCATTTCCAAAACAATTACTGGGTCATGGGGATTTCAATGGAGATGTTGTAACGACATCACTACCAGACAAGACCGGTCATTTGGCCAGAGAAGACCAGGTTGTGGCAGGTTACTCCCACAGAGCAAGGGTTTTCTCTATGGACTAATTCATGCTAAATGAATTTCTCTTGCCTAATAGAGCATCCAGGAGACAGGGAATCTCAATGAGGAAGCAGCAGTAGATTTCCAAACACAGCAGATACATAATAAAATCACAAAGCAGAAGAGAAACAGTTTGCATCAGGCAAGGTAATCATATTCCCCTATTCTCTGCAAGCTACCTTCCTTTCCCACTCTCCATTTCACACCATCTGGGATGAACAAATATTACTTTACAACTTTCTGGAACTGAGGGATAGTGGCTTACTCACTGAAGCACACATGCAGTCCAGCTTCTTGAAGAGAATAACACTTATACAACTGCCTTACATTCTTTAGTTTAAACAGGAAGAATACATTCTACATAAATAAAATAACTTCTATACCAACACAGATCCTCACACTCCTCTTTACACTAGTATAGTATAGTATAGTATAGTATAGTATAGTATAGTATAGTATAGTATAGTATAGTATGGTATAGTACTTTGAAGTACGGACTTTAGTCAGAACTTGATTCCAGCCATTAACAATTGTGGCTTTGGACAAGGTAATTTAATCAAGTGAAATTTAATTTCTTCATTATAAAACGGAGATAATGTTAGCTGGTGGCCTAGTGGCAAGAAGCTGAGCTGCAATCCCAAAAGCACGCAGTTTGAGGCCACCAGCTGCTCTGCGGGAGGATGGGCAATCTCCTCCCATGCAATTAACTGCCTCTGAAAACTTGCTAGAGGGCCAGCGATGAGTCTGTTCTGACTAAAGTACACACCACCACCACTGTGATGTCATCATTGTAGATACTGCATTAAGGCTATTATCACAGTATCTGACACTCACTCATGCATTTCTACCTGAGTACTGACTATGTAAAAACATCAGATGTGGACTTACAGAGATAAACTCAATGACTGTTATTTATTTTCCTACAATTTGTAGCAAATCACACCAGTTTAAACATGTGCTATAACTCTGTATTTAAAAAACACACAAACACACACTAAATGGTCCCACAGAGAACTATTAGCATATGAAAAGAAAATTTCTGAGTGGTCAAAGGCAATCTTTTATATTTCTTAGTATAGGACCCAGCATACAGTTTAAAGCCAGAAAATAAGTATTTATTTAATGACTGATCTGAAAACATGGCATTATTGAAAAGAGTGATAGTTCTCACTAATTTAAATACATATTTCAAAAAAAAATCTATTAGTTCTCTTAATAAATTCCAAGAAGCTACTCAAAGCCTTTTCTGACATAGAAAATTTGGTTCTTTTATATAATATTCTAAGTGATTCACTAGCTAGATTTTGTCTAACAGAAAAGACTATTTCCTATAAAGATATTATACCTGGAATTTACAGCTCTTTTCTAGTAGAATGCTTTAATATTCAGTGTCATTGACTTGAAAATGACTCAGCTGGGTTTCTGAGACTGTGAATCACATGAAAAGAGACTGCCCATCTTTCTCCTGAGGAGGCCTGGTGGATTCAAACCATCGGAGGTGTAAGGCTTTAGTTGCACAACTCACTATGGACTGGACTACTAGAACTCCCTCAAATACTTCAAAAGCATATGAAAAACCAACCAAAGAACGCACAGCCTTACACCAAATCCAAATGTGGGCATATGTGATTTCCTGTTTTCAAATGGAACCATTTTGGTTTTAGCATTTCAATTAGCATATCATTGTTGTTTTACCCTAATGATGTTTGCCTTTAATAAGGTAACCATATCCCACTTTTTCTATAATCACTGACATGGTTGGTTTAATTTCTATTATAAATTTTAGGTCTTCTATAAAATGTTTTAGTTTTATTTTTCTTCTTTGTCTTTTTCTTGATTAATCACTTTTCCTTGTCCTTCTACTTCCTTAGCCTATACCGTATGATTTTGAAGTCCTATATGCTATTCTTATGAGTACTTTCCATTCAATTAAAAAAATTATTTAAAGTATATGTTGTTGTTGTTATGTGCGGTCGAGT
>NW_006399767.1:25810726-25829436 GCF_000299155.1 Elephantulus edwardii | reverse complement strand
CTGGAGGGTTAGGTTAAGAGTTGGTTCTGATTTGATGGCACGTAACAACAACAACACATCTTTCAGATCAGCAAATTCAGATTTCAAAAACGATTAATCTATTTTGCTATTAACTATTCCACTGAGTTTCAATTGTGATAAATACATTCTTGATTTCTAGAAATTTTCTGGTCTTCCTGTTGCTTTTTTTCAAAGAAGCTGATATTTTGACCTATACATTTAATATTCTGTTAAATATCTCTGAAGAGAATAATTTTTAAAAAATTCTTTTTTTCCCCCCTCTTTACCCAACTTAGTGATTCTTTTTTCATGACAGTTATCTGATAATTCTTTGTTTTATTTTAAAGTAAGGATTGAAACTTAGCAAATTTTTCTGGTTACATGGTACAAGTTTTCTAAATAGTTTGCTATGTCTCTCAAACAGGTGGAGGGGTTCCACAAAATATTCGAGCGGTTATTATGCTTAACGATATTAAGATGTGCATGCTCATGAAAGTTAAGGACATCTTTCCCCACCGCAGATATGGGAATCTTTTCTGTTAAGAGATGAGTACTTTAGTGTAGCTGCCTTTTACTTAGCTGCTTTTCACTTTCCCCCCTCCTCTTCTAAAACTGTCTTAAAAGTTCAAAGGTACTTAAGATTAAAATTCTTCACAGGAAAAAAGTGACAATCCACCCTTAACAAAGACTCAACTCCACAAGTCATTGCTGTCGAATTAGAACTGACTCACAGCTGATCCTCCAGCAGGTTTTCGGAGGCTGTAAATCACACGGGAGGAAGTTGCTGATCTTTTACCCTAGAAAATTCTACGGGGCAGTTAGATTCTATCCTACAGGGTCACTGTAAGTAGCAATCAACTGGAAAAGCATATACACAAGCAACAAGTCTTGACAAAACTTGCAGTCTCTTGAAGAAGATCCCTATTTTATTTAGAAACCTGTTACTATCTTTAGCTTGGGGAGCAAAAGGAAACAGTAAGGCCATAATGTAAATGTGTCAGTCCCTGGCTGCGTAATGGACTCAGCTGTTGTTGTTATGTGCCGTCGAGTCGTTTGCGACTCATAGCGACCCTATGTACAACAGCCCTAAACCCTGCTCTATCCTGTGCCAATCGCATTGCCTGACACACCCATCCCGATTACCCCAGTCACTGAATCAATCTACCTCATTGAGGGTCTTCCACTCCTGCACTGTCCCTCTACTCTACCCAGCATGATGTCCCTCTCCAAAGACCTGTCTCTCCTTGCAACATGTCCAAAGTATGTCAGACAAAGCCCCAGAATCTTTGCCTCCAAGGAGTAGCCTGGTTTAACCCTCTCTAGGATGGATCTGTTTGTTTTCTTGGCAGTCCATGGTACATTCAATACTCTTCTCCAGCACCACAGCTCAAAGGCGTCAATTCTCCTTCTGTCCTCCCTAGTCATTGTCCAACTCTCTGATGCATAACAAGTGATTGCAAAGACCATAGCCTGTATCAGGCGCACCTTCGTCTCCAAAGAGACACCGTTGCTCTTGAGTACTTTAGAGAGGTCCCTAACAGCACACTTTCCAATCGCAATATGTTTTTTTATTTCCTGGCTGCTGGTGCCAAGAGTGTTGACCGTGGAGCCGAGCAAACTGAAGCTGTGAACAATCTCAATCTCTTCGCCATCCATCCTGATGCTACCAATTGGTCCAGTGGTGAGAATCTTTGTCTTCTTGACATTGAGCCTCAGTCCATACTGAAGGCTGCAGTCCTTGACCCTCTGCAGTAAGTGCATGAGGTCCTCCTCAGTTTCAGCGAGCAGGGTTGTGTCATCTGCATAACGCAGATTGTTGATAGATCTTCCACCAATCCTAACGCCACGCGGATAATGATTTTGAGTGATAGGATTATAACCATACGCTTACAGGGAAGTCCAGTGAACACCACTATCATTCAGATATATGCACCAACAACCAGAGCCAAAGAAGAAATAGATGATTTTTACCAACTCTTACAGTCAGAGATAGATCGAACATGCAGTCAAGATGCATTGATAATAATGGGTGAGTGGAACACAAAAGTTGGGAACAGGGAAGAAGAATCAGTAGTTGGAAAACATGGACTTGGTGACAGAAATGAAGCTGGAGATAGAATGATTGAATTTTGTACAATCAATAACTTATTCATTGCAAATGGACTCAGCTAGGGGGGATTAAAAAACAAAACAAAATAAAACATTTCTAGATTTCCATCCTCTGAGAATCTTAAGTGCTCTGGGCATTGAGGTTTATGGGTTTGTTTGTTTTTTTTTTTTAAGCTCCCCAGGTGATTCCAAATATTGCCAAAGTTGAGAAGTACTGCATAGTTTACTGGCCCAGCTATCCCATATTGTTTTATAACAACTCTAGTGATTGCCCCATAGCCTGCTTTGGCTCCCTTGCACCAGTTGACTTAGAGCTTGGAGTTCTGCCCAAGTTTTTTGAGAACAGTATGTACCTCTGCAGACCTTTTCTCTACACCTGTTTTGGGTTGGGTTTCTTCACTATATTTTCCATTAATCTAATTCAATCTCCTTTAAATATACCAGATTTTTAAAATAATTTTTATCCCCCCTTTGAACATTCTCTATTTCCCCACATTACTACAGACAATTATTTTTAAAAACTTAGTCTCTAGTTATCATTTCAGTTGGATTTGGAGAGAGTAAGGGAGTAAGAAGGAGGGGAACTGCTCCAAAAACTTGAATTTGTAGATTATTGAAACATTCATATTGGAAAATATTGCCAACTGTCTGCATTCTTTGTATTCAAAAGTAATGACAGCCCTGAAGTGAAAGCCACACTGTGCCAGCATTTGGATATACCTACTCAATAATCAATCAGAAATCAGATGTGAAGACTGAATTTTCTAAGAGGGCCTTTTACCAGTTAGATTGGACTTTTCTAAGAAAACAGAGCTTAAAAGCAGAGATTTGAATCTGTTCATTACAGTATGGCCCCCTGAACTCTTGTGGTCTAGTAGTAGGAATTTTGCTGTCAACCCAAAGCCACAAGGTTTGAATCCTCCAGCTACTCCACCGGAGAAAGATGGGCAATCAATCACTGCTTCTAAAAACCTGCTGGGGGCTCAGCTATCAGTTTGTTCCTACTAGAAGGTATACAACAATTACAATAACATCCGGTGGTCTAGTGGACAGGGAACTGTACTTTCAACCCAAAGGTGCATGAATCCACTAGCAGCTCTGAACGAGAAAGATGGGCAATCTCCTCCTTTGTGATTTACAGCCTTTGAAAATCCATGAGAGAATCAACTATGAGTTGGTTCTGACTTGACAGTAATGAAAGAGACCCTAGATATAGGAGCTCTGGAGGCCTAGATTTTAGGGAGTTGCACTGTTACCCCAAAGGCAGCGGCTCTCTAGAGTTTCAGATCCACCAGTAGTTCTTACTGGGGGAGAAAAAGTGACAGATGGGCACTCTCTTGTGAGATTTACAGTCTCAAAAAACCTGCTGGAGGGTCACCTATGAGTCAGTTCTGATTCTAAGGCAACAAGGGAGTGAGCCACTGAGTGGTCCTAGCTATAGGAATTTTAAGAGCACAGACCACTGTGTGTTGTGCTGCTAAGCAAAGGCTGAGTGTCTCTCAGTAGTTTGAATCTAATCTCTCAGCTGCTCCTCCAGTTGTGATTTATAGCTTCAGAAACTCAATAAAGGGTAGCTGTAAGGGACCAACCCGATGGCAGTGAGTTAAGGCTGAACTTAAGGGTTTTATTGCAGTCACACACTCAGAATCTACATTTTAATATGATTCTTAGGTGATTCTTTGGTCCATACACTCAACTCATTGCCTCCAAACTGGAACTGACTCATTACTGACTCTCTACTGGGTGTCCAAGGCTGTAAATCACACGGGAGAGTTTCCATCTTTCTCTTTCAGAAGTAATGATGAATTCCAACCACCAAAGAGGCTTGGCTTTTGGGTTTGTAGTGCAACTTCTTATGGACCCTTATACCCTCATGGGCCAAAGAGCCCTCACACACACATAAGCTCTTGTTAAAAATTAGATTTTGGGTCAGTGTATCAGGGAGCTCTGGTGACATAGTCCATAGGAAGGTAAGCAGCTAACCCAAAGTTGGCATCTTTCTGGAGGTTTGAATTTACTTTCTCTGAGAGAGAAATATGGACAATCTTCTCCTGTGTGACACACAGCCTCCCAAAAACCCACTGAAGGTTCTGGTTCAATGGCAAAGAGTTGAGTTATTGAGGTTCTACATATCTGAGGTAGAAATACAAATTCTCAGCAGAGAATCAAACCCTGCTTACAAGGGGGAGGGGGAAGGAGGAGAATCACGGGGTTGGCAGAGTTTGGTGGGTGGAGGGTGGGGGTGAAGGAATTTGGATAGATCTGGTGGAGACATAAAAAGATGGAGTGATAGTGAGCATAGATTAATGGTGGTTAATTTTCTAAAACACTGTATGTAAATGAATATAAGAAACACGCTGTGAATGAAGGAATGTGTGAAACACAATGTATAGAAATGAAACACAATGTTTAAGAATTTTGTATACAAACCAATACAAATTTTTTTAAATAAAAAATAAAAGGAAAAAGTAATGATGTAGCCACTACTGGCAATTAAAATATGATAACTAAAGTATCAATCATCATAACAATATCATTTAATGTACTTCAGGACAGACAGAGGAATTTTTTAATGGAAAAAGGATAAAATTAAATAAAATTACAAGATGGTCATCAGAGTGTAAAGCACACTGGAACAGAATACAAAATTGACCTGCAACAATCCCGAAGGCATGTAGTTTGATGTTCTGTTGGAGAAGGAGGGGCAGTATCTCCCTGTGCCGGTTGGATCCAATTTGATGGCACACAAGTTAAAAAAATTTATCTGCAAGCATTTTTGTTAGGTGTCATCGAGTTGAGTATGACTCATAGCGACCCTATGAACAAAAGATATGAACCTGTTCTATCCTGCGCCATCCTGACACTTTCTGATACATGAGAGCCAACTGCAGCAGTCATTGTGTTAATCCACCTGCTCGAGGATCTTCGTCTCCTCCACCGATCCTCCACCCTTCCCAGTATCATGTCCTTCTCCACGGAATATCCCCTCCTGGCAACATGCCCAGGGGATGCGAGGCAAAGCTTCATCATTCTTGCCTCCAAAGAGCACTCTGGCTGCACCCTTGGCAAGCATTAAGATTCTGATATAAAAGAGTAAAAATAAAAGTATCGTCGAGAAGAAAACATAACTCTATCAAATTAATTATGGGAAGAGCAAAGATCACAATGCAGCCTTTTAAAATTCAGCCCATAATGCCACTCTTCCCTGTAATCCTACCCCCAGACATCTGGAGAAATATGATTTAGTTAAAGCCCGGGTGGCCTAGTGATAAGAAACTGCACTGTAATCCTGAAGACCCGCAGTTCAAATCCACCAGCTGCTCCAGGGGAGAAAGACAGGCAATCTCTTCCCGTAAGATGAACAGTCTCTGAAAACCCACTGGAGGGTCAGCTATGGGTTGGTTCCAACTCAATGGTACGCAAGGACAACAACAACAATTGAGAAGATACAGAATTAATTTGAAGATTGTTATTAAAGACAAAAACAATCTAACAATGGGTCCTGAGTCAACCTTGGTGGAATGAAAAAGATTTACTGGGATATTAGTTGTTGTTACGGGCCACAGAGTCAACTATGACTCACAGCTATCCCCTGAACCACAAGCTGAAACCCTGCCCTCTCCTGTGCCATACTCAAGCCCTGTTACAGTCACTATGCTGATCTACCTTGTTGAGGGTTTTCCTCTTTTTCTCTGACTCTCCACCTTCCCAGCACATCTTTTTTCAAATATTGGTCTGTCTTGACAACATGCCCAATGTATGTGAAATGAAAGTTTCACCATTTTTGCTTCTAAGGTGTACTCTGGTTGCACTTCCTCCAAACAAATCTGTTCTTTTGGCAATCTGTGGGATATTCAACAGTTTGCTAACATCGTAATTCAAAAGCAACAAGTCTTCTTTCATTATCTTCATTACATAACTTCACATGCATACTGTTGTTGTTATACATCGCTGAGTTGCCTGCAACTCATAGAGACCCTAAGTACAACAGCTCTGAACCCTGCCCTGTCCTCAGCCAGTCTCACTGACTCTGACACACCTCTCCTCATTACCCTAGTTACAGTATCAATACATCTCATCCAGGGTCTTCCTCTCCTGTACTGTCCCTCCACCCTTCCAAGCATATTAAGCAACTTAAAAGATCATGGCTTGGGTCAGGTGTATCCTCAGTCTTTAAACTGACATCTTTGTTCTTTAGCACTAGACAACACATTTTCCCAGTGCAATACATCTTCCTGACTGCTGCTATCATGGGTGTTAATTATGGATCCAAGCAAAATGAAATTGTTGATAACTTGCATCTTTTCTCCATTTATTATGATATCGCCTCTGGTCCAGTGGTGAGAATTTTTGTCTTCTTGATATTGAAGTGTGTCCATATTGAAAGGTATAGTCTTTGATTTTTCAGGAAGCACTTAAGAGCTTTACTTTCTGTAAGCAAAGTTGTATAATCTGTAATAAAGTAGGTCATAGTCTTTCTCCAATCCTGATGCCACATTCCCAGTGTCTTGAATTATATCCTCAACATACAGAGTGAGTATGCTGGGGAAAAAAAGATATAACCCTGAAGTATATGTTTCCTGATTTTAAACCATACATTATTCTCTTGTTCTGCTCAGATGAATACCTCTTAATATACAAGCAATAAATAAGGCAACCCGGTAAGGCAAACTGACAGATGAGTGAGTTGGTGGGCTGACAGACAGATAATGAACATGGGAAAACAAGAGGAATCAAAGGTTCCCCCCTTAAATCAATTTATAAGAAGTAAAGCAAACGATCTAAACACAAGATAAAAGAAACACCAGAATCAAGCTAGCGGTGATGTGGAGCTGATTCAGATTTAAGGTAACACCAAACATTGGCAGCACCAGGTATTGCAAAGCAGAACTGCCTCCTGGGGTTTCAAGGCTTTAGCTCTTAGAAGATCTCCAGACCTTTCTTCTAAGATGCCTCTGGGCAGGTTGGAACCTCTAGCCTTTCAGTTGGTAGCTGAGAACTTAATGGTGGGTACTACCAAGGACAACTGGCTAGAGGGCAGAAGCAAGGAAATGAAATATTTGTCTTGTGTTAGGGATTTTTCCTCATTTAATTCTCATAACAACTCTCTGGAAGTGAAAGACTAAAATACTCATTTTCCTGATGAGAAAAATGGAACACTCAGTGTGGTCATGTAACTTTTCTAGAAAAGTCATGAAAATAGAGAGTAATGATGCCAAGCTTCACAACCCAAGTCCCCCATTTCACAGAAAGTGGAAGAAACGGATGTGACAGAAACTTAGTAACTCCTGCATGTCTATAATAACTTGTTATGGGAACCCAGTGTGTGCCGTTCCCTTTCACTGTGGGCCAGCTTCAGTTCTAGGACTTACACTTTGTTTTGACTCTAATAAGGAGCCCTGGTGGTGCAGTCCACACCATGTTCACCAACAGGCTATCCCTTCCCTGTAATCTGAATCCACCAGCAGCTCTGAAGGAGAAAGCTGGGCTCTCTTCTACTGTTTAGTTACAGCCTGAGAAACACAACAGAAGGTCACTATGAGTCAGAACTGACGAGATGTCAATGAGTTTGGGTTTTCTTTTTAACGTCATATGGGTGATGCTACAAAAAAAGGCAAACTGGTAAAGATGAGATCTCAAAAAGAACAAGGTGATCTTGTTTCCGGACAGGGACCATGTTTAAGGCAGCCTCTGTCCTCTTCTCAAACCCGCTTTAAAGACAGAAAGCAGGTCACCTAAACCCCAATAAAGGGAATACAATGAATTTCCATTTTCATAAAATTGATTTGTTCCAGAAAAATTTAGAAGGGCTTTAGGAGAAAAAAAAAAGAAAATTAACCACTTGCTCTAAAATTTCCCAGGACAAAACATTCTAACAAGGTGAGCGAAAAAGATCAGTCACTGCCTTAATATATTTAGAAACAAATAAGCAAAAAACCAATTAAGGTATTATTTAAATAAATGTATTTTTAAAAATTCAATCCTTAGTATGTCATCTTGCAAAAAGAGACAGAAAGAATAAACCAGAAATGAATTAGAGTGGTTACCCACATTGAGGAGGAGGAACTAGATAACACTAAAGTGGGGGGAAATGGGGACATGGAAATGGATTTAAAGGGACGGGGTGGGGGGAGGAATACTTCTCAATAAACCCTTCTATATAGTCAAGAATTATGGCAGTGATTCACACATCCCAAAATCAAGTTATTGTTGCTGTTGTGGCATCGAGTCATCTGCAACTCACAGTAACCCTATCCATAATATCTGTGAACCCTGTCCTATCCAGAGCCAATTTCACTGTCTCTGACACATCTACCTCCATTACCCCAGTTACAGTGTCAATCCATCGCATCCTGGGTCTTCTTCTCCTGTGCTATCCCTCCACTATTCCAAGAATGAAGTCCTTCTCCAAGGACTGGTCCCTCCTGGCAACATACCCAAAGAGACAGAGCTTCAAAATCTTTGACTCTAAGGTGTAATTTGGTTTCATTCTCTTCAGGTCAAACCTGCTTGTTCCCTTGGCAACTGCCATGGAATGTTTAACACTCTTCTCCAGCATCACAACTCAAAGCTATCAATCCTTCTGTCATCCTTAATCACTGTCCACCTCTCTAATGCACAGCAAGTAATTGCAAAGACCATGGCCTGGATCAGGTGCACCTTAGACTCTAGATTGACATCGTTGCTTTTTAGCCCTCTGGCGAGGCCCCTGACAGCAAATTTCCCCAATGCAATTTGTCTTTTGATTTTTTGACTGCTGGTGCCAAGAGTGCAGACTGTGGTACCAAGTAAGTTGAAACTGTTAAAAATCTCAATCTGCTCTCCAACTCTCATGGTGCTGTCAATTGGCCCAGTGGTGAAAATCATTATCTTCCTGATGTTGAGCTTCAATTATATTGAAGACTGCAGTCCTTGACCTTTTTCAGCAAACATTTCAGGCCTCCTCAGTTTCAGCAAGCAAGGTTGTGTCATTTGCATAATGCAGGTTCTTGATGAATCTTCCTCCAATTCTGATGCCATATTCCGCCTCCTGAATGATCTGTTCCATAAACAGACTGAAAAGGTGTGGATCTAAGACACATCCATAAGGAATTTCTTTCCCAATTTTGAACTATGCAGTGTTTCATTGCTCTGTTCTGATGACTGCTTCCTGGTGCAAGTATAGGTTTTGCATGAGAATAGTAGGGTTCTGGAGTTCCCATGGAGTAAGTAATTAAAATCAATAAGTGTGTGAGTGGAACTCAAAGTGTATGCAAATAAATGAAGCTCATTATATTAGAAATGAATAATGTAACCACACTGAAGGGAATGAAGAAGAATAATGTAACCTAAATTGGAAAACATTTTTAACTATATGTTACAAAGCTCATGACAAAAAAAGAACTCTACACAAGAGTTCCAATCTCCTCCTGTTAGATCCAATTTGATGGTACACACAAAAAAATAATAAAATAAAATTTAAAAAATGAGTAGAGTTCCTACTTAGGAAATTTGTTTTTCATATGAGTTAGCAATTCTGAACACTGCTTTATGTATATACTATTCGTCGTTTGTTATGGAGTCAATTTCCAGTTTATAAACCCAACAAACCCATTGATAATGAGTTGATTCCAACCAGTAGTAACTCCACAGGACAGTGTAGAACTGCCCTTGAGGGTTTCCAAGGCCTAGTGCGTAAGTGGTTGTGCTACTAATGCAAAGGAAGGCTGTTTGAATCGAACAACTGCTCCCTGAGAGAAAGACAGTGAAATCTCTCATGAGACAAACTCACAAAACCCACTGTGGCGGGGCGGGGTGTGTGTGTGGGGGGGAAGTTATGGGTTCAAGTGTATGACCTATAATAATAGCAATCTTTACAGAAATAGGTAGGCACATTTTTCTCCTGCAGAACAGCTGGTAGGTTCAACAAGCACCTTTTGGTTAGCTGTTGCATGCTTACCCATTGCATTACCAGGGCTCCTTAACGTAGACAATAGAACTGAACAAATGAAAGAAAAATCACAGATAACAAAACCAAGTTTTTCATTATTGGAGAAAGGAGTTTCAAATGAACAAAAAGAGACATCTAGAGCAAACTTTTGATGCTGGACCGAAACTGGGTATATTATTCATTTGACTATTTATTTATTTTTAAAAATATATAAATATTTAAAAAACATAAATATCTTATGTTAATACAAAAATTTATATAGATGTGTATGTATATGCATGTTAAATTACATTTATTTCCTATCTATCAACTAAGAAAGACTAGAAACAATGAAACACATCCCACAGCATGAGCACATCTAACAGTCAGGTGTTAGTGTCTAAATGCTGTTAAAGGAATCAGGGATCCTTGCATAAATGGCTAATTTGAGAGGGTAAGAAAGTTACAAGTTGATCCTGGAATAGCTTTGGTGCCAGAAAGTAAGGAAAAGTCTAAAAATAATGGGAGCAGGTGAAAGGACACACATGCCAACTTGAAGGAGCTTTCAGTAGCCAGATCCAGGACAATTCGAGCAACACAGGAAAAAGAACAGGGATGACTGTTAACCTACAGAATAAAATACATGCCCATGGGTTCATATTGATATAAATAAGCAGGGGAGAAAGGACAGGCGTTCCTTACAGTAAAATTTAGAAAAGAAAAAAAAAAGGATTGCTAAAAATAGAAAAATTACCATGAGGCAAATACCACAGCAAAAAATGCTACATGCAAAAATCATTAGTGGGTGCTAAAATCATGGTGTGAAGGTATAATGTATAACAGGATGTTTAGATAGTTTCCTAGACTCTCCCAACTACTCAGTGACTACACAGAGGAAAAGAGCAACTTTAGAGAAACTTGGCAAACCCCACTTCTTGACCAAATTACCATCAGCTAACTACAAGTGAGATGACAACATCATGTACCACCTGATAATGATGAACGGGGAAAGAAATACACAATACTTTTATACTAAATACTTTCAGTATTTTTTAAAACTGCATAATTTCTCTATAATCACGGAAAAATATGAGACAAACCCCTAGTGAAGGCCAGTACAGAAAATAACGAGCCTACTGTCTTCAAGACATGTCATATCAACATATTAGACCCTCAGTTTCATCCTGGGTCAGAAAATGGACATTAGTGTGACAATTAGTGATATTCAAGTAATATTTGCAGACTAGTTAATAGTGGGGTATCAATGTTAACTTCCTGGTTTTGATAAATGTCTATGGTTTAGAAAAAATAATGACATTAGGGGAAACTAAGTGAAGGGGATATGGGAACTCAGTACTTATTTTGCAACTTTCTGTTAAGTCTAAAATTATTTCACGGCAAAAAATTAAAAAAAAATTACTCCACTAAAAATATTAATTTAGCTTGCTTCAATTCAAAGTCAAACTACCTCTACAGTGATAGTTTAATGATAATGTCTATAATTGGAAAACATTTTTAATTTGACAAAACCCTCCAGTCTAAATACACACACACACACACACACACACACACACACACACACACACACACACACACATGTTTTTTAAACCATTGAATCTGGAGGTGGGAGGTTATTACATTGGAGAAAAACATTATTTTCACACACATTTGAAAATTTTCATAATTAAAATTTAAAATACTTGTAGGCAAGCTGCTTAAGTGCTCATTAATTAAGAAAGAATACTTTTCATAAACATTTACAACTTTGTCATAGAATATTTAAGTCTAACAGGAACTTAAAAATCAAGAGACCCAACTGGCTCACAGAATGTGAAGGAAAGTAAAGTACACAGAACCCAACCAGTTGTCACTGAGTTAACTGTGCTGACCTATGTGTAGAAGCCTGGAAGGATTTTCATGGCTGTGAATTTTCAGTACTTCTATACGGGTTTAAAAACCCAACCTTTTGATTAGAAGCCACATGCTTCATCATTTGTACCTCCCAGGGACACTCAGAAAGGCGAGGTCTAATTAAGAAGCAGTGAGGCCAGGGTTGAGCCTGGAACCTCAATGTCCTAGCAGCTACATTTTCTGCAGCTACTTTTCCCATATTAACTTCCTGGGCTCTTCTTTATCTCAAAGCTAATCACAAACAATTATCTAACTATCTCAACTTCAGTAACAGTGTTTATAGGTCCTCATATTAAATACATGAGAATTAAGTTAGCATCTCATAAATATGAAATATGAGTCCAAGGTAATGAAAAAATACATTAAAAGTGAGAAAATAGTTTATGGTTTTAAGAATTTCCTTACTTTAAATAGATTTTAAAAATCTTAATAGTTCATGCTCCTGTCCTTACTTAGTGATTTGACTTTTTTCTAAATGGCAGTTTTTCTGTTTTCTCCCAACTGTCTTTCTAGAAAGACTTTTGCTCAGAAACTGCACTTCATAAAATTTAACCCTTGTAGAATATGTGCTAGGTAGTGCCATTGGTGCTGGAAACATGAGATGACTACACAGGGGAAAATAGGCAAACATGGATCATGATGCAAAGAGACAACAGTGTTATCTGTACTCTACGCAAAGTGCTTTTGGAAGGTGTTTCAATCTTCACAAAGGTCCTTACTTTCTTGATGTAGAACAGAATGAACACTATCATTTCCATCTAACTCACATAATAAACTATTTATTATCCTGATGACAGTAGTGAGATGGATTAGAGAGTTTTGAAGGCTATTTAATCTCCTGATCTGTTTAGCACCTCTGTAACCCTAGACAGCCCGGAGATAAAAACCTAACCCCAGAAGGTTATGAAAAAGGAATTGAATAAATGAAATGTAAATTGTAAATGTATAAAATAAAATTATTAATATAGCCAACAGTTAACAGACTGAGAGCTCCTTAAGGAATGTGATTATCTTTGTGGAACCTGGTACAGTGCCTGGTACATATATGTAAAATGAAAATTTATTAAGTGGAATAATTATTAAAGAAATATTTAATGTCAAACTATTCTTGAGTAGGTTAGCTTTTAGGTTTTTTATTATGAGTAATTATACGAATATATGTAATTATATTTAATTGTATACTACATATTCTACATAATTACATATGATAAATATATTTCCTTTTAGAAATTGGTTTCATCTACATAAATGGAAATCAGGTTTGAAGGACTTGTTATGTCTCACAGCAGGACTTACTTTCCACTGTTGCTCCTTCATTCGGGTTTGAGTATCCCTCTCCTTTCTGTTTGATTCTACGGATAATGCCTCCATCTTCAAATAAATCCTCTCCTTTGAAATCAAGAAGTTCAATCTAGAAAGGAAAAGGAGATTTGGCTGAGGAAAAAAACCAAACAAAGCCAATTTAATAAGGTAAAAGTTAAAAAAAAAGCAAAACTAGTCTCCTTTCATTTTATAAAATAAGACTATTAGAAATATTTATCTATGCACCTTAGTTATTGGAAAAGTAGGGGGGAAAAGAACACTGTACTTTTCAATACCTGGAAAGAACCTTCATGTGACGATAATGTCTAGGACTATATCCTGTGGGGCTGCAGTGTAAAGACAGACAGGAAATACTAGGAAAACTGCTAGTGGGCAAAGGGCCAGAGTTACGAGGTGCTGGCACAGAACAATTCTATCTGACTCTCAGGCCACTGCTTTTCTACCCCAGACTTTTGGAGTTTTGTTCTTAAAATGTAAGAATATGTCCTTTGTATCAGATCTACAATTAATTAAGAGTTTATTTTATTTAGTTAGGATGGACTAAGCATTTTATCCCTTACTTTTAAAATCTGGGTTTGCCGAATTTATTTTATCTAGTTACGATAGGCCAAACATTTTCTCTCTTACTCTTAAAATCTGGTTTTGCCAAATAAGTATAACTCAACACAGGATTGATAACATGGTATTATCATCTACTACTTTCAATCAAGAAGTGAGACCTGTGACATTTATAAACCTTTATAAAATGAAAACACTTCACAACTTGGTTTGGTTACATTTCAATAGTATTTCCAATATTTTCACGCAGACTGCTGGTCAGTTTTGAGCATGTCACATGTACACCATTCACCAGGACCTTTATTTCAAAGCCTGGTGTCGGTTGTTTATTTGGATACGATCTCTTCATGCCAGAGACACGTTTCTAAGAAAGCCCTGGCACACACTCTTTGGGTTTGTGGGAAATAATTCAAGAACCCGAGCTCCAAAATAAATAAGTTGGATCCGATTCTTAAGAGCAAGCTTAGCTCCTTCTTTTACTGTTGTTCAAAGCCAGTGCTAGAGTAAAGCAGATGCTGACAAGGCAGCATCACAGAACATACTTACTTCAAAAAAGAGAGTTGCATTTGAGGGAATTTTGGGAACACTGCCAGCTGAGCCATACGCATACTCAGGCTTACACAGTAAGTGACAGATCTCTCCTTTCTTCATGGTAGCCACCCCAATGTCCCAGGCCTTGATAACTTGGCCTAAGAGAAAAGAAAAGGTACCTGAAAACTACTGATTGTATTTAAAAATATTTCCTTTACCTAAAAAAAAATTCAAACAATTTTTAAATTTTTTACATTTTATATATACACACTGAGAAATAAGCTATGATTATTTTGAGGGCACCAGAGGCGATTCTCTGCTGAGCAACATGAAAACATATAGTATCAATTCCTAGGATAGATTTAAATCAGTTTTTCAATGATTAAAGTCTTTGAAAAGCAGCAGTAACAATGTATGAAATGTGGTTAGGTTGTATTTGCTCCTTAATTTATCATTTGAATCATAAATAATAAGTACAAGTTTTCTAGGAAAAAGCTGAACAAATTCAGTACAAAAAGTGAAATTTGTCATAAAGAAACCTAACATTTAATCGTACAGATAAAAAGGAACACACAAGAAAAAAAAACACCAGAAAACCAGAAATTTCACAACAGAGTCTGTCACAAATTCCTTATCAAAATTTAGTATCAGGGAAAAAACCCCCTAAGTATGTGCCCTTTTTAAAAGTCATAAGAACTTCAAAGCCCAGATATTTTATTTTTTGCCTCACTATCAAGTAACTAAAGGCTAGCTACTGCTCAACTGTAAAACTATGTATTAGCCTATCTAATTGCAGTTCCTCTCATATGCATCATTAAGTTTACCTTAATCATACTATATTACTCATATCACATGCAAGCAAAATACTGCTGAAGATTATCCAGATACAACCAGAATTGTACATTGACAGAGAACTACCAGAAATATAAGAAGCTGGATTTAGAAGAGGCCATGGCACTAGAGACATTATCACCAATGTCAGATGGATTTTGGCAGAAATGAAAGTAGAGGGATATCTATCTGCATTTCATTGATTATCTAAAGGCATTTGACTGTGAAGATCACAATAAATTATAGTTAACCGTGAGGAGAATGGGAGTTCCAGAACACTTGATTGTTCTTATGCAAAACCTACACTTAGACCAGGAAGCAGTCCTCAGAACAGAACAGGGAAATACTGCATGGTTCTAAGTTTGGAAGGGAGTGTGAGTCCTGTCTCCATACCTTTTCAATCTATATGCAGAACAGATCATCTGGGAGGCTGGGCTTTATGAGGAGGAATGTGGCACCAGAATTGGAGGAAGACTCATCAACAACCCATGTTATGCAGATGAGGTAACTTTGCTTGCTGAAACTGCAGAGAACTTGAAGTGCTTGTTGCAGAAGGTCAAGAACTGTAGGTTTCAATATGGATCGAAGCCCAACATCAAGAAGACAAAGATTCTCACCATTGGGTCAACTGGCAGCACCACGAAGGATGGAGAAGAGATTGAGGCTAACAGTTATAGTTTGCTTGGCTCCACAACACTTTTGGCATCAGCAGTCAAGAAGTCAAAAGACAAACTGCATTAGGTAAATCTGCTGCCAGGGACATTTCTAGAGCTCTGAGAAGCAACAATATCAGTCTAGGGACTAAGGTGTGCCTAATCCAGGCCATGGTCTTTGTAATTACTTGCTGTGCAATAGAGAGTCAGATTAGTACTAAGGATGACAGAAGAACTGATGCCTTTGGGTTGTGCTGGAGAAGAGTCTTGAACATACCATGGAATGCCAAGAAAACAAATAGGTCTGTCTTGGAGAAGGTGAAACAAAGTTTCTCCTTGGAAACTAAGATTTGAAGCTCTGTCTCACAAATTTTGGGCATGTGGTCAGGAGGGACTGATCTTTGGAGACGGACATTATGCTTGGAAGGGTGGAGGGACAGTGCAGGATAGAAGTCCCTGTATGAAATAGATTGATACAGTAACTTAGGCAATGGGTGTAGGTTTATCAGAGTCAGTGAGACTGGTTCAGGACAGGGAAGGCTTCAGAGCTGCTGTACGTAGGGTCACTATGATGACACATAGTAGGCTACTGGTGGCACATAACATCATCTTCATCAACAACAGTGTAAATAGCCACAAATTCTCTGGCAAACAGTGCTGTGTCAGCCAAAGCTTAAGTATTCAAAGTAGGATCAGGTGAACAAGGAACCAGAGAGCAACAAGTGGCACAGTACACAACATGTGGAGTGATAAACCAAAAGATTGACTATTGGGATCCACTAGCCATTTATCAGGATTGAGCTGTAAATAAAGCTTTACAGCCTCAGGAAAAGTGGACAGAGGATCATACTGAGTTGGAATCCACTGGATGGAAGAGGGGTTTGGGTTGAGAGAAATCTGTGAAAGAACACTGGGATAAGGGGAGCTCTGGCTCTGCATGTAGGTCAGAGTGGATAAAGCAAATGTTACTACCATTAGCTTAGTTCTCAAGTAGTCCAAATTTTCAAAAGGTCAGATGCTCAACTTAGTACTTTGGGCAAGTTGTCAAGAGAGGCCAGTTCTTGGAAAAAGACACTGTGCTTGAAAAGGTCAGTGAAGGAGAGGAGGGGCCTCAGTGAGATGGACTGACATAGTGACTTTATCAATGGGCTCAAGTATTTATAGAGATGGTAAGGATGACAGGGGATAGGGTATGGTCCAATCTGTTATTCAATAGTGTCACTAAGAGTTGTAGCCGACTTGACAGCACCTAGTAATAACAACAATTATTTAAAGTGCTCTGGTGAAATAGTTAGTAGGGTGTTGTGTTACAAGCCACAATGCCTTTCTTGTCTGAAACCACCAGTGGTTCCTTGGAAGAAAGATGGGCAGGTAATCTCCTCCCATGTGGTTTACAGCCTCCTGAAAAGCTGCTGGAGATTCAGCTATGAGTTGGTTCTGACTCCACAGCAGTGAGCTTTGTGTTATTTTTTTTAAAACAAGAAGCTCTAGTCTTGCAGTACATTACATATTTGGCTGCTAACCTAAAGGCCAGTGGTTGCAATATCCCAGCTGTTTTGTGGGAGAAAGATGAGGATTCTCCTCCTATAAAGATGTGCAGCCTGGGAAACCTATCGGAGGGAAGGTTTCTATGAATCAGGACCAAGTTGAAAGCAGTGGGTTTGGTTTTTGGTTTTAGAATTTAAAACAGAAAGCCGTGGTGGCATCATCAGTGATTCAAATCCACCAGTCAGGCACTGAGGGAGAAAGATAGGAAATCTGCTTCTGTTATGATTTAATAGAAACCAAATAGAGGGTTGCTGTAAGTCAGAACCAACTCCCAGGTAGTATGTTTGGCTTTGTGCTTTATTATTTAAAAGATGTATCAGAGAAAAAAAATAAAGTGAAAAAGCTATCTATCTACTAACTCTGTGTTAGATAAAATCACATCTATGTTCTTCCATATCTTTGCAGTGTGAGCTGGGGTTTAGGGTTTTTTTTTGTTTATTTATTCTCTTCTCCAGTTGTGCACTGTCAATATGGATTAGACTGGCACAAGAGATTTCCTCTCCTCCAGCAGAGCATCTGGTGGATTCGAACCATGTGACTTCGGGGTTGCAGTGAGCTGTTATTTTTTAAGAAATTAAAAACACAAATGACAGCATATTATACATTCTGTGAATCACGTTTTCATTTACAGATATCTTGACCTTCTTTCTCAATCAGGAGAAAGGAGGATGAACAGTATAGTGGTTAAAAGTGTCAGACTGCCTGGATTTGACTACTAGGTCTGCTCTTACTTGAGGCAAGTTATTTAATCTTTGTGCCTCAGTTTTCTCATCTATAAAACAACGTTAAGAAAGTTCCTGCCACAGAGTTGCTATAAGAACAACTTGATAAAACATGTCAAATGAATGACACAGGAGCTGCCATATAATACAGATTTAATAAAACCTCAGCCACCACCATCATCATGGCTGTCATCAACATAATAAATCTACCTCATTCCTAATAGCTGTATAATATTCTCTAAGGAGGAAAAATGACCTGACTACAATGTTCTAATGAGGATGCTGTTCATGTTTGCCTATGTGTGAATATCTATTGAGTATATTTCTAGAAATTACAAAAACAAGCATTTTAAATTTGATATATTATTGCCTATACCCTTCCAAAACGGGTAACCTGCTGGAGGGTCATGTATGAGTTGGTTCCAGTTAGACAGCACATAAACAACATACATGACTATACTGTGTAAACATCCCAGCATCATCAGAAGAAATCAGAAGCCAGTTGTTAATAGGCTGCTCTTTTTTTTTTTAAATTTAGGTTGTTTATTTTTCATTTCAATGAACATCTACAGAGATTTTGGGATTCCATTCATTCATTGTTGCACCCTTCTCCCC
>NW_006399767.1:25801673-25808624 GCF_000299155.1 Elephantulus edwardii | reverse complement strand
CTTAAAGGATCATGTTATGTTTCAATGTGGGCCATTAATATATATTCACAGAGCAATGAGTAAGGAAGATTGACAAATTTGAATTGTGGTCTGTGAACAGACCTCAGACTGCAGCCAGAATGATCCTTGAAGTTGAGGATGACAAGATTTTATCCCATATGCTTGAAGCATGTTATCAAGGAGGGCCAGTCCTATCCTGTTTACTAAAGTGGGGAATCAATGAATAAAAAGGAAGATCTTCAATGAGATTGACTGACACAGAGGCTGCAGGAATGGACTCAGTAGAAGCGATTGTGAGAATGGTACAAAACGGGGCAGTGTTTCATTCTGTTATATATGTTGTTATCAGGTGCCACCAAGTGACCCTATGAACATGGATTTGAACCTTGCTCTACCCTGTGCCATCTGCATCCTCTCTGTTATAATTGAGCCCATTGTTATAGTCACTGCATTAATCCATCTCATTGCGGGTCACCACAACATGCCTAAATTATGAGATGAAATTTCACCATCTAACAGCATCTTTCAGTGTAAGTATATATGCATAAACACACATGAATGCATGCATGTGTACTTATTACCAACTCTGATATATCAAGACAAATACTTTTCACAGAGTTTTAAAAAATTTTATATTGTATGTAAAATATTTTATGTATAAAATACTATACAATTTGTTCAGGACATTCAGACAATTATCAAGGACCAATGCTTTGTGCTAGGTATTAAATAAATGAAGAAAACCATTTCCTTCTTTTTTCCAGGGACCAAGTTATTTAGTATGGCTGTTGTCATAGAGTACCTTCAAATATATTCTGACTTACAGAATTAAAGGAACTCCACGTTAAAGGGCAGAACTGCCCTGCTGAGTTTTTATGGCTATGTCTTAATAGAAGCAGACTGCCAGGTCCTTCTCTGGCAAACACTAAAAGAAATAGAAACAAGAAGCACAGAGAGAATGGAGTGAATAATTCTAAGTCTACCTTGGGATGAGGGTGGGAGAAGTCAGCAAAGGCTTAATTCATAGATGGTATCTATGCCAAAGTCAGAAACATCAGTCTGTCAATTAAATCCACAGGAGCCTTAGGCTAAATAAATCAAGTTTGTGCCCTAGCTTTTCTTCTCAATTAGGAGCATTAAAGGTTCTTTTACACAGGGCTACAGATACTGAACAAAGAGCCAGACTGATATGATCACAGGCACATTTCTAAAACCTCCAACCTTGAGGCTCTCTTCAAAAGCATTTTCCTTGATTTTAAGAAATAATACACACACATTACAGGACACCTGCAAATGCAGTAAAGTACAAATACACCAAAAATCCTCTAAAATTCTAGCATGTGAGGACAACTATTACCTGTTTTTAAATTTATTTCCTTCCAGATGCACATTTATTTGCATGTTAAATATTCACATTAAAAAGTCTTAAAATTAGTACTTTTTTGTTTTTATTGACATTATATATGGGAATTTTCTTCACTGATAAATATCCAAAAGCATGGTTGTTAATCACTAGTTACGATTATCCATTTTAAGAACATACTGTAATTTCACCACTGCCTATGAACAAGCCTTTAGGTTGTCTTTTTCCTATTGGTTTTTTTTTTAAACCATTACAAAGTTTCATCTAAAATCTTCACACATTTTATTCATCTAAATCGTCACACGAATCTCTTGTTTTTGTTATGTGTCGTCGACTTAACAGCAGTGGGTTTTTTAGGTTTTCAGTGCAAAAATATGCCCAAAACCTTTTCAAGCATTTAAAAGCCACATGCAACAAGTGAAGATAATTGTGATGAAAAATTAGGTGCAAGCTGTTAATGTTATTAGATGTCATGGAGTAGAGTATGGCTCACAGGGACCCTTATGAACAAAAGATCTGAACCATGGCCTATCCTGGGCCAACTTAAGTCAACTGTTTCAAAGCCAGGGCAACATTAAAGGGCAAGTGTGAGTTTTCCATTTGTATCCCAGGGACAGCCTGTTTATTTATATACATCATATATATGTACAAACATACACACATATTCCAAATTTTATTTTAACCTAACATACATGAAAACATAAGCAGCCCCAAACTATGACATTTCTGAGTCATCACAAGTCACACCTGGACATTTCATCTCCTTGTTAGTAGTAAGATTAAACACTATTATGCAATGTCGTTGTGTGTAATCTGCTCGTATTATCATTTTCAGATGTTCACTGCCAAATAGTTAATGTTATACTTCATTGTTCAAATCACTACCATGTAACAGGCCATAAAAACATGAGAAAAGAAGAGAGACTCTATTTATATAAGAAATGACTTTTAAATAGATTTGTAGAACTAGAATCTCATTGAAAAGACATTACCCTTTGATGTACTTTAATAGTCTTATGTTAAATGGCGAAGGACCTTGTCTTTAAATATGGTTCCACTGATAAGAGTTTCTTATCACCTTTACTATTCAATCATATTCAGGATATATTACTTGCAATTTACTATGTGAATTTTTATAAAATGGAGCCAGAACAGTAAGACATTTGTAAAGCAATCAGTATCTTTTATTGGTTGTTTTACAAGTAGTGTCAATCGGGAAAAATGTGTTCTGAGTGGCCTGGTTATTTCTCTTATCCTTTGTTGTTATTGTGTACGTACTATTTAATGAATTCCAACTCACAGCAACCTTATCTTTTACATTTGGTGGTACAGTGCATTACATATTGCAATGCTAAGCAAACGGGCAGAGATTCAAATTCACCAGGTGTTCTGAGGGAGAAAGATGGGCAGTCTCCTTCCATAAAGATTTACAGCCATACTAAAACTCCCAATACTGTGAAGGAGAAGCCATGCATAAACTCTATGCTGCAGTGAGATGTAGGAGTAATCAGCTCTTAGCAACATAGTTAGAACTGCAGCTCGCAATAAACACTATTGATTTAAAGTTTTATTTAGCTTTTATTTATACGTGTTTTGGTCAATAAGGCCTTGCCACACTTTACTTGTGAGATTATTTCTTTGTTGTTTCATTATTTATTATGTACAATTTGTTGATTATTCCCTTCTATTCCAATATTAAACTGAAAATTGTGATTCACTCTCATTGAATCATTGCTTAGCTTTGTATGATAATTTGTTTCTATATATTTTTATTCTTTTTTTCATACTTTCAGAGCTTTACAAAAGGAAAAAGTGAGAGTCAGTCTATCTATCTATTGCTCTATCTATCATCTATCTTCTGAAATGTTTTTTGAGGATAAAATTTTTCTTAGTGATT
This sequence comes from Elephantulus edwardii, assembly GCF_000299155.1. Classification (NCBI taxonomy): domain Eukaryota; kingdom Metazoa; phylum Chordata; class Mammalia; order Macroscelidea; family Macroscelididae; genus Elephantulus; species Elephantulus edwardii. Next base: position 25,805,364 of record NW_006399767.1, on the reverse strand, counting down.
AATGAACACAATGGTGAGATTCAATCACTATGTTAAACGTGTGATTGTGACAGCAAAACAAATCCCCCTGAATAGCTGTTTGCCAGATCCCTCTGGGGAAGCTAAGCAACAATCAGATGGCAGTTTCAGAAAGATATGTCCTACCATCTAACCCTCTATTGGTCTCTCTCCTCTTCTTCAAAAAGTTGGTCCTAGTGATTACAGGCCATGCATTAAACAGGAAACAATAATAAATGTGTCAAACATATACTTCCAAAAAGGAACTTAAAAACTGCTGGTACATGTTACATACAAAACTACTTAATGCCACATGAGCAGAGAAACAGAAGTTTGGTTTTGGTACTTCTGTTGTTCTTGGTGTTCAGTTGTACAAGACAATTCATAGTGACCCTATGAACAAAAGATCTGAACTTTGTCCTATCCTGTGCCATTGTCACAATCTCTGACACACCTGAGTTCACTGTTTCAGTCACTCTATCAATCCACCTGGCTGACGGTCCTCATCTCCTTTGCTGTCTTCTCCACCTTTCCAAGTATGATGATATTCCATGAAATAGCCTCTCCTAGCAACATGCCCAAGGATTATGAGATGAAGCTTTATAATCTTTATTTCAAAAGAGCACTCTGGCTACACTTTCTCCAAGACATACATGTTTGTTCTTTTTGCAGTCCCTGGCATATTCAGTACTCTTCTCTATCACCACAATACAAAGCCATCAATAATTCTTCTGTCATCCTTATTCATTGATCTCTCAGAAAGACAGCAAGTGACTGAAAAGACCATGGCCTGGATCAGGTGTACCTAAGTCCTCAAACTAGCATCACTGCTCCTCAATAATTTGGAGAGGTTCCTGATTGCACTTTCCCAGTGAAATACATCTGATCTCCTTACTGCTGGTAATAAGTGTATTGACTGTGGGTCCAACCAAGTAAAATGAAGTTGTTGACAACATCAATCTTTCCTCCATCTATCATGATGTTGCTTATCAGTCCAGTGAGAACTTTTTTTTACACATTGAAATGCAATCCATATTGAAGGTGCAAACTTTGATCTTCTGCAAAAAGTGTTTCAATTTCTCCTCACTTTCAGCAAACAAGGTTGTGTCATTTGAATAATGAAGATTACTGATGAATCTTCCTCCAATCCTGATGCCACATTTTTTTTTCTCCATAGTCTAGGTTCTCAAATATTTGCTCAACATACAGACTGAACAGGCATGGAGAAAAGCTACAACCCTGATGCACACCTTTCTTAATTTTAACTGTATAGGGTTCCCTTGCTCTGTTCACAAAACAGCCTCTTGCTTTAGGTATAGGATTTGCACAAGCACCAATAAGTGTTCTGAGATTCTCATTCTTTTCAATGTTAGCCATAATTTGTTATGATCCACCCAAATGCCTTTACATAGTCAATAAAGCACAAGTAGATATGCTTCTGATGTTCTTTGCTTTCAGCCAGGATCCATCTGACAATAGCAATGATATCCCTGGTGCCAGGGCCTCTTATAAAATCAATCTGAACTTCTGGCAGTGCTCTATGTACTGTTCCAGCCATTTAAAAATTATCTTCAGCCATATTTTACTTGCATGTGATATTAATGATACTGTTTATAATATCCACTTCCTGTTGGATCACCTTTCTTTGGAAAAGGAACAAGTATGAATCTCTGCCAGTCAGTCAGCTAGACAGCTGTCCTCCAAATTTCCTGGCATAGACTGGTAAGCATGAAAAAAAGGCTACATTGGTCATTTGAAACATGTCCATTTGTATCCCATTGATTCCTGGGCCCTTATTTCTTGCCAATGCTTTCACTGCAGCTTGAACTCTTTCCTTCATTACCACTGGTTCTTGAAAATATATTTCCTGAAATATTTCAGTGTCAGCCTGCTCTTTTTGGTACAGTGATTCTGTGTAGTCCCTTCTATCTTCTTCAGATGCTTCCCGAATCATTCAAGGTTTTGCCAATAGTACATTTAAATATTGTGACTCAAGGCTTAAATGTTTTTCAGTTCTTTCAGCATAAGAAAGGAAAAGCAATTCTTCTCTTTTTATTCTCCAATTCTAGGTCTCTGTTTAATATTTTGCTTTGTCTTCTTAAGCTGCTCTTTTACTTTAGCATTTCTTCCTTCTGTTTTGGCTTCTTGATGTTCTAGTGAAATTTTCAGGGTTTCTTCTGACATCCATTTAATTTTTTCTCCCCTTCCCTCTGTCTTTATAGTGACTTTTTGCTCTCTTCATGGATGATATTCTTCCTTGATATTATCATCCCACACCTCATCTGGTCTTCAATCATTGTTAGTCAATGCTTCAAATCTATTCATTTTTTTAAATTTAAATATAAATTTTATTTTATACTGGTTTACTTACAAAGTTCGTATCCATTGTTTTTCATACTCGATCTTTCCCATTTCTTCTACCCACCTCTCCATCCACCCATCAAATTATGCGACCCTATGATTGATTCTCCCACCTCAACCCGCCCATCCTCACCCCTCTGCTCCCACACTCTCCCTCCCTTGGATCCTCACACATTCTATAATAATAGTCTTATACAGTATTTGTCCTTGTTGGACTAAGTTTACTCAGCATAATGCTCTCCAGTCCCTCCCAAGTTAGGTAGTTATTTACAAAATCATTACCCTTGCATGTTGCATAGTATATCATCATGTGAATATACCATAATTTCTCAATCTATTTGATTGTGTTTGGACATTTGGGCTGTTTTCCATGTTCTTGCGATGGAGAATAAAGCTGCTATGAACACTGGTGTACAAGTCTCCATTTGTGCCTTAGTTCTCATTTTTTCAGGGCATACACCAAGCAGTGGAATAGCTGCATTGTACGGAATTTCTGCATTCAGCTTTCTGAGGAAACACCAAACTGCCTTCCAGAGTGGTTGTACCATTTTACAAATCCCACCAACAATGTATAATAAATCGTATTTTGCCACATCCTCTCCAACATTTATTACTTGTTGTCCTGTTAAACTTTGCCACTCTTACTGGGGTTAGATGTTATCTCACTGTGGTTTTGATTTGCATCTCTTTTATTGCCAGTGATTTTGAGCATTTCTTCATGTGTCTGTTGGCCATCCAAATGTCTTCCTCTGTGAGAAGTCTGCACGTCTTTTGTCCATTTTGTAGTTATGTGATCAATCTTTTTCTTGTGGAGGCACTGCAATAGTCTATACACTTTTGATATGAGATAAACCTATTTGTCAGATGATTTGAAATTCAGGTGGGATACATTCAAGATCATATTTTGGTTCTTGTGATCTCCTTCTCTTTTACTGACACTCTACTTTTCCAAGCCTGGTGTCCTTTTCCAATACGTCCAAAATATGTGACATGAATCTTTACCATTGTTACCTCCAATGGAACATTATTGTTGCACTTTTCCCAACACATGTCTGTTTGTCCTTTTGCCAGTCCATGGGATATTCAGTACTCTTCTCTAACAACACAACTCAAATGAATCTATTCTTCTCCTGTCATCTATATGCACTGTCCAGCTCTCAGAAGCATGGCAGGTGATTGGAAAGACTGTGGCTTGAATTAGGCACACCTGAACCTTCAACTGAAAATGTGAAAAAGTACATAAAGTCTCAATGCACTGTACTTTTTCCTTCTTTGTGCAAAAGTATGTGTTAGGCAATTTTCTTCGGATTTAAAAAAAATGAAGCATTTATTT
>NW_006399767.1:25793936-25800574 GCF_000299155.1 Elephantulus edwardii | reverse complement strand
ACACACACACACACACACACACACACACTAATAATAAAAAATAATTTTAAAAGGAATATGTGATTAGGTATTATTGTCATGACAGGAGTCCAGAACAAAGGCTGCATAGTGGAGTGGACCTGGGGGGAGGGACTGTAAAACAATGAAAGAATTTTTCTTTTACTTTTCAAAGAGAAGAGTGTACTGGGGGCAAGGGGTGGCAGGGAGAAAAGTACAACAATGAATGAAAGGAAACCCAAAGTATCTGTAAATTTTCATTAAAATTAATTAAAAAAAGAGGAAAAAGAAAAAAATAATTTTGATGGTTAATATTGTGTGTCATATAGTCCAAATCCTCAAATTAATATAACTATCCTATGAGTTGTCAACTCTACCCTCTATGGAGTTAATGAGGTAGGATTAGCGGTAGTTCTGTGAGGATATCATCAGTGTGATCTGATCTCATGAAGGGGTATTCTCCTTAAGAGAGCTGCAGAGCTTCAGTTGTAGTCCACAAGACTTTTTTGGACTCCGCTGGCCAACGACCTAGACTTGTTAGCGTCTTCAGGCACTTGTTTTCCTGAGGTCTGACTCACAGACCTGGACTTCCCAGCCTCTACAAGCACATGAGCCATTTCTTTGAAATTTCTCTCTCACTCTTTATATATATATATATACTAAATTATATATATATATACTAAATTATATATATATACTAAATTATATATATAAATGAAATTAAAAGCTTTGCTCTTTAAAAGACCAATTAAAAATAAGGCAAACCAGAGACAAGAAGAACATAACGTACTTGCAAAACATGTCTAACAACTACTTGCCTTACTCAACAAAATTCAAGACATGACTTTTTAAAATGGGTAAAAGGTCTGAGGACGCTTCACAAAATACGTAAATGACCACTAAATACAAGAAAAGATACAATCAACATTACTAATCACAAGGAAAATGTAAATTAAAACTACAGTGAGATATTATTTCATACCTGTGTAGAATGTTAAATTTAAAAAGTCTGACAATATAAAGTGTTGACAGCAATATAAACAAACTAAAAAACTCATGCACTGCTGCTGAGACAGGAAAACAGTACTGTCATTTTGAAAACTAGTACTGCAATTCCTTGTGAAGTTAAAAAAATACTTAACCATATGATCAACAATTCTGTTTCAAAAAAAAAAACAAAAACAAACAATTCTGTTTCAAGGTATTTAGTTACCTAAAATAAATAAAAGCACATATCCAATAGGCTTGTATGTGATTGTTAATAGAAATATCATTCATTACAGCCCAAATTTAAAACAATCTCAATGTCCAATTTTTCAATGATTGAACAAATTGTGATATTTGTATACTGTGGAATACTACTCAGCTATTTAACATGCATGTCACTTAAAATCATTACGTTAAGTGAAAGAAATCAAAGACCAAAACAACATGGAATTTCATTTACAAAAAATTCTAGAAAAAGCAAAACTATAGTATCAAAAACTACATCAATGATTGCCCGGAACAGAAAAGAATGACTGTAAAAACAACACAAAAAACCCCCCCTTTTTTAGGGTGAAAGGTTTAGTCTGTATTTTTAATGACTTGGTGTGGTACGGTCTAAGTACATCAAACTGCACCCAAAATGAGTGAATTTTCCTTTCTACGACAATGGCACTAAAAGTGAGGAAGGAAAGCTCCTGCCCCTCCCCAAAATGAAGCCAAAGCAAAGGCATTAAGGGCCAAGAAGGCAGTCCTGAAGGGAATCCACAGCCACAAAAAAAAGAGATCCGCACATCACCCATCTTCTGGTGGCCTAAGATGCAGAGACTCCAAAGGCAGCCCAAATATCCAGGAAGAGTGCCCTCAGGAGAAAAGCTTGGCAATTATGTCATCATCAAGTTTCCCTGACCACTGAGTTAGCCATGAAGAATATAACAATACACTTATGGTCTCTGTGGATATCAAGGCCAACAAGCACCAAATTGCACAAGCTGTAAAGAAGCTCTATGACATTGATGTGGCCAAGGTCAACACCTTGATTAGGCTAATGGAGATGTGGCCAAGAACACCACCTTGATTAGGTGTGATGGAGAGAAGGCGGCCTATGTTTGACTTGTTCCTTCTATGATGCTTTATATGTTGCCAACAAAATTAGGTGTGTCAGAGACAATGAAATTGGTTCAAGGTAGAGCAGAGTTCAGAGCTGTTGTAAATAGGGTCTCTCTCTATGAGCTGAAGTTACCTCAAAAGCACTTAACAACTTAACAACAAACTGAGTCCAGCTAGCTAATTCTAAATACAAATTTTTCACACCAAAATTAGAGAGTAAAATTTCTTTTATGTAAGTAATACTTTGATAAAAATTCAAGAAACTTGGGGGGGAGGGCTGGGTGGGGAGAGAAGTGCAGCAATGAATGAATGGAAATCCAAAATCTCTGTAAATGTTCATTAAAATTATTAAAATAGGCTCTCTGCTCCTTGTCGATCCAGATTGCCCTCTCTTTTTGCGTAGCCTTAGCCACATCCCTGAGACACGATGGTGAAGGTCGGAGTAAATGGATTTGGCCGTATTAAGCACCTGGTCACCAGGGCTGCTTTTAAGTGGGTATTGTCGCCATCAATGATCCTTTCATTGACCTCTACTACATGGTCTATATGTTCCAATATGATTCCACCCATGGCAAGTTCAACGGTATTGTCAAGGCTGAGAATGGTAAGCTGGTCATCAATGGGAAAGTTATCACTATCTTCCAGGAGCGAGATCCCACTAACATCAAGTGGGGTGATGCTGGTGCTGCGTATGTTGTGGAGTCCACTGGTGTCTTCACAACCTTGGAGAAGGCTGGGGCTCACTTGAAGGGTGGTGCCAAACGGGTAATCATCTCTGCTCCTTCTGCTGATGCCCCCATGTTTGTGATGGGCGTGAACCATGAAAAGTATGACAACTCTCTCAAGATTGTCAGCAATGCCTCCTGCACCACCAACTGCTTGGCTCCCCTGGCCAAGGTCATCCATGACAACTTCAGCATTGTAGAGGGGGGACTCATGACCACAGTCCATGTCATCACTGCCACCCAGAAGACTGTGGATGGCCCCTCTGGAAAGCTGTGGCGTGAAGGCCGTGGAGCTGCCCAGAACATCATCCCTGCGTCTACTGGCATGCCAAGGCCGTGGGCAAGGTCATCCCTGAACTGAATGGGAAACTTACCGGTATGGCTTTCCGTGTCCCCACCCCCCAATGTGTCAGTTGTGGACCTGACCTGCCATCTGGAGAAAGCTGCCAAATATGATGACATTAAGAAAGTAGTAAAGCAGGCATCAGAATGGCCCCTCAAGGGCATTCTGGGATACACTGAAGACCAGGTTGTCTCCTGTGACTTTAACAGTGACACCCACTCTTCCACTTTTGATGCTGGGGCTGGCATTGCCCTGAACGACCACTTTGTCAAGCTCATTTCCTGGTATGACAATGAATTTGGCTACAGCAACCGGGTGGTTGACCTGATGGTTCACATGGCCTCCAAAGAATAAGAGCCACTTGGATCACCAGCCCCAGCAATAGCACTAGAAGAGAGAGACCCTCAGCTGCTGAGGAGTCCTTGCCCCAACTTGATCCTCTCACACCCCTGACACAAGTTTCCATCAAATCCCCCTGAGAAAGGGGAGGGGCTTGGCGAGCCCATCTTCTCATATACCATCAATAAAGTACACTGTACTCAGCCAAAAAAAAAATTATTAAAATAAAAAAAGGCGGGAAAAAATTGAAGAAACTTAAACACAAATGTTAATATGACTTCCACCTACACGATTCTAAGCAAATTATTTATTGTTGTTATGTGCCGTTGAGTTGCTTGCAACTCATAGTGACCCTATGTACGACAGCTCTGAACCCCATGCCAACTTTATTATCTCTGATACACCCAGTAATGGTTAACTATCCCATAGGACTGGTATGAGATCGGTCTGAGATAATGCATGTAATATCCTTGGGCTGGCATTACAAACCCTGAAAAAGCATTGATTATTGATCTTTCAACCTGTAGATTACTACTCTTATCCCAATATGGTAATGGATGACTAGGTGACCAAGTGTTTTAACTAATTACCAGGATCATTAAACAATAAATAAAATATTAACATAAAAGCAGGTCACTAGTATTCACTTCATTATAATTTACTCTTTAAAAAGAGGGAAATACAGGCAATGTGAAGAATTTAAAATTATTGGTTTGTATCTCATCTCCTCAAATCTCAAGGAGTAATATAGTAAGTTGAATTTTTAATGTCTTGTCACGCAACTGTCAAGGACTTTCGTTCACAGGATCGCTAGGAGTCGCCTACGACTCGACGGCACTTAACAACAACAACAACAACAACAACAATTGCTAGTTATAGTCACATTATCAAGGACACCCAACCAACTTCAGTGAAATTGCTATCAGATAGGCAAAGGGGTATAAGTGCAATGCTATGTATAACTTAGCTTACTCACAAGGGCATAGGTAGAAAGAATTCCTTCATTCCCCAAATTTCTCTCTCTCCAAAACATTCTTATTTCAACTTAATTTTAAATGGGTTAGGGCAATAAGTCTGTAAATTCAGAACTTGTAACAAAAATACAGTAAAGAAATCCCAATTCTTTATTCTAATTTCTGAAACAGAATGTACAGTGGTAACTATAAGTTCTTTTAGATTGATTCTATTTTGGCTTTCAAGACTTCCTGGACTTAAAAAAGATGGATTATGTGTTGTTTCAAAACATCAGTATACAAGTGTAATAAACAAAGGTAGTAAGGGCCCATTCTACTTTCACCAGTTCTTATCATTCCATTATAAAGCCAATGAAGAATCCTAATTCTCTATCAACAGTAGTAATAAATATCTCAGTATTTATATATTCACGTATATATACATATATATTTTATATTCAAATATATATATTTTCATCTTCAGTCATCAATATTCACCTAGGCTGAATGCTAACCAGTGATAGGTACTATTTAATCTTCATCTTAATATTTCCATCTTATAGATCAGGAAACCAAACACAGAATGTAAAAAGTGATGCAGAAAGAAAGATGGACAAAAATGTACACACTGTATACACAAAATGAATCATCACATTTATGGTATGTATTTTTTTCAAAATTATTTTTACATGTAAGTTCTTAAAATTCTATGCTAAATATTAAAATACAACAGAATCCCAAAATTAGTATGAGTTTCCATATAAATATTTGCATTTATTTTTGAGAGGTAAAATATAAAAGACCAACAGAATTAAAAAGATATTTACGTTATAGTCCATTTATATTATTCTTCTGCACTTTGATAACATCATTACTGCTATAAAATATAAAACCATAAGGCCCCCAAGTCAATGTTTCTTATTTTACAGACAACTGAATAAATTTTGTTATAAAAATTTTACCAGAGGTTTTGTCTCCATCATACTATTTCTAATTATCCTCTTAAACCCATTGCTTTTGAGTCAAGACTGACGCAGGGCTCTCTGTCCATTTCTGAGGTTGTAAACAGCAAGGGAAGAGACTGCCCATCTTTCTCCAGCAGAGCTGCTCATGGAGTTGAATAGTTAGAGGTACAGGGTTAGGTTAGCAGGGTTAGTTCCTACGGGCTAGGCTAGTTCCTTTATATATCTCAAGGCAGTATATTATTATGTGCCATACAGTTGCCTGCTACTCTTAGCAACCCTATGCACAACAGACCTATACCCTGCTCTGTCCTGTGCCAATCTCACTGTCTCTGACACACCTAATCCTATTACCCCAGACACTGCATCAATCCATCTCATCAAGGACCTTCCTCTCTTGTGCTGTCTCTCCACTCTCTCAAGCATGATGTCCCTCTCCAAGGACTGGCTCCTCCTTGCAACATGTCCGAAGTATGTCAGACTAAGCCTCAGAATCCTTGCCTCCAAGGAGCAGCCTGGTTTCACCCTCTGTAGGTCAAACCTGTTTGTTCTCCTAGCAGTCCATGGTATATTCAATACTCTTCTCCAGAGCCACAGCTCTAAGGCATCGATTCTCACTGCAATCCCAGGAGTGCACGGTTCAAATCCACCAGATGCTCTGCCAGGAAAGGAGGGACAATCTCCTCCTGTACCAGTCAGATCCGATTTGACGGTACACACACACACAAAATAATAAAATAATTTAAAAAAAAAATATATATATATAAAAGGCATCGATTCTTCTATCATCCTGAGTCATTGTCCACTTCTCTGATGGATAGCAAGTAATTGCAAAGGCTATGGCCTGGATCAGGCACACCTTAGTTTGCAGACTGGAGAGGTCTCTGACAGCAGACTTTCCCAATGCAATTCATCTTTTCATTTCCTAGCTCCTGGTACCAAGAGTGTTGATTGTGGAGCCAAGCAATCTAAAGCTGTTTAACAATCTTAAAAGGTTTTTTCCCCCATCTCTTATGCTTTACAGAATCCTGGTGGGTGGTGTGTTACCTGGTGGGTGACTGTGCTAGGTGCTCCATGGGAGAAAGATGATGAGTCCACCCCTGCAAAGGTTTACAGCCTTGTAAGCTCTCAAGGGGGTCATCATGAGTGAGAATAGACTCAACAGCAAGTGGGTTTTGTTTTGTTGTACTCTTTAAAATATTCAAGGATGGAATCATAGACTCAA
>NW_006399767.1:25779306-25793800 GCF_000299155.1 Elephantulus edwardii | reverse complement strand
CGATTTTACATCTTTAAAAAGGAGGATACAAGAGAGTTAGGTGGCTTACTCAAGTTAACATGCCACAGGGAACAGAAGAGAAGGCTTTACTTCCTAACACTTGTGGGGGGGAGTGCTCTTCCCTCACTGTCTCTAAGAAGGTGTCATAGATATCGAGCCATCTGAAAACCACTTCATTTCTCTCCTAACTTACAATTTTAGAAAAAGAACGAAAAAAAAATTTTTTTTACTATGTTCAACAATCTTGGAAACACAGAAGGCTCAGTCACCACCAACTTTTCACTGTGAAAAACTGGATAGAGAGGTGGCTATATAAATTCTCAACTCCACTTGCCAAGATAACTGCTGAGAGAAGATCTATTATCTCAAATATATCAACTTTTTTTCCAAAAAGATTTCTAAAATCAGGGACATCTGATAAGGCCAGCCACTCTGAGGTCATCTAAATGATGCCACATCCTTGCTGGTAGCTTGGAAGATTCACATCCCTAAATCAACAAAAATGAAAACTTCTAAAATGTATAATCATCTGTATTTGATTGTGATTATTATCTCACACACACCCGTAACTCACTAGGGACTCAGAGAAAGGTACTAAAAGAGCAAAAGCACTAAAGGCTGGAAAGAACATAGTGCATGGGAGCAGAAAGCACAAACACAAGTGACGAGGGAGGACAGAGGCAGAGCTGAAATCCTCTTTTGTGATTTTAATGCCTAGATCCATGCTTACTTAGCAATTCAACTAGGTGCTCAATCAGGAAAAGAAAAGGATTTATAGTCAACATCAAGCTGTAGTGGTGAACAGAAAAATTACTACTGTCTTTTCTCCTGTACATAATCTGGGAATGAGCTAGATGACAAATGAGAGTAAGAAGTGATGATTCAAGCACTAAAGCCAATAAGAAACATGGTCCAAAAAGTTCACTTTGCTGTATGTTCTACTATTCCCTTATGTTGTTGCTGTTATGTGCTACTGAACTGGCAGTGACCCACAGCTGACTCTCTGATCAGTTTTCATAGACTGTAAATTGCACAGGAGGAGACTGCCCATTTTTCTCCAGAGGAGCAGCTGATGGATTCAAACCCTGTGCCTTTGGGTTGGCAGTGTAACTGGCCAATAAAGATACTGAATTAGTAAATGGTAAACAGTTAATACAAAGTACTTGTACAACGTTTTAAAATATTTGAAAAGAAATTAGTTAAAAACACATTTTAGATTTATAAATAGCAATTCTTTCATCTTATATTCTGAATGACCTCTTTAACTCTTAAACTAAGATAAGCACCTGACTTATGGCTATTGATAAGATACCATATTCTCAAAATTCAAACTCACTGTCACTGAGTCAGAACGGACTCACTAGTCAGCCCTGTATTGGGTTTCCAAGGCTATAAATCACATGGAAGGAGACTGTTCATCTTCACCAAAGTAGCCAGGACATTAGAACTGCCAGAGAAGTGAAGCCTTTGGATTAGCAGTGCTAATCCCTGCCAGAGCTCCCTTAAGTACTACTAGAAACTTTCAAAATTGATTAACACATTGCCGCACACTTTTAAATTGATGACCATGCTTAGAAACACTATGCCGTCATTTGCGGCAACGTGTTAATTTAAAAGTAACCTCACACTAATAAGAAGTCACTTTTATGAAAAAGAACTTTAAAAAAAAATCAATGAGAAAAGTAGCACTGTTTATAATATTTTTACAAATCTCTTCAGTATTTGATAACCAGATTTTCAAATTTACTTTTGCATTCAATATGATTTAATTTTGATTGAAGTACAAGGAAAAAATGTACCACCACAAAGATATATACAATAAAACCTGCAAAAGCTGGAATTCAGTGTCAGGCAGCCATCTGTCAGAGAAGCAAAACATTTTCTACTAATGGAGTGATAGAAAAGTAGTAAGACGACACCCTGTCAAGCTAAAAAATCCCTGCCAGATTTGAAAAAATAAGGCAATCCCATTGAGTTCTGTCTGCTTCTCATAGTTTTCACTGTGAGAAAATGAATGAATATTTAAACAGCCTTTTCAGATAATTGTGAATTAATTCCCTGATACTACATCAAAACTGGGTAAGTGGTAATAAAATTTTGTAGCTTTTGGAATCTAGAACCCAAATAATGAACATTCACTTTGTTACATTAATACTTACTGCTCTATGTTGAACTAGTGTATGTTAATCTGTGAATATTCTCAACAACAAAAGACAAAATAAATTTTAAAGGAAAATATTAGGATAATAACAACAACAAAAATTTATGTGTCTACCTTACACTTTGACTGGATCATTTATCTTTTAGTCATCCCTGGGAAAATATTGGTTACTGAATTCTAAATGTTCAGATCTTTTAAATGTAATAACTTCATTCTACAATACTAAAAACTCACATACATTAATATTATGACTGATCTTATCACAACTCTTTCAAATTTGGGGAAGCTGTCACAGTCAGGGAAACAAATACAAATTTTCTAAGATTGTCACTTTTCACTTGACAGTTGAAATTTTATCAATAGCAACAGACATTGTTACTTGTTTTCCTAAAGTGATGCGCTCACTTGAGTAATTTAAGAAAATATCTGCCAAGCACCAGAGTCTGAAGAATCATAGATGGGCTGCCAGTTGTTCTTTCAAATAAAAAATGGTATTTCACTGGGGGGAAAAAACCCCAACACCACAGCTAGCTAAGCTTCCAACTGAAATAAGTGTACAAGAGCTTTCCCTTGAGACAACCAGGGCATTTTGCTTTCTGTAGTCATACTTTTCCATACCAAAATGAGGTGCAAGTAAAAAGTTTGAATTTAATAAAATTACTAATTTCTACTACTTTATCAAGGAGTTCTGGTGGCCTTCTGGTAAGAAGCTGTGCTGCAATCCCAAAGGCACGTGGTTTGAATCCACCAGTTGCTCCACAGGAGAAAGATGGGCTATACGCTTCCATGTGATACACTGTCTCTGAAAACCTGCTGGAGGCTCAGCTATTGGTCATCTCTGACTCAATAGCACACATAACAATTGTTTTATCACAAATACATTAGGTGAAAGTGGCATGTTTTATCCTCATTTTCTAAAAAGTAAATAAATGAACCAAAAAAAACAGAGAGAGAGAGAGCAACCTCTCTCTGGTGGCACTGCCTTGATTTGTAGTACAGTACCAACAGTTTGAATGATTATAATTTTTTAATCATCATAGCAAGCATCAACATAGTAAAAAGGCAAGTTGCGTACCATTGAGTCACAACTGACTCACAGATGTCCCTCCAGCAGGTTTTCAGAGGCAATAAATCATATGGGAGGAGACAGCCCATTTTTTTCCTGCAGAACAGCTGGTGGATTCGAACCGCATACCTTTTTGTTGGTAGCATAATTCCTTACCACTAAGCCAATAGATGGCACCTAACAACAAGAAGCCACTCAAGCATTATGAACATAATTTCTCACAACATGGATTCCCTGAAAGTATCTCAGAGACCATCAGGGGTCTGTGAGCCAGACTTTGAGAATTACAGTTCTGAAATACATTTACTACTGGCCAGACTGCATCTGTATAATACAAATCAAAATAAGCACAACACAGAAAATACCCTCTTACCTTTGCCAAGACTAAACACAAATGGCTCATTTCTATCATGACTGGAATCAAACTTCTTTCCATTTGACAATTTTCCTTTGTAATGGACATAAACTTTGTCTCCAATCATTGGTGTTTCCTCACTAGTACCCACTCTTTTGACAATCTAGAAGAAACAAACATTAAGAAAAAGGAGCATTATGCTAAGTAAACTAACTCAGTCCCATAGGTCAAATACTGCATAAGTGCATTCTTGTAGAAATAGTAAGTAGTAAAATGTGTCTAAGGATCTAAAGGGGGAGGGGAGAGAAAAAAGGTGAGGATGGTGGGAGGTAATCATAGGGTCACACAATTTGTGGGTTGAAGGAGGGGTGGGTAAAAGAAATGGGAAAGATTCTGTGTAAGAAAACAACGTATATGAACTTTATAAGTAAACCAGTATAAAATAAAAATTTTATTTAAGAAAAAGGAAAAAAAGGTGCAACTTTTTACTTTTTAACCAGAGAATTAATAAACTCACATAATTCATTCAATATTACTTAGGCAGATTTACAATTAGAGTATTATGTTATTTCTAAGAGTTTCTTTTACAGCTTTCTCAATAATGCTCACTACTAGATAATTATCCTTTATGAATCTATATCTTATATGTTGCATTTAAATTTAGAGAGTGCTGGCAGCTTAGTGGTAAGGAGCTGAGCAGTCAATTCAAAGCATACAGCTTGAATCCACTAGCTGCTACACTGGAAAAAGATGGGCAATCTTCCCCAGTGCAATTTACAGCCCCTGAAAACCCACTGGAAGGTCAGGTATGAGTAAGTTCTGATTCTACAGGACACAGCAACAATAACATTATTTTATGTTATTATTAATCATACTATTTATTCCTATAAAACAATTAATCAATAGATCCTGCTTGATTGATTCATTATGCCTTGTTACTCTGACACTAAAATGTCTCGGCACAAAGACTTGAGAATTACTCCATATACAAACAAACAGAGACTGGTGAACTTTTAAAGACACACAAAATGTCTAACACGCTATTTCAAAGGTAAGATTTTATTTAATTCTCTCCTTTACGCCTTTGGAATTTTAGAAGGTTTAACTTCCTGGTATAACAGGTTATTTTTCCACTCTTTGAAGAATATTCAATTTGTAAAAAAACCCCAACAGTTTGACACAATACTAAGTAACTTGGTATTTTAATAAATAAAATGTCAAAACAAGAAAATCCAAGTTGAAAAATATTTAGCTATCATAAAATCTAGTATATTTCTTTTGCTCTTGGTAGAGCAAACCACTAATGCCAGTCAATCAGTTCTGGGAAAATAAAATCCAGGAGTGTGGTGGTGTTAATGACTCTATCAATCATCTACGCAAAACTAGTAACTTTTAATAGATGGCAGAGGATGATAGCTAACATCTATATTTGGGGGAAGGGTATAAATTGCAATCTAAATAACTCAGTTATTTATTAACTTCTAACTTCTCTGAGACAATAGCCTCTGCCTCAGATCTATATTAACATATGAATAGATAGAATTAGATTCAACAACATGATTAGCTCAAGAGTGGAAACACTCTTTAAAGGAAATCATTACTGTCCTTTTAAGATTTAAAAGTGGAGAAGAAAAGAATTTAGCTGCTATTCAAAAGGTTTGCATTTCAAACCCACCAGTCCCTCCACTGCAGAAAGCTACTGCAATCTGCTTCTGTAAAGATTTACAGCCTTGTAGACCCTATGGGCAGTTCTACTCTGTCCTATGGGGTCTCTTAGCTGGAATGGACTCTGACAGAAGGTACACAAAAGTCAGAGAATCTATGAACAATCCTCATGTTGGGAGAATATGCATTTCTAGGATTATAAACAAGTAACTGGGCATATGGGACAAATGGCTATCAGATCATCAGGCACCGGCAAGCGATACAGAAGTACACTACTTTTTGAGAAAGCGCCATACTGCCTTCCATCGTGGTTGCACCATTTTACACTACCACCAATAGTGAATAAGGGTTCCAGTTTCTCTGCAACCTCGTCAGCAGTTGGTGTTTGCTGTTCTGTTAAATTTTGCTCTTCTTAATGGGGTGAGAGGATATCTCATAGTTGTTTTGATTTGCTCTTAGAGCTAGGGATTTTGAATATTTCTTCATGTATTTGTTCACCATCTGAATGTCTTCTTTGGTGAAGTGTCTATTCATATCCTGTGTCCATTTTTCAATTGGGTTGTTTTCCTTTATCTTGTTGTGGTGCTCAAGTATTTTATGAATTCTCGATAAAGTTCCTTATCAGCCATGAAAAATATCAGACAAGAAAATATTTTTTTCCCAGTCTGTAAATACCATTTGACCCAGTAATTCCACTACTGGGAATTTACCCTAAAGAAACTAGAACTGCCACCCAAGCAGATATATGCTCACCCATGTTTAGTGCAGCTTTGTTCACAATAGCAAAGAGTTGGAAACAACCCAAGTGCCCAAACAAACGAATGGATAGAGAAGCTTTGGTATAGTCACACAATGGAATACTTATGCTGCACTGAAAAATAAAGAACTCATGAAATATTATACAAAATGGATGACCCTGGAGTACATTAGACTGTGTGAAATATCTCAGTCACAAAAGGACAAATACCGCCTAGTGCCACTGTTGTAATGTGGGACTGACATAGGAGTTGGGGGGAAACTAAGAGGTGATAAATAATGTTTACTGCATTGAAACAGATGAGGGAGAGAACTGTTTAAGAGGAATATATAATTAGGTATTAATGTCATGATAAGAGTCCAGAATGAAAGCTGCATAGTGGAGTGGACAGGGGGCCAGGGGATTGTATAACAATTTTTATTTTTATTTTTTAACTTTTCAAAGAGAAAAGCAAACTGGAGGAGGAGGGGTGGGTAGGGAGGAAAGTGTGTAACAATGAATGAGTGGAAATCCAAAGTCTCTGTAAACTTTCATTAAAATAAAATAATTTCTGGTTCTTTTTCATGGTGCTGCTGGGGCAGTGGGCTACTTTACCATGAAGCTGAACATCTCTTTCTCCACCACTGGCTGCCAAAAACGTGGACAATGAATTCAAACTTCATACATTTTATGAGAAGCGAATGGCCACAGAAGTTGCTGTTGATTCTCTCAGTGATGAATGGAAGGGATATGTTGTCCAGATCAGGGGTGGAAACGACAAGCAAGGTTTTCTCAGGAAGCAGGTGTCTTGACCCATGGCTGAGTTTGCCTGCTGCTGAGTAAGGGGCACTCTTGTTACAGACCACGGATAACTGGAGAGAAGAAGTGCAAATCTGTCTGGGATTGCCAATCTGTGGATGCCAATCTGAGTGTTCTTAACTTGGTCACTGTCAAGAAAGGGGAAGAGGATATCCCAGGACTGACTGATACCACTGTTCCTCATCGCCTGGGGCCCAGGAGAGCCAGCAGAATTTGCAAACTCTTCAATCTCTCCAAGGAAGATGATGTCTATCAATTATGTTGTGAGAAAGCCACTGAACAAAGAAGGCAAGAAACCCCAGGACCAAGATTCAGTGTCTAGTTACTCCACGTGTCCTGCAGCACAAGCACCACCGCACTTTGCTGAAGAAACAGCGCACTAAGAATAAGGAGGAGGCTGCAGAGTATGCTAAGCTTTTGGCCAAGAGAATGAAGGAGGCCAAAGAAAAACGCCAGGAGCAGATCGCCAAGAGATGGAGGCTGTCCTCTCTGAGAGCTTCTACTTCCAAATCTGAATCCAGTCAAAAATAGAATATTTAAAGTGTGGCAAATAAATAAGTTCACATCTAAAATCTGAAAAAAAAGGTATACTTCTGGGATGAATTTGTGTCTAAATTTGGAATTACTCTGAGAATACGATACAGTCGTAATTCATTTTAAAAATATAAACTTCAATTTTATCTTCTTGGATAGTTACTGACTTAGTTTTGGGGAAAAAAGGTCACAGTTAGTAAGAGATTACTGTAGGGTAGGCACTGTGCAAAGTGTTTTATGCAATCCTCACAATTCCATTAAATAAGTGGTGTTATTATTCTAGTTCTACACATGAAGAAACTTAATCACAGAAAGGTTAACTAAATTGCCTCAGACCTATTTAATGTTAACCAAAAAGTCCATGGAGAAATCTGAAGCTCAGACAATGATAAATGACATGATTTAGAAGGCTTCCAATCACAAAATGTTTTGTCTTTTTTGTTTTTAATAAGCCTGAATTCTTGTTATTAGATATACTCTCTAGAAAAAAGCAGGGTCCAAGGTAAGCTGGGAAATATTCTTAGTATAGGTATTCTGAAAAGTAAAAGAGAAAAGCATAAATAAAGAAGCTGAAGCATCCTGGAGATTGGGATGAGTTGCTATGCAACAAGTGATATAGTTAGTTACAAGGCTGTGAAGTCCTCTGAAAGACGATATGATATAAAATGCCTATTCTTACAAATCTCTTCAAGTGTGACTTGGCACACAGAATACAGAAAAGATCCTGGTGGAATGCATGTGTGCATCACCTATACACACACACAATTTTCATCTACGTAAGATTAGATAAACAAAAAGTTTCTCATTTACTGCTATTGGCAAAAGAAGACAGTAAAATTTTGCAAATGATAATATTGAGAATATTAGTATGTAAGATAATTTTTTTAGTAAAATAAATAAAAAATATACAAAAATGACTGAGGGAATTGGACGGGTGGGGGAGGGGGAATTAATCATGGAGTTGTACAATCTGATGGTGGTTGGTGAGGGAAATTGGAAGACTCTGTTCTGGAAAACAATGTATTTGAATTCTGAAAATAAACTAGTATAATAAAAAGAAGGAAAAAACCCCCACAAAACACCACTCCAAAACAACATTTAAACCTTTATAGGGAAACAACACTGGTCCTAACTATGACTAATGTTATTTTACTTTCCTCAGCTTCAGTTTTTCACTTTATTTTATTTTTTTAATGTATTATTTATACATGTACCGTCAAATCAGATCTGACTGGTACAGGAGGAGATTGCCCCCTCCTTCTCCAGCAGATCAACTGGTGGATTTGAACCACGAACCTCTGGGATTACAGTGCAGTGTCTTGCCACTAGGCCACCAGAGCTCTCTCAGTTTTTCACTTTTAAAACGAAAGATTCAAGAGGGGTTCAGATTGCCTCACACACCATTACAGATTTAAAAATATGTGAAAATTATTAACTACAGAGAGATAAACAAATGCAGTGTTTAATAAGAGAAAAAAAATTCAAAAGCAAGATACATTCTTTCATGAGGCTTCAAAAAATCTTCACTGTATATCAGAACATTATTTTAATGTAAAAATAATTCTTTTACAACTTCTTATGATACATTTTTCCTTAAAAAAAACTATTTTAAATTATCTTTAGCCAGCTTTAGTATCCTCAAATATTACATTGAAACAGTAATCTGTAAAATCATATGAAACTGGGACCTAATATTAGTACATAATATTGGCAAAGTATTTTACTAGCTTACTTCCAGTTTTCCCACCTATAAGTGGGATTAAAACGAAATCTCAGAGCTATAAAGATGAAATGAGAAACTATCTGTAGACTTTGCCACTTCGCAGACATCAATGAATAAAACCTCCTATTTTTCAAGTCCCTCAATCCCCAAATGATTTTATAAGCAACTTTTCAAAGTAACATTTCCTGAGATGCCATTTACCCCCGTAGTCTCACTTTTAATACTCCTCTGTCCTTCTTGGAGGTAATATCCTCTCCTCTTTCTGCAACAGCTGCTGCTGGGCTTTCTCCATTATTCTTGGCACCTTCATCAGTAGTCATTGTCTTTTATAAGTAGAAAACCTGCTGGGAAAAAGCATATTTTAGAGAAGAAAAAAATATCACTTTCATATGTATCTTAAATGCTCCTGGGAATTAAGTTTGACTAACCAAAGATTTATCTAGGGGCAATGAAATTAGACACTGAAAATGAAAACAAAAACATTTTGCTGAGAGCATGTAATGATGTCATCAGTCCTGTAAACAAAGCATCATCCAACTCTTCAATTTCCCATCTAGCTCTGGCCCCTAATTGGCGAAAGGTAAAAGTCAGGATTGGGAGTGATTATATATGCTGAAGATGATTACACACCGAGAAGTCCTCATGGCACTAAGAAAATGTCCTACTACAGCCAAATTCTTGATAATGGATTAAGTTTATCATGTAATCTGGTTTTTAAAAATTACACAATTAGAGTAGCAAATAGAAAAAACTTTAGAATATGATGGATCTGAGTCTAGCGCTCGCAGAAGTGTGACTTCTGCACATTAATTTTTCTGGGGTACAATTTTCATCTGTAAATGAACATAGTTCACAGTTACTGTAAGGTATTAATGAGAGATGTATGTTAACAGGACCATAAGGTCATAAATTAAAAATGTAAGCATTCATTATCATTTTTATTGGGTCTTCCATAGATAGTTTTTCATTTCTTGCTTGTAGAAATACTCAAAGAATGCAGTTCTTTCTCCTTGTAACATTCAAGGCCTTTCATAATCTGGTCCTGTCTTTTATAGGGAAGTTCCTGCTTCCACTACTTTCTTTTCATGTCACTTACGTTCTAACCAAACCAGATCAATTTCTCCCCCATAACAAGCTTTGTGTTATCTTGTCTCCAAGCTTTTTGGCACTCTTTTCCCTTATTCTCAAAATGTTCTTTTCCCTCAAATGCTGGCTCCATCATGATACCAATGTTGATCCTATATTTGGATATAGTCTTGTCCTTTTCTGTACTTAACATTCCCCTCAAGTTTTTGTCTACATTATACTTAAAAGTAAACACTTGTATGTTATCTTGTGCTAGATTTAAAAAATTCTTAAAAGCAAGGGCATGCTGTATCTAGATTCCTTGGAATCTCCACCTTTAGACTGCTAAGACAAAACAAGGTAGGGGAAATGAACTAAGTGTAGGCAGGGGTTCTCCCTCTGATGCTTATAAGCTGTTTGAAGCTGGCTGCTTTAACTCTTCTAAGCTGTTTTCCTACCTACTCTAACTAGAATATTTAAAAATCTACTTTCTAAATTAAATGGGCTAATGTACATTTTAGAAGTGCTCTATTAAAATATTATTTCTTATTGTTATTGTTAGTAAACCAACAGACACTTTCTCAAGAGGGGCAAGCCAACATTAAACCAACAGCCTAAACAAAACACAGCTCACTGCCGGATGCCATAGTCCTATCCTGCTCTCCTATTGCGCATGAAGAATGAACCATTTCTAAAGCTAATCCAAACTAGTCTAAGACAAGCCTTAGGGTCCCTAATGCCACCTGCTGGGTCCCTTTGATTAAATAGTTGAGGGTTTTTTAAAAGCTATTTTGCACTTGGGAAAAAATGTTTTCTGGTTATAACTGATTAGATAACTGAAACAGAGTTATTTTAACTTACTTCCAGTTGATCTACCTTTATTTTAGTGTCAACAAAGACACGAATCAAACTTTGCTGTGCCCAAAACTCTTCAAAGAGAACACCAAAAACCCAGGGTTAAGCCCTTTTGCTTTAATTTCTGGAACAGTTTATACCAAATAACAGCAACAGAAAAATCCAAATGCTTGGCTTAGAATAAGCAAAAGGCCAGAACAAACCGTTCTCAGACAAACAATAACAAAAATTAAGTACCTAGCTATACATGGGTCTGGGCTGGATAATTAGGAAAATTACATGAACAGGGTTGATTCCTAGGTTATAACTGACTTTTCTGATACACAGGAACTTTTAAAAGGACCTCCAAACTCAAAGGAAAAAGATACTTTAAATGTTTTGTGAGTCACAAATTGTAACCTGGAAAATTGTGATCACACACACAAATATCAAGAGCTTCAAAGTATGCTGACATCCAGGTAACATCCCCCACCCCCAAGTAAACCTTGATTAAATGCACTGAATACAAATCTGAGAGTAGAGCTGGGGGGGGGGGCGCGTGGTCCTTAAAAGTTTACAAACATTTTCCTCCCTACCCTCCCAGTTTGCTTTTCTCTTTAAAAAGATTCTTCTATTGTTGCACAATTTCCTCCCTCTCCCTGCCCCTCACTACACTTTGCTATGTACCTCTTATTGTGGACTGTTGTCATGCAAATAATACCTAATCATATATTTCTTTTAAACAGTTCTTTCCCTCATCTGTTTCAATGCAGTGTACATTATTTATCCCCTCTTTTCTTAGTCCTCCCCCAACTCACATGTCAATCCTGTTTTACAATAGTGGCAATACGCAGAATTTGTCCTTTTGTGACTAAGATATTTCACTCAGGGAGAAAAATATGCCCAAGTTTTTTTGTAAACTTTCATTAAAATATAAATTTCTTTTTAAAAAAGTTTACAAAAAGTCATCCAAGGTGGAACTATGGGTCTCTCTTTGTCTGGCACAAAGAACTAATGGATCACACAATGTTCAACCGTCACTACTCTAAAACTAGAAGAACTGGATAGTGTCCAGGTTCTCCACTACTGATGACTCTAAGAGGGATCACAGCAGAGAGTGCTGGGCACAGTGGGAGGAAAATGTGGAACAAAATTAAAAATTACAAAAATGGCCATACTTGCTGGTTTAAAAGAGGCTGGTGGATCCCCCAAGTTCTATAAACTTTAGTAATATTTTGAGCCTTGGACTAAACTCACCCCAGCGGTTAACTTCAACTTTCATCCAAACAGGCATTCTTACAAGGCAAAACAGTAACACTAGGGAAGTATTTATACCTTAAAACAGTCAGACACCCAAGACCAAAAGAGCAGTACTGGGGATGGTGAGAAGGTAGGAAGACGTAAAAGGATGAACTGAAGCTAGAGTCACTGAGAAGTAGAAAAGGACTATTAATGCCACAAAATCTTAAATCTGTATGGATATCTGAGTAAGATACCATTGTTGTGTAAACCTGCACTCAAACTACACACATAAATTGGCATATGATTAAGAACCAGTAATGCTGAAGAAAGAAGTCCAAGCTACTCTGAAAGCACTGGCAAAAAATAATACCACATGCAAATAAAATCTTGCTGAGGATTATTTTAAAATGACTGGAACATCAACTTTATACTTCTTACATTCCATGTTCCAGTTATTAATGGATGTTTGCAGCTGTTCCTCCTCATTTTGGATCTTGCTACATCAGCAAATGAAAATCCTTCACTGACCTACAACCAGGAAAGAATAAAATAGATAAATGGGATCATCTAAAAATTAAATCCCTGTGCACATCAAAAAACTTCTCTACCAGGGTAAGAAGGAAATCCACAGACTGGGAAAAAATATTTGGCATAGACATATCTGATAAGGGACTTATATCTAAAATTTATAGAATGCTTGAGCACCTCAACAAGAAAAAGGTTAACAATTCAATTACAAAAAGGCACAGGATATGAATAAACACTTCACCGAAGAAGACATTCAGATGGCAAACAAACAACGAAGAAATGATCAAAATCCCTAGCTACCAGAGAGATGGAAATAAAAATACTATGAGATATTATCTCACTCCAGCAATAGCAAAGTTCAATAAAACAGCAAACAACTAATGCTTTCGAGGTTGTGGAGATTGGAACTCTTCCTTTTTTTTTTTTTCATTTTGAAAATTTTTTACTAGTCTATTTACAAAATTTGAATACATTGTTTTCAAGAACAAATTCTTTCAATTTCCCTCACTCCCCCACCCATCAAACTGTACAACCTGGTGATTAATCCCCCTTCCCTCTGCACATCCTCATCCCTCTACTTTCAACCTCTCCCATCCCCTCTTGGCTCCTTATACTCATTCTACAACAATGGTTTTATAAAATATTTATCCTTGTGGGACAGAGTTAGTTCACTCAGCATAATGCTCTCCACCAGTCCCTTCCAAATTAGGTAATAACTTACAAACTCACGCTCCTGCATGCTGCATACGTGCTACATAGTATTCCATTGTGTGGATGTACCATTTCTCAATCCATTCATTTATGATTGGACATTTGGGCTGGTTCCATGTTCTTGAAATGGTGAATAATGCTGCTATGAACATAGGTGGAGAATGGAACTCTTATTCACTGCTGGTGGGAATGCAAAATGGTGCAACCACTATGGAAGGCACTTTCTCTAAAAGTTGGAAGTAGAAATACCAATAGACTCAGTAATTCCACTACTGATAATATACCCTAAAGAAACCAGAGTCACAACTTAAACAGATGTATGCACACCCATGTTTTTTGCTAAATTATCCACAATAGTAAAGAGATGGAAGCAACCCAAGTATCCATCAAACTAATGAATAGAAAAATTACGGTACATCCATACAATAAAATATTACACAGCATTGAAAAACAGTGAAATAGTAAGACATTATACAACATGTGGGAGCCTTGAAGACATGCTAAGTAAAATATCTCAGTCACAAAAGGACAAATACTGCACAACCCCACTGTTATAAAATGGGACATTGGGGGGGGTAGGATTGGGGAAAGAGTAAACAGAAAATGAAAACTGCATTAGAACATATGAGAGGAAAAACTGCCAAAAGGAATATATGATTATGCATTATACGTATGAGAGCAATTGGGAACAAGGGGTACATTATGGGATGGGATGGAGATGAAGGGAGAAAATGTGCAACAATGAATTAAAAAAAAAGAAATCCTTCACTGAGTGAAGCTTTACTCCAAGACTCCACTTTGAGAAGATGTCTCTTCTCCAGTTTCATTGTGAGTGCCTTCCAACCTGAGGATCTAATTTTCTGGTTCTATATCAAACAATGTTATTCCAGTGTTCTTAAGGTTGGCAAAATCCTGTTATTTCAGAAGTAGTAATGGTCAGTCCTGTTTCTTTGTCTTAGCCTAGAAATTCTGATAAAACCTGTCCACCATCAGTGAAACTTCTAGCATTTGAAATACTTGTGGCATCACAGTAACATGCATCTATCTTTCTTTCT
>NW_006399767.1:25765949-25779206 GCF_000299155.1 Elephantulus edwardii | reverse complement strand
CTATCTATCTATCTATCTATCTATCTATCTATCTATCTATCATCTATCTATCTATCTATCTATCTATCTATCTATCTATCTATCTATCTATCATCTATCATTCATTCTCACCACTGGGCCAAACTGGCAGCACCATGATGAATGGAGAAGAGATTGAGGTTGTTAACAGTTACAGCTTACTAGGCTCTACAATCGGCACTCTTGGCACCAGCGGTCAATAGATGAATTACACTGGGAAAACCTGCTGTCAGGGACCTCTCCAGAGTACTGAGAAGCAACAATGTCAGTCTAGAGATTAAGGTGAGACTAATTCAAGTCATGGTCTTCTTAATAACTTACTATGCATTAGAGAGCTTGACAATGACTAAAGATGACAGAAAAATTGATGCCTTCGAGCTGTAGTGTTGGAGAAGAGTCTTGAACAAACCATGGATAGCCAAGAAAACAAATAGGTTACTCTATCTTGGAGAGGGTGAAACCAACTTTTTCCTTGGAGTCGAGGATTTTGAAGCTTCATCTCACACACTCTGGGTTAAGTGGCCAGGAGGGATCTGTGCTTGGAAAAGGACATCATGCTTGGAAGGGTGGAGGGACAGCACAGGAGAAGAAATCCCAGGATAAAATGAAAGGATAAAGTAACGAGGGCAATGTGGGTAGGTGTGTCAGAGTCAGTGAGATTGGCTCAAGACACGGCAGGCTTAAGAAGCTGCTGGACATGGGTCACTATGAGTCGCAGGCGACCTGACAGCACATAACAATATCATATTATTAGTCATAAAAAGAAAATGAAGTTCTAAAGAACGTTATGACAGCTTTAAAACAATGCTGAGTGAAATAAATTAAACAAGGGCAAATACTGTATGATCCCACTTACACAAAGTATCTACAATGCACAGAGACTAAAGCTCATTAGTGGTTACCTAGGGCAGGTAGGAGGAGGAGGTACATGGTGGGAGAGGGAGATTAAATCGGATATCGTTTAAGTAGTACAGAGGGTTTTTAATGGGTAATAAAAAAATGGGAAAAAGAGAGTGGCGACTACTGTCCAATATTTTTTATGTCGTTATTGCCACTGAACTACATATATAAAATGTTTTGTGTCACATATTCCACCATAATAAAGCACTTTTAGTTAAAAATAAAAACACACAAACTCATAAACATTTTAAAAATAAATTTCATAACTGCAGACAATGTCTTGTTTAGCCTCAAATAAACAGAGAACTTGTATAAATTTATTTTCTAGGTTCTGACACTTCCAAAGGATCAAAGTTACCTTTATAATTTCTAGAGGATGGCTCTCATGAGGAATATGGGGTCAATGTGAACAGTGGGAGCATAAATAAAGATGAAAACAAACTTTATCTAACTTCCAGACTTAGGACCAAATTTGGAAGAACTTAAAAAAAAAAAAAAAAGCAAAACTAAACACAAAACCCCAAGAAATTTTGATGGTTATTTTTTTAAAAAAAAACAAACAGAAAATAACAAAAAAACCTTTTTCTACTTACTCTAATTTTATATTAAATGGACAACAAGAACAGTTTATGTCTAAAACCCTTAAGATACACTGAGAAAAATTTTACTGTTTTCTTAAGAGAGCCTCTCTTTCTTTCCCATACCCTAGGTTTATTCTGGATTTAAAATCACTATGTAGCTATGGATATTAATCTATGATAAAGCTCCCTGTGTTGAACTGTCCAAAGGGGTGAAACTGTTACCTAGGACATCAGAGAGGGAACACAGAGTTCCTTCTGTTATGAACATGCCAGATAAGCACGTACTCTCCAAAATGCTAGTCAGCAAGCACCTGAGACATAATAGAAAAATGAAAATAGGCCTAATATTTCACCAACAGTGTACTGGAAACTTCTGTTAATGTAACTAAATCTTCAGAGTGTCCTCAAATGGGAAGTAATTTTCAAGCCTTACCCAGAAATGCCCCTTTACATCACTTATTGCACTATTCTTCTCTGTTATAACATAGATAGCCTGCACCTAACTCATAGAAAAGCTCATAGAAACTGGCTACTAGGAAGCACAGAAAGTTAAAACAGTTTGTTTCCTAGCACAGGGATGTCTGGGTCACACAGACTTTCAACTTCGAATAACTCAAGCACAAAATATAAAAAGAAAACACAAGGAAGGAAGTATGCCTAGGGCTTGTAACAGAATGCAACACAAATGGGGCTTAATTTTGAAAATGTTCACATAAGAATGGACCGGAAAGTCCTCCTTTACTTCCAACTTTAGAGTCTTCTCAAAGTTTCAAATACAATAACACAGGAGTAACTATTTTTATACAAAATATGTATTTTAAAGAGAGAGAAATATGCACAGAGGAAATACAACCAAGCATGTTAAAATGTGATCAAGTCCACTCTCATAACAATTCTGTGTACAACAGATCCAAACATGGCCTCATCCTGGCCTCACAGTCTGCAGTTCCCAAGCCCATTGTTGCAGTTACTGTCATCAGTCCATCTCACTGAGGGTCTTTCTCTTTTTCACCAAGCCTCATACTGTTCTCCAAGGACTATTAGCCCCTCTTTAAAACATGCCCAAAATATGTGAGACTAAGTCTCATCATCCTTGATTCTAAGGTGCATTCTGGCTGTACTACTTCCAAGGCATATCTATTCAATATAGACTCACTGCTATCAGCTCAGCCTCACAGTCATCTGTTAGGATGCAAGGCTTCCAAGGGTTTCCTTTATGACAGTGGACTGTCATATCTTTTTCCCAAGGAGTAGCACGAGGGTTAGAACCCCTGACCACTCAGTTAGTACCTCGGGCTTTAAAATGCACATCAGGGTTCCAAAATACAGAGTCTACATCTATACACAATTGAACATGACATTAAGTCATCTACTTTCCTCCAGATAGGGAGCTCAGGTGAGATGGGCAGTAAGGAAGTTCCACTGGGAACCTAAGTGACATCAACTCTGGTAATCTGAATCCTCTAGGGGCTCTGTGGGAGGAAAGATGGGCAATCCCTCTCTCAAGATTTACAGTCTTAGAAAGTCAAGTGAGGGTCAGCTATGAGTTGGTTTTGACACTAAGGCAATGACAATGGCAATTCCTCCAGATAACTTCCTTCTTCCAGTAGATAATCATACATTTATTATTCTCCTTAAAACATTCTATTTGGTGCGACCACTGTGGAAGGCAGTATGGCACTTTCTCAAAAAGCTGCAAATAGAGACACCATTTAACCCAGCAATTCCAATACTGGGAATCTAGCCCAAAGAGACCATAACTGACATCCAAAGAGATACATGCACACCCATGTTTATCCCTGCTTTGTTCACAATAGCAAGGAGTTGGAAACAACCTAAGTGCCCATCAACAAACGAATGGATAGAGAAGCTGTGGTTTATTCACACAACGGAATGCTATGCTGCATTGAAAAACAAGGAACTCATGCAATATTATTCAAAATGGGGGACTCTGGAGGACATTATGCTGAGTTAAGTATCTCAGTCACAAAAGGACAAATACTGCATGGTGCCACTGTTGTAAAACAGGACTGACCTTGGGGTTGGGGAGACACTGAGAAAGATGGGTTCAATAATGTATACTGCATTGAAAAAGATGAGGGAGAAAACTGTTTAAAAGGGATATGTGATAAGGTATTTTTGTCATGACAGGAGTCTAGGGCGAAGGCTACATGGTGGAGTGGACCTGGGGGAGGGTTTGTAAAACAATGAAGGAATTTTTCTTTTACTTTTCCAAGAGGGTATTGTACTAGGGAGGAGGACTGGTAGGGGAGAAAAGTCTCTGTAAATTTTTACTGAAATTAATAATAAATCTAAATAAAGCAAACAAACAAAAAATCCAAAAAACCCCCATTATATTAAGGAATAGTTAGCCAGAAAGAACTCTTTTTCTTCCCACACACTCCCGAAGTTCTGGAGCAAGCCTCCAGCAGACTGCTGATTAATGAGTTAGTTGTTTACAGGTGCATGGTCTTTAGCTGTCTAGACATGAAAACAGGAGTGGAAAGGAACTGCTAAGTGGAATTGCTAACTTTTAGCTCTTAGCTATGTATTATTTCCTCCTTTACTATTACATACATGAAATGGGTAAATTAACTTTCCTTGTCAGTATAAATAATTACCAAAGAAAGAAAAGGCAATAGACCAAATTAAAATTAGCACTGTCTTACAATGCTTATGTGGATGAGTGATTGCTAGTTGCCATAATCAATCTTAAACTGGAGATCTTGTGTACTGGATGAGTTCTTGTTCTCAAATAAGTAGATTTATATAAAAATCAAGACAAAAAACATCTATAAAGTATTAATATCACCAAAATACTTAAAGAACAAACCTAACTACAGTGTATTTCCCCTTAACATGATTTCACCTTACTTGGTGTTGAGAAATTGAAAACTAGTACTAAGTTACCAATTCTAAGACAGGACTCAAATGGCAAAGATGATGAAAAAAAAATATTTGTAAAGCTCTGAGATGGAAAACAAGAAAAGTATATCTTTGGTGAGCCAGAAATTTAAGAGAATTCCTGGAAGTCAGGAAACAGATGAGATCAGACCAAGGGAGAGAACAAAGAGAAAACTGCCTTTCAAACACCAACTGTAAGAACAGTTCTTCTCAGTGGAGCCTGGGGATGCTCCCAGGCCGGGGTCAACATCACAGAAAGCAGGAATGAGCCACAGGAAATTAACTAGAGACCTCAGAGCAGAGCAGAAGCAGGGCTGGGATTAGTTGGGCCATGTAGGGTTTCTTCCTATTCTTGCTGCAAAGGCTGGGCACTATCTTATCTACTGAAGTTTACCAAAAAAGTAAAGGAAACGTAAGTTCTAGGGTTGGTTTTTTCCTCTTTTAAAAACCTCTCATTTACTTTGGATTAATTTTTTTCATTTTCTTGAACTCGTTCTTTTTCTTGACTTACTCATTGTTGTCAAACTGGAACTAAATCAGAGCTAACCTTCCAGCAGGTTTCTGAGGGCTATAAATCAAAGGGCGGTGATTGCCCATCTTTCTTCCAAGGAGCAGCCAGAGGATTCGGATCACCAGAGAGGTACCACCTTTGAGTTAACAGCATTTATTATGAATTTGAAAAATTTCTATTTTTGTCTTCACTCTTTTTAAATTGCCCACTGAGACAATGCAGCATAAGATTCCTTCCTTTTAAGTGAACAAGGCAATGGTTTTAAGGGAATTCACAGATGTATAACCATCACCACAGTCGATTTCACTACTTCAGAAAGAAAACCCTGCACCGTTCTCACATACTTTGGACATGTGATCAGGAGAGACCAGTCCTTGGAGAAGGACATCATGTTGGAAGGATGAAGGCTTAGCACAGAAGAGGAAGACCTTGGATGAGATGGGCTGACACAATGACTGTGACAATGGGGTCAGGTATGTCAGAGATGGTGAAGTTGGCTCAGGATTGGGTAGGGTTCAGAGCCACTGTCCTGAGGGTCACTATGAGTTGTAGCCAGCTGATGATAGAACAACAACGTGGTAGTATCACAGAGGCAGATTACTAAATTGGATTGATTCATTAGTCAATTTGGTTCTAAATCTGCTGGTAGTTTCAAAGAAGGATCAACAATGTAATATATGATGAAATTTATAAGCACTGAATAGATGAAGAACTCACTTTTTTTTTTACGGAAGTATAATTCATATAACATGAAATCAACGATTTTAAAGTGGCACTATATATATTCACAATGCTTGGCAGCCAGCAAACCTGTCACGTTCCAAGTAATTTTCATTAGCGCCAAAGAAGATTCTATCCTATTCATTTTTTTTTACTTCCACCACCTAGTGTACTCCCACCAACTAATATAAGTACTTAAATGTGCTCAATAAATGTTGAGATAATTTGTCCTTTTTTAACAAAGTTAATACAAAGGTGGCAAAATATAAGGATCAGTACTAAACTACCACTACAAATTGAATATATTCTTTTCCAAATAAACTCTGAAACTTTTAATCTGGATAATTATAATGTACTGGAGTGGGCAATATCCTCCCATGCATTGACAACTTCCTCCTGGAGGGTCAGCTATGAGTCAGTTCTAATGCGACACGAGATGAGTTTTCAAGCATAAACATAAAAATAATTTTCTATTCTAATCAGAAGAAGTAATAATTAAATTAAAGTATAATTGTTCTATCTTTGAAAATGCACTGTAAGGATATGCCTGTGCATACATAAACATAATAATTTTGGTTTGGCATTCAAGAAAAGAGGCCTACATCAAGGTATCAGTGATATATATGAACTAACAAATGAAGGAAGAGATGGTTCAAAGGGGTGGATTACAGGAGATACTCAGGATAAAAAGGTACTGTGTTTTGTGTAATATTGCAGTCTTTTACATCATTTAGTACTTCCTCACCCAACATCTTAAAAGTTTAAATGATCACCTCAAATGAAAGCATTATAATATAAATTAAGCAGATTTAAAACTTGGCTTACTATATTTTCCCCAAGGATCATCATATGTCCAAGAGAAAAACTATAACGTATTGCTTTTAAGTCTGTGAACAGACCCTTGCATCAAACAAACAAAAACTACAGACATCTTAAACACCTACCTGGGCCAAGAGAAGGGAAAGAATGCACCTCTCAAGTTCATGACATCTCTCTGCTCTGAGTTTTAAGAAAAGTGAATATTGCATCACTGAGGACACTGAGTGTTTGGGGAGAAGCAGTCTGGAAGTAAATGAAATCTACAGGCAGGAGAAAATAAGAAATGTTTCTGAGGTGTCCCTATCATCTATTCCGGAGTAAATAGCTTCTCTTATATGCAAATATAGTTACTAACTCATAACAATTATTACTATTTACCTTATTAGTAGTATCTTCTAAGGTAACAAGTTAATATAATTAATTCTGTCAACTAGATGAAGGTTCATTCCCTGAAATAAACATCCTCAGGAGTGATTCAGATATTCCATAATCCCAGAACAGATTTTTTTATTTTTTTTTTTTCCCCAGAACAGATTTTAATTAAGGGTACAATGAATGATGCCAAGGTTGTTAAGGATTTCATTTTGCTTGGATCAACACCCATGTAAGCAGTTCAAAATATCAAAAGATGTGTTGCACTTGGCAAGCTGGCTGTCAAGGACCTCTTTAAAGTACTAAGAAGCAAGAATGTCAGTTTAAAGGCTAATGTGCACCTAGCCCAAGCCATGGTATTTTCCCTTGTTCCACATGCGTGTGCAAGTTGGACAATATGTAAGGAAAACAGAAGAAGTGATGCCTTTGAATTGTGGTATTTGTGAAGAGTACTGAATACCTGGAATGCCAAAAGAACAAAGTGCAACTAGTTGTTTCTTAGAGGTAAGGATGGTGAAGGTACAGCTCACATACTTCAGGTATGTTATCAAGAGGGGCTAGCTCCTAGAAAAACAGCATGCTGGAGAAAATAGAAGCTCAGCGAAAGGGAGGAAGACTCTAAATAAAATGGACCGCCCCAATGACTGCAACAATGGACTTGTGTGTATAGCAGAGTCTGAGGATGGTGCAGAACAGGGTAAGGTTCAGAAATGTTGTTCATAGGGTTACTATGAGTTGCAGTCAACTGGAAGGCACCTAATTACAGTAACAGACTACAATTGTGGCTTTATCCTAAATCTAATACTTTATATTTAAAATTCTTTTCATGAGTAAATTTTTAAAATTTGATGAAAAAGTTATTCCTAAAATACAGAAGAAAAAGCAATTCCTGAGGAATAGAAAGAACTTATTCATTTTTATATTGTTCTCTTCATTTGCAGCCTTCTGACAAAGCATTATTATGTCTGACCTTTCCCCCCTGTGATTGTGCTATCAAATCACCACAAATTTAGTGGCTTAGACAATATAAATCTATTATCTCATGGCCCTGCAAGTCAGACGTCCACAATGGGTCAGCTAGGGCGGTAATCGAGGTGTCAGCAGCGCTGTATTTCTATCTGGAAGCTCTAGAGAAGTTGTTTCCTTGCTTTCCAGTTTCTGCAGGCAACTTACATTCCTTGGTGCTGGTCTCCATCCATTTTTCAAAGGTAAGGATCACTCTTTCAGAGCACATTTTCTACTAAGGACAGTTGAGGAAGTTTCTCTGCTTTAAGAAATTATGTGATTAGGCTGGGGCCAATAATGCAGGATAGTCTCTCCATATCAAAGTCCTTTACTTTAATCACATCTGTCAAATTTTACCCTATAAAGGGACATACTCACCAATTTTTGGGACTAGAAAGTGGCTATATTAGAGGGGCCATTTTATTTTCACAGATACCTAATAATTCAATAAAAATAATATTAAGAACTTCTCCCAAGCCTAGAATTCCACTGACTGCCATCCATTTCATGTACAGAGTTCTTTATTTTTTTTTCTTTCTTTTATTCATCATCTGGTTGGATAGCAAGGTTCTAATTTAATAGTAAAACAAAATTGAGCATCTGATACACAAAATTCTGTAAATTCATTCAGAATTTCAGAAAACAATTATACAACTGAAAAATCATTAAAATGTGACCATTTACTTAGTTTTTCAATTGAGTAAAGAATTAAAATTATAAACAGAAGCTATAAAAATTTACAACAAAGATCAATAACCCAATTTAAAAATATACAAAGGATTTAAACAGACATTTCTCTAAAGCAGCTATATATATGCC
The DNA here is from genome assembly GCF_000299155.1 of Elephantulus edwardii. Taxonomy (NCBI): domain Eukaryota; kingdom Metazoa; phylum Chordata; class Mammalia; order Macroscelidea; family Macroscelididae; genus Elephantulus; species Elephantulus edwardii. The sequence goes on along the minus strand of NW_006399767.1, from coordinate 25,770,557 downwards.
CAGTAAGCACATAAAAAGATGTTCCACATTGGTCATCTGTTGGTTTGTGCCACTGAATTGATCCTCAGAGTGACCCTATAAGGCAGGATAGAGCTGTTTCCTAGAATTTCTTGACTGTAGGAGCTGTGGTGGTGTAGCCCATACAGAGTTGTGCTACTAACGCAAAGAAATCCATAAGCAGTTCCACAGGAGGAGAAATTGGGAAATCTCCTCCTTACAATTTACATCTTTGGAAATTCAAGTGTTGGTCACTATGGGTTGGAACTGACTCAAATGCAGTCAGTAAATGAGTAATTTTTTTATAGGAGCAGGTTGCTGGATTTCTCTCTCATGGATCCAACCACTTTCTATTTGACTTCAGGTTAGCAGCCAAGTGCTTAACCAACCTTACACTATACATGGGCTTCTTCATTAGTTTTTGTTGTTGTTGTGTTGTTGATTGCCTTCCAGTTGACATGACTCATAGCGACCCTATGAACAAAAGGCCTGATTCTATAACTATCGACATTATCAAAGTTTATAGAACCTCCGGAGGCATGTTGTTTAGGAAGTGGATGCCACTCCTGCTTCCAAACATCAGTTATTAAGGGAAATGCAAATAAAACCACATGAGACACTATGTCACTTCCAACTCACATCCGATTCTCCACTGAGTTTCTAAGGCTATAAATCAAACAAACAGGAGATTACCCATCTTCTCTCTCAGAGCTCTTGGTAGATTCAAATCACCAGAGATTCAAGGTCACTGGGTTAGCAGTGCCCCAACTCCCACAGACTAAGTCACTGGTGTTCCCTAGATCAGAAACTAAGATGTGAAGGTGTAAAGAACATGAACTCTCATGTAATGGTGGTGATGTTTGTTGTTATGTGCCGTCCAGTCACTTGCGACTCATAGCGACCCTATGTGCAACAGCTCTAAACTCTGCTCTGTCCTGTGCCAATCTCATTGTCTCCGACACACTCATCCTGAATGCCCCAGTCACAGAATCAATCCATTTCCCAGAGGGCCTTCCCCTCCTGCGCCTGCCCTCCACCCTCCCAAGCATGATGTCCCTCTCCAAGGACCGATCCCTCCTTGCAACATGTCCAAAGTATGTTAGATGAAGCCTCAGAATCCTTGCCTCCAAGGAGCAGCCCGGTTTAACCCTCTCCAGAATGAATCTGTTTGTTTTCTTAGCAGTTCATGGCACTCTCAGCACTCTTCTCCAACACCAAAGCTCACAAGCATCAATTCTCCTTCTATCCTCCCTAGTCATTGTCCAGCTCTCTGATGCATAACAAGTGATTGCAAAGACCATGACCTGTACCAAACGCACCTTAGTCTCCAAAGACACATCATTGCTCTTGAGTACTTTAGAGAGGTCCCTAACAGCAGACTTTCCCATCGCAATATGTCTTTTAATTTCCTGGCTGCTGATGCCAAGACTGTTGACTATGGAGCCAAGCAAACTAAAGCTGTGAACAATCTCAATCTCTTCACCATCCATCCTGATGCTGCCAATTGGTCCAATGGTGAGAATCTTTGTCATCTTGACATTGAGCCTCATATTGGAGGCTGCAGTCCCTGACCCTCAGCAGCAAACGCTTGAGGTCCTTCTCAGTTTCAGCAAGCAGGGTTGTGTCATCTGCATAACGCAGATTGTTGATAGATCTTCCACCAATCCTGATGCCACATTTCTCCTCATTGAGCCCAGCCTCCCAGATGGTCTGTTCTGCATAAAGGTTGAAAAGGTATGGAGAGAGGATACATCCCTGGCGTACGCCCTTCCCAATTTTGAACCATGCAGTGTTTCCTTGCTCTGTTCTGACGACTGCCTCTTGGTTCAAGTATAAGTTTTGCATTAGCACAATTAAATGTTCTGGGATTCCCATTCTTCTCAGAGTCAGCCACAGTTTGTTATGGTCCACACAGTCAAACGCCTTTGCATAATCAATGAAGCACAGATAGACATTCCTCTGGATAGGACACTAAAATGCTGCAGCTGAAATAGATAAGTTAGGTGGTTCCTCAAAAACTTAACACAGGTATCTATGACTCATCAATTCTACTCCTCAAGTATATACTCAAAATAACCTAAAGCAGGGATTTAAACAAATATTTTTACACAAATATGCATTGAACTATTATTAACAATAGCCAGAGTGGAAACAACTTAGGTGTCCATCAACTAATGCATGAATAAATGAAATGTCATATATACCTACAATGGAATATTATTCTACTATTTAAAGGAATGAAGTTCTAATACATGCCATGACATGGATGAACATTGAAAACATAAGTATGCCAGACACACAAAAAACAGTCCACTTATAGAAACTGTCTAGAATAGATGAAAGCATAGAGAAAGGAAAAAGAGAAACAAAACAAAACAAAACCCAAAAACATGATTAGGGTTACCACAGGCTGAGAGGAAGAAGAATTGGAAGTTATTGCTTAATAGGTACAGAGTTTCTGTTTGAGTTGATTAAAAAGTTTTGGAAGCAAATAGTAGTGGTGGTTACACAATATTACAAATTTCATTAATGTTACTGAATTCCATACTTGAAACCGACTGACTATGCATATGTATTAACATAAAAATATTTTCAAAAATGTCTAAGTTTGATGTACACAATTCTTACGTTCTCTCACCCCATCAACTAACTAACTTAATGAAATTTTTATTTCCATTAGCTTTCTGAGTCTTTTTGTGATTTAGTTTTGAGCAGCATGATAAAAATGTTGACAAATACATAAAGGTACCTTTTTTCAAAAACAAACAAAGGATTTAAGGAAACTTGCTAGCAATAAGAAAGAACTGGAGAAGCAACATGTCCTCTTGATTCAGAGATTCCTACGCTAGGCTCAGCCCAGCCCAGAAGGAGCAGCAACTGCAGAGGTGACAGAGAACCAGAGAAGACCAAGAATTGCTGTCCTTGGGAGCCAGAGCCCCTAAGGAACCCAGTCTGTAACCTAGACTTATTGGTGGAGGGTTAGGGCAGGGGAGGGAGGTGACACAATTGGCACAACTAGAAGAGCACTCACTGGCTCAGAGTTTTGAGGCAAGGTTCAGCAAGGTTATAGGTAAAAGGGAAGCCTGCTTCTGGATATGCCTGAAAAGCTGTCCTGAATAAAGAAGTTGTATCCCTTTAAATGTTCAACCTGAATTTGAGCTGGACTGACACAGTGATTGCAGCTTAAATTTATCAGAGATGGTGAGGATGACAGGATTAAGATTTGCTGTTCACAGAGTTGCTATGAGTTGTACTCAAATGAACTGCACCTAGCAATAACAACTTCCCTAATAGAAGTTTTGGTGGCCTAGTGATAATCTCAAAGGCGTATGGTTTGAATCCATCAGTTGCTCCACGGAAGAAAGATGGGCAGTCTCCTCCTATGAGATTTACTGCCACCAACGGCACACCACCACCACTTCTTCTCTAATAAACTCCTTAAATGTGATTTAAAAAGTAAGATAAAACACCACATAGATTTGGTTAGATATAGTTACTGTTATTGTTATGTGCAGATGAGTAAATTCTGACTCATGGTGACTCTATGAACAAAAGACCTGAACCTGATCTTATCTCTTGTTGTCCCCACCATCTCCAATATACTCAAGCCCACAGTTAAAAAGTCACCATCTCAATCCATTTTGTTCAGAGTCTTCCTCTCCAATGTGCACCCTCCACCTTTTCAAGCATGATGTCCTTCTGGAATGACTGGCCTCTCCTAACATCATGCCCAAAGTATGTGAGGCAATATTTTACTATCCTTGCCTCCAAGGAGTAACAGCACTTCCTCCATGGGATGTATTCAATACTCTTTTCCAATACCATAACTCTAAAGCATCAATTCTTGTCCTGTCATACTTAGTCATTTTCCACATTTCAGATACATAGACCACAGCCTGGAGCAGGTACACCTTAGTCTTTAAACTGATATCCTTGCTCATCAGTACTTTGTAGATATAGTTAACATATAATAAATTATTGTTGCTGTTGTTATGTGTGGTCAAGTTGCCTGCGACTCATAGCAACCCTATGTACACCATCCCTAAACCCTGCTCTATACTGTGCCAATATTATTGTCTCTGACACACCTACCCCCATTATCCCAGTCACTGAATCACTCCACCCCATTGAGGGTCTTCCTCTCCTGTGCTGCCCCTCCACCCTCTCAAGCATGATGTCCCCCTCCAATGACTGGTCCCTCCTTGCAACATGTCCAAAATATGCCAGACGAAGCTTCAGAATCCTTGTCTCCAAGGAGCATTCTGGTTTAACGCTCTCCAGGTTGAACCTCTTCACTCTCTTAGCAGTCCACAGTATATTCAATAAATACTCTTCTCCAACACTACAGCTCAAAGGCATAATTCTCCTTCTACTCACTGCGTCTGATTCAGGCTATGGTCTTTGCAATCACTTGTTATGTATCAGAGAGTTGGACAATGACTAGGGAGGATAGAAGGAGAATTGATGCCTTTGAGCTTTGGTGTTGGGAAAGAGTATTGAATGTACCATGGACTGCAAGGAAAATAAACAGATTCATCCTAGAGAGGGTTAAATCAGGCTGCTCCTTGGAGGCAAGGATTCTGGGGCTTCGTCCAACATACTTTGGACATG
>NW_006399767.1:25762510-25765594 GCF_000299155.1 Elephantulus edwardii | reverse complement strand
CATGGTTCAAAATTGGGAAGGGTGTGCACCAGGGATGTGTCTTATTTTGATACCTTTTTCAATCTATATGCAGAACAGATTATTTGGGAGGCTGGGCTCTATGAGGATAAATGTGGCATCAAGGTTGGAGGAAGACTCATCAACAATCTGTGTTATGCAGATGACACAACCGTACTTGATGAAACTGAGGAGGACCTCAAGCGCTTGCTGCAGAAGGTTCAGGGCTGCAGCTTTCAATATGGATTAAAGCTCAATATCAAGAAAACAAAGATTCTCATCACTGGGCAGACATGATGGATGGTGAAGAGATTGAGATTGTTCACAGATTTAGTTTGCTTGCTCCACAATCAAAAAACACTCTTGGGACCAGCAGCCAGGAAATTAAAAGATGTACTGCATTGGGAAAGTCTGCTGTCAGAGACATCTCCAAAGTACTGAAGAGCAATGATGTCAGTCTAGAGACTAAGGTGCACATGATTCAGGCCATGGTCTTTGCAATTACTTGCGATATAATAAATTATACATATTTAAATAATATAATTTGGTAAGTTCTGGTTATTAGGCCCTCTGCATTTCTATACACCTTTTAAAACCAGCTTGTCAGCCACAGACTGGGAAAAAGTATTTGGGAATGACAAGTCAGATAAGGGACTTATATCTAGAATTTATAAAATACTTGAGCTCCACAACAAGATAAAGGTAAAGAATCCATTTGAAAAATGGACACAGGATATGAACAGACACTTCACCAAAGAAGACATTCATTCAGATGGCCAACAAGCACATGAAGAAATGTTCAAAATCCCTAGCTCTAAGAGAGATTCAAATCAAAACAACTGAGACATCATCTCACCCCAGTCAAAATAGCAAAATCTAACAGAACAGCAAGCAACAAATGCTGGCGAGGTTGTGGAAAAACTGTAACTCTTATTCACTGTTGGTGGGAGTGTAAAATGATGCAACCACTGTGGAAGGCGGTATGGCACTTTCTCAAAAAGTTACAAATAGAGATACCATTTGACCCAGCAATTCCACTACTGGGAATATATCCCAGAGAGACCATAACTGACATTCAAGCAGATTTATACACACCCATGTTTATCGCGGCTTTGTTCACAATAGCAAGGAGTTGGAAACAACCCAGGTGCCCATCAACAAACAAATGGATAGAGAAGCTGTGGTATATTCACACAATGGAATACTACGCTGCATTGAAAAACAAGGAACTCATGCAATATTATTCAAAATGGGTGAGCCTGGAGGACATTGTGCTGAGTTAAATATCTTCAGTCGCTAAAGGACAAATACTGCATGGTGCCACTGCTGCAAAATGGGACTGATATTAGGGTTGGGGTAAGACTGAGAAAAACTGGATAAACTACGTATACTGCATTGAAACAGATGAGGGAAAGAATAATTTAAAAGCGATGTATGATAGGGTATTCTGGTTATTCTAAGAGTCCACAATTAAGGTTGCATAGTGGAGTGTAGTTGTGGCGGTGGGAAGGGTGTGGGGGGACTGTATATCAAAGAAAGAATTTTTCTTTTACTTTTCAAAGAGAGGAGCGAACTGGGGCGGGGGAGGAGGGGGCGAGGGCTGGGCAGGGAGAAAAGTGCAACAATGAATGAATGGAAATCCAAAATCTCTGTAAATGTTCATTAAAATTATTAAAAGAAAAAAATACCAGTTTATCAATTTCCATAAAAACATTTGTGAGCTTTAGATTTGGATTCACAGACTCTGTATTATTGGGGAAAACTGGCATATTAACAACATCAAGTCTTACATAGGCTTAAGAGAGGATATTTCTACATATATATTTCTATGTGCAGCAAATAAATGACTATAGTAGAGCATATCAAAGGGAAAGTTATAAGAGCTTCCTAGTCATAACCAAACACCCTAAAGGAATGAGTCACTGCACCTGGGGCTCATGACAATACACGTAAGAAAAAGGCAATGCTCTACATCCGACCTGAGTAGTGACTGTGGCTTTAAAAGCTTGCTAGTGGCTATCCAAGGTGCAACTACTGGTCTATCCCTGTCCACAATCAAGAGTGTACAAAATAAGACACAGGGAAACAATCAGTCCTTGAATCTCACAACTCTTGAGCATCCACAACTCTTGAGACCAGAAGAACCATATAGATGATGGTTGGTTACCACTGCCAACAGCTCTATAAGGGATCACAACCGAAGGTCCTAGGTACAGTTAAAATAATAAAAAGGCTAAACTTTACTAGTCTGATAAGGACTAGTGAAACACTTTGGTCTACTTCTCTTCTTGTTAGATGTCATCGAGTCAAATATAACTCATAGTGACCTTATGAACAAAAGATTTGAATCCTGCCCTACCCTGTGCTGTCCTTTTCATCTCTGCCACACCAGAGCCCACTGGTATAGTCACTATGTCAATTCATTCTGTTGACGATCTTCCCCTCTTCACTGACTTTCCACCTTTCCAAGCATGACATCTTTTTCCAAGAACTGGAAATTGCACATATTTCCAAGTCCAAAGTAATTGAGATGAAGTTTCACTATGGTTCCCGCGAGGAACACCCTGGCTGCACTCTTTTCCAAGACATATTTGTTCTCTTGGAAACATTCTTTAAACCCTAACTGAACTCACTCTCTTGGCCCAATTTTCTGCCAAACAATAGAGAGACCTATAAGGTGAGCAGGGAGCTCTGGTGGCCTTGTGGCAAGAAGTTGTACGGCAATCTCAAAGGCATGTGGTTCAAATCCACCAGCTTCTCCACAGAAGGTTGGGCAATCTCCTGTGCCATTTATTGCTCCTGACAACCCGTATCTTTTTCCTGATCAGTTAGTCTAGTGGTTTACTTATTTTATCAGTCTTCTCAAAGAACTAGCTTTCTTTCGTTGACTTTATGTCGGTTTTCTATTTGACTGACTTTCACTTCTATATTTAATTCATTTCTTCTTACTTTAGGTTGAATTTGTGCTTCTTTTTTCTTTTTCTAGTTTCTTAAGATAGACATTCCTCTGGTATTCCCTGCTTTCAGCCAAGATCCATCTAACATCAGCTACAATATCTCTAGTACCACGACCCCTTCTAAACCCAG
>NW_006399767.1:25704146-25749860 GCF_000299155.1 Elephantulus edwardii | reverse complement strand
GACTCGACGGCACATAACAACAACAACAACAACAACACTGAAAACATTTAAAAATTAAAACTCTAAAAGATTTTGCTTCTTTTAATTCATTCAACTGAAAAACAGAGAAAAGCACAGAAATCATCTTGCACTTAAAGTAATAATATGATAAAAATTAGGCCTGTGGTTGACTTTGTAATACCAGTTTTTGGCAGGTCTTTAAATCTTGCTTTTGTTTTCAAACAAACCACAAATGTCCACTTATTACAAGCAAAAACCTATAAATTATATGAATATACTAAGATTTTAATTGTGCTTAAGCTAGAAATCCTCAAACTAATTTGAATACACACTCTGCAGCACTTATGAATAATATGGCCAACAGTCTATCATTGACTCATAGTTTGCTTCTCTATGTGTTACTTAAACTTTTAACTACCCCTGCTACCATCTCCATGTTATGCTACTCACTCACTCACTGCTGTTGAGTCAGAATTGACTCATGTGTGACCCTCCAGTGAGATTTCAGAGCCTCTATATTGCATGGGAGGAGTTTGTCCATCTTTCTCTTAAGGAGCAGCTTGGCCTTTCGTTTAAGCAATGCAAATTCTTACACACTAAGCCTTCAGAGCACCCTGACAGGTTGACAGTCACACCAAAAACACAAGTAAAAGACAAAAGTGGAAGTTCATGAAAATCTGAAAGGACGTTAAAAAGAAAGTGGAAAAAAATTACTATACAATGGAAGGAAAAGGTTTGGCAATCATGTATCTGACAAAATATATAACAAGCATTGGTGAGAAAGGGAGAAAACTGGAACTCTCAAAACAACCAGTTCAGCAACACTGGAAAACAGTGTGCCAATTCCTCAAAAATGTTAAACATAGTTACCTTTATATTCAGCAAGTTCATTACTAAGTATATAACCAAGAGAAATGAAAAGTACAAACATGCTGTTTGTCTCCAAATTTGTACAGGTATGTTCATAGCAACATAATTCACAGTAGCCAAAAGGTAGAAACAATTCAAATGCTCAACAATCCAAATGGATAAAAAAATGTGGTATAGTTAGATAATGGATGACACAGTCAAGGAAGGGGGGGGAGGAGTGGTCATCTGTTCTAAATGGAATAATCTTAAAAAATATTATCCTAAGGAAAAGGAATTAGTCACAGAGTCCCATATTTTCTAACTCTATCTATATGAAATATCAAGAGCAGGCAAATCCACAGAAAGAAAGTAGAATGGTGGTTGCCTAGGGATAGAGGGTGAGAGAGAATTGTGTAGTAACTGCTAATAGGTACATTTTCTTTTTAGGGTAGAAAAATGTTTCAAAGTTGGATAGTAGTAGTAGTTACACAGTTCTGTGAATACACTGAAAACAAATTCTTTAAACAATTGTGGTGTTTAAAGAGCTGAATATTAGGCCACGCAAATTCACTTTATTTAAAAAACTATTTAATTGCAGTGTTAGCCTAAAGTTGTTGTTGTTGTTGTTTGATGCTGTCGAGTCGTAGACGACTCATAGCGACCCTATGAACGAACGGCATCTATGAGTTCAATAGCATTCAACTCTCAGTCAGGACAGAAGGAGTAAGAGGTAGAGGTTACTGCTTATGAAGTATTGATATATGTCTTGCAGACACAGAAAAATCACACTGATTAAAAGTATTACACAGCTACTTTACAGAAGAAAAATGGGCAATCTTCCCTCGTGTGATTTCCTACCTATGAAAATCTTCTGGATGGTCAGCTATGAGTCAGTTTTAACTCAGTGCATAACAACAAGTATCTGAATACTTATTAAAGTGAAAGCATTAATTTTTTTTGTCTTGATAGTAAATATATAGAAGGACTAGGTTTACCATTCATTACTTACCTTATCTTAAATTTGCTTTGTTAATTTAATAGGTAAATTAATAATTTTGTTTATTCATTTTGCTGCTTTTGGAGTTTCAGATGAAAACTCAATAGTTCACTAATGTTCTATTAATTCTGAATATGATATATATTCACTGAATATAGATTATTAGGGGGAAAAAGAAAAAAAGAAATGAGACATGTCAAAGATTTTATATGGGCTAAGGCAATGAGTTTTGAGTTTGAAAGGGTGGGGGAAGAACAAGAACTAGGTGTAAGAGAGCTCAAACTCACTGTTATTGACTTGGTTCTGAATCACACTAACCCTCTATCGGCTTTCCAGGGAAAACTGAAAAAGGCTGTAAATCACCATAGGAAGACTACTCCTCTTCTCCCCTCAGAGATTGGAACAACCGAGATATGCAGCCTTTGGGTTAGGTATATAACTCACTAGGAACTGAGCTACCTAAAGCTCCTAGAGAGCTACAAAGTGTTTTTCAGGGTTAAAAGAAGGGGAAAGATGTTTAAACTGATTCTTAAAGTATGGGCATAATTTCAACTGGCAGGGGTGTGGCAAGTATAAAATCAAATTAAGGCTGAGTGAGAACACAACACCTACAGGCCTGTGAGGCTTTATAAAATGACTGGCGGAGAGAATGGTGAGTGACCAAGGTACCTAGAGCTTGAAGAACACCAGAGGATCTTCTAAAACAGAGCTAGTGACCTTGGGAGTAGAGAGAGAGATCACCCATACAGCAAACCATGCAGAAAGACACAAAGGCACAAATCATCATAACCTATCCAGGGAATTGAACGTAATCCTATTTGGCTAAAGTGTAGGGTACATGGAAAAGGCAGATGATGCTTTTAAAAAAAAACAAACCGACCTAGGTCTGTAAAGGATCTTCTAATGAGAAAACATTTGAACTATATTCCAAAGGAAATCAAGAACAATTAAAGTATTCCCCCCACATACACAGTTTTTCAAGTTGAAATTTGTTCCCTTAGCATTGTTATTTCTTGGTTTATTCATTACAAGAGATTTCGAGGTAGCAGGGGAGTAAAAAGCATTTCATTCAAACCTTTCCAGAAAAGTATCTTGTGAAATATATATTTCTTCAATACAAATGCCTATTATAAAAAAGCCGTTAACTAAGAAACATGAAACATTTCCTGGTGATGGTGAGACAGACAAAAGTGAGACTCGGGGCTAAGCAGTTTCCTCAATGTTACCTAGCTAACAAGCAGAAAAAGCCTGAATTTGAACCATCCTTTTTCTGACAGCTTGTGTCCTTACAGAAGACTTAACAGATACACAGAAATCCTAGTGACATGGTGGTTGAAACGCTCGGGTAAAGCATTTTCATCTCAAGTGAGACAATCAGACTGACTTTTAAGAATATGATCAACTGGTGGGGAGGGATAGGCAGGGAGAAAAGTGTGGCAATGAATGAATGGAAATCCAAAACCTCTGTAAATGTCTATTAAAATAATAATAAAAAAAAGAAATAAAAAAAAAAGAACATGATCCTGGCACAACATGAAGGATTATTTGCTGTTAGTTGCCATCAAGCTGGTTCTAACTTATGGCAATTTAATGTAGTATAGAATATAGTATAAATAATTTTTCACACAATATTTACTGGGCATCTACTAAATGCTTAAGGAACTCTAGCAGCACAACAGCTTAGCACCTGGCTGCCAATGGAAAAGTTGGTGGCTTGAACTCAACCAGGGGCTCCAGAGGAGAAAATCCTCGTATAATGCCTGTAAGCAACACAGCCAAGAAAAGTCTATAGAGAAGATCTACTCTGTTCTTCTAACAGAAAAGCTATTGCTGTTCGGTCAATTCTGCTTCATAGTGATCATACACAGGGTTTGAGAGGCTGTAAATCTTTACAGGAATAGACTGTTGTCCTTTTTCTCATAGAGCAGCTGATAGATTTGAATTGTCAACCTTTTGGTTAGCTACCCAACACGTAATGGATTAAACCACTAGGGCTCATTATAGTCTGAAAATGTAGAGATTTTTATAAATCAGTGAGTGTTATCAACCAAGTTTTAATATCTTGAAAACATTTTTTTATTATCATCAATTAAAACCCAGTGTTTGAATGTCTATCTACCCAACAGTTTGCTATATTTGTTTTCTCATTTTATTCTCATAGGTTGTTAAACAGGGTGAAAAGATTTTCTAAAATTAGAAGGCACATACTGTTTGTTGTTAGGTGCCATCAAGCCAACTAAAACCCATAATGACCCTATGAACATCTATCCTGTGCCATTCTCATGATCTCTGTCATGCTCCATTGTTGTAGTCACTCAGTCAACCCAGCATGTTGAGGGTTTTCCTCTCTTTAGCTGACCCCTCTGCCTTTCCTAGTATGATGTGTCTCTCCAAGGTCTGGTCCCTCCTGAGAATATAACCAAAATAAGTGAGATGAAGTTTCACCATTCTTACTTCTAAGAGCACTCTGGTTGCACTTCCTTCAAGACAGTTTGTCTGTTCTATGGTAAAGTCAATACTCTTGACCAACACCACAATTTAAAGGCATTAATGCTTCTTTTGTCATCCTGATTCATTATCCAGCTTTCAAATGCATATAAAGCAACTGAAAATACCATGTCCTGGATCTGGCACATCACCTTAAAAAGACCTTCTCTTGTCCTTAACACTGGGAGACATCCTACAGTAGATTTTCTCAATGCAACATACCTTTGGTTTCCTGACTGCTGCTACCAAGGGTCCTAATTGTGGATCCAAGTAAAATAAAATTGTCGATGACTTCAGTCTTTTCTCCTTCTATCATGATGTTGTCTATTGATACAGTGGTGAGGATTTAAAATTTCTTGATATATAGATATAACACATATTGAATGCTGCAGTATTTGCTCTTTTGCAGTAAGTGCTTCAAGTTTTCTTTATTTTCTGTAAACATCTGTTAACGCAAGTTTTGATCAGATTTTCTCTAATCTCTTGATTCCATATTCTTTTTTTATTACTTATAATGAAAGTTTACAGAGACTTTGGATTTCCATTCATTCACTATTGCACTTTTCTCCCTGCCCAACCTCCCCCCTCCCAATTCCCTCTTCTCTTTGAAAAGTAAAAGAAAAATATTTTCATTGTTATACAATTCCTCTCCCCAAGTCCACTCCATTAGGCAGCCTTCGTCCTGGACTCCAGTCATAACAATAATATCTAATTATATATCCCTTTTAAACAGTTCTCTCCCTCATCTGTTTTTATTTATCCCTGTCTCTTACTCAGTCTCCCCTCAACCCCAATGCCAGTCCTGTTTTACAACAGTAGCGGTATGCAACATTTGTCCTTTTGTGACTGAGATATTTCACTCAGCATAATGTCCTCCATGGTCACCCATTTTGTATAATATTTCATGAGCTCTTTGTTTTTCAGTTCTGCATAATATTCCATTGTGTGAATATACCAGAACTTCTCTATCCATTCGTTTGTTGATGGGCATTTGAGTTGTTCCCAACTGTTTGTTATTGTAAACAAAGCAGCTATCAACATTGGTGTGCATATATCTGCTTGGGTGGCAGTTATGGTCTCTTTGGGGTATATTCCCAGTAGTGGAACTGCTGGGTCAAATGGTATCTCTATTTGAACTTTTTGAGAAAGTGCCATACAGGCTTCCATAGTAGTTACACCCTTTTACACTGCCACCAACAGGGAATAAGAGTTCCAGTTTCTCCGCAACCTCGCCAGCATTTGTTGCTTGCTGTTCTGTTAGATTTTGCTATTCTTACTCGGGTGAGATGATATCTCATAGTTGTTTTGGCCATATTCTTCTTCAGATAGTCTAGATGCTAAAATTATTTGCTCAGCATACAGAGCTGTTCAAACAAGGCTCTAAACTTTGGAGGAATATAACTAATCATAATTATCTACTTTATAGGAAATATGAGCAACCAAAAGTGCTTCATGAGAAACTTACTTATTCATTCACCATTTATTGAGTATTTACTGTGCACCAGACATTGTACCTGATTATAGTACCATCATTATCATCTCTCACTGTCAATGGGTCAAAACTAACTCGTAGCTGAACCTCAATTGGGTATGCAGAGGCTGCAATTATAGAGGAGATCGCTCACTTGTGGATTAGAACCACTAGACAAGTGCCACCTTTGGGTTAGCAGAGCAACTCCCTATTCACTAGGCCACTAGAGCTCAGTAATAGTGATTAAAAAAACCTAGTTCCATTTTAAAAAATTTACAAGAAGTTCTTAGTCCCCATTTTCCCTGAAAGAACCACTTGGACTTGCAGGTATGTGTTTTCATTAAGGCTAAAGACCTAATGCTATTGGACGTCTATATTTAAACTATGGTTTCTCCTAACATAGATTCTAATAAATAGATTCATTATATCAAACAAAGAAATTTTAAAATATTCACTCTCTTTATAATTGATTTTTTAATGTATTAAAAACACAACCTGTGGAAAATAACTTTAACAATCACCATTTCAAACAAGACAAAAAGATGAAAATGCGATATTAAGTGAAGTGTAAAAGGAAATGAACTGTGAACATTCCAAGAAACCGGAAAAAAGTAGTTAGAGGAAATTTTTATTTTCTTCATCTATTTTTATGTGTTTACTAGATTCATTAACAATGAATATATACTATACTAAGAAAAGAAGTAAGTAACCATTTTCTTAAAAAGAATGGTTGACTAAAACAAGAAATCACCGGCTAGATAAAGCCCAACTTCTTCCTCCCCCATCTCAGGTCCTTTATGGCCTGGCTTTGTTGAGGCAGCTTGTCACCACGACAGGGCCAGTTCTCCCTTTTGGTGAGCATTCTGGAGCCTTCCTCTAGGGCAGGCCAGACCCCACGCTTTGCAAATCAGCATTTAACATCTCCTTAGCTACAGTAGTTTAGGGTGAATACATAACCCCAAGAGTTTCAAACCCAAATCAATTCTGCAAAGAGGTCAGTCTTAATGAAGCTACTAATAATATATAACACAGTTTAAATTTCAAATAACTTTAGAATAAACCAAATTTTCATTAAATGTGGCCTCTAAGTATATGGGCATAATTGTAAACTATAAAATGGCAATGAAATAATCATAAGTTATCCCTTTTGCTAAAATACAAAGCATTGGAGGAATAAGAAATAAAGTATTAAAAAATCTCCAACTTTTAAAAAAATGCTATTAAAACTTTATACTTTCCTCAAAGAACAAAATCTCAAAATTAAAACTAACTGCTGTCAAATTGGAACTGAATCATAGCTAGCTACCTCTCTGGAGTATCTCTAAGGATGTAAATCCTAGGGGAGTGGATTGCCCATCTTTCTCCTGCAGAGTAGCTGGTGAATTCCAGCTGCCAGACAGGTGCCACCTTTGAGCTCTCAGAACAACTCTCTATGGAATAAACCACCAGAGCTCCCTTTAAGAACAAATCACGTATAAATAATGTAAATCATGGCTTGTGAAAATAGCTAAGTCTAGAATCAGTAAGAAAATACAGGTGTACCAGGCATATATATATATTAATCACATCTCCTCTGACAGAATTTTTTTCTATTTCAAAAGTAAAAATTATTTTTAAACTTCAAAAATTATGAAAATAACATAAAACATCTAAAATGTCACAATTCCTAAGAAAACAACTGAAACATATTTAACTATCAAAATAATTTTGACCACTCATTGTCTGCCTCAACATTAAGTATATTAAGTATAGAGCAAATAAATAAATTACAAGGAAACAAAGTTTAATTCAATTTAAGAAAATGAAACTTAACCATGAGAATTCTCTAAGAGTAAGTTATTTTTTCCCCCAAAGAGAGACCTCTCCTTCCCTGGAATTAAGCTAAAACTCTGTAATTCTCTGAAAATAAGACATCCTTGAAGAATTTAACAAATGTGCCAGCTGTTTTATTTCTTGCAAGAGTAAAGCTGAACACATATATTGAATTTTTTCTAACATTGCACAATTTTCCTGGCCTACAATGCACATATTGTATCTATTATATTTAACCATTTGACAAAATTTTTCTAAGAATCTCTAGTTTATATCATATATATATATATATATACACACACACACACACACACACACACACACACACACACACACACACACTTCCTGAACTTTCAGCTTTTAGTTTCCTGTTCGTCAATGGGTACAACTCTAGGGGCAATACATAAACATACCCCAGCCATGGTATTTCCACTTTTAACAACAGTGGACATAAATTAATATAATCATAGTTCACACAAATGGTATATGGAAGCTAAAAATAAGCAATACTAAAAATTTAACAATTTATAAAAATGGATATATGAATCACATCCTTTTTATAAGAATTCACAGAACACGCTATTTTTGTGATTTGAGAACTCAGAAAAAGCAGCTCTCTCCTAAAAAACCTGGTAGGCTTTCTTTCCCAGGTAATAACTACAAAACCTAACCTGTTTCCTTTTTTCTCTTGCTTTGCCAGGAAGCTCAGAACTAAATTTAATGTTCAAATGCACTAACTCTCCTGCCTGAGATTATTACATTAAAGTTTTCTTCCCACCTCCATCCTCATTATTTTTTGGTGTCTTATGCTTGTTGGTTAACTTTATTTTTACCTGTTCTTGCTTTTAACTTTAATTACAACTACAGAAATCTTCTGTGGCATATGACAAGAAATTAAAAACAAAAGAAACAAACAACTTAAAAAAAATTATACCCTTATGTAACTGAGTAATTTCTTAACTGAATTTATAAAATCAAGATTCTAAAAGTTATCATTATTTTTCTCCTTTAAAGTGAATTATTTCATATAATTCATGATTTATTTTTAGAAAATTCAATTGTAACTTTAAATTACAAAAGGATGAAGTGACATAAGAATCAAAACCTTAAGTTACTAAAATTAGCAACACTGGATTAGGATTTGTGAATAAAAATGTTTTTAATTTACTAACAAAATTTGTTTTACAAAGCTAGATAATTTTTGTTAAAAAAATTAACTCACATCAAGTGTTTGTTATACTCTCTCATACAGTATCATCAGCAGCCTTAAATACAAAATTGACTCTAAGTTTAGTTCAATAAATATTAAAATAATTTTGGAATCTTAAAAAATAATAAAAATCTTACACTTATTTAGGCATTATAAACAAACATCAAAATTTTGGCATGTGGAACTCTCAAAAGCACTG
Organism: Elephantulus edwardii; assembly: GCF_000299155.1. Taxonomy (NCBI): domain Eukaryota; kingdom Metazoa; phylum Chordata; class Mammalia; order Macroscelidea; family Macroscelididae; genus Elephantulus; species Elephantulus edwardii. Next base: position 25,740,835 of record NW_006399767.1, on the reverse strand, counting down.
TGTCATATGGAAAGTAAAGCTAAGGGATTAATCAGATGAACAAAAATGATATAAGGATAAAAATAAACTACAATCCAAATGGACAAACTCACCAAAATCTAAACAACAACAACAATCTTAATTTAAAAACATATTAAAAATAGGAAAGAAAAATGAACACATTTTGGACAATGAACACACACACAAAGGTGGTAGTTAATAAAAATGTACAATGTATTTTAAAGCTTTTCACTTTAGGAGTCACAAATGAAAAGCAGAAAATTATATAAATAGGGGAAAATTGGTAAAATAAGGTACATAATGAAAATTGCAAAAATCAATTGTCTATTTCTCTATCAAGGCATGAGAACTGCAGGGATTAACCTTGAAAAAGCGTTATATATATGTATGTTTTAAAAGTTAATAATTCTAAGGATAAATTTAATAGCAAAGTTTATTACTATATAAGTTTATAAGAGATAGAAATCAACCAAATATATACAGCATAACCATTTTTTTAAACACCAATGAAATAATCCAACACAAATATTTACAAAGTATAAAGAGAAGAAAATCTTGTATATGGCATAAAAAAAAGGCTAAGAAAAACTTGGACACATACAGATAAATTTAATCTCAAAAAAGAATCTAAAATCTAATTTTGAAGCATTTCCTTACCCTGTCAGTAGCACAATTAAATTAAAATTTGTTATCAAGGGTAATCATCCAAACAAATCAGATCAGAAAAGGGAGGGGGGAAAATCTCTTCAGAAAAATGAAACAAGAAAAAGAAACCAAAGGATGGGAAATATGAATAAATTATTTGATACGAGACACTGTGGCTCTGAAGAGGTTTTTGGGTTTTTTTTAACAGACATTTGTGAATTGTATAATTCCATTTTACAGTGCTTAAAACCATATAGAAAAATGAACATTTTTGTAAAAATAAATCTAGTTCAGAATGCTGCTTTCTTAAAGGAAAAGGGCAGGATTTGCACAGGTCCAGAATGCTGTGTGTACCCTATTCCATTTTTTTTCTTCCTTTAATCATCAGGAAAGAATATAGAACAGGAGAAGATATAAAACGATTTCATGCTAAAATTATGCTTAACATGACCCAAAATTTTTTATTCTGTGTAAATTTTCAAAAGCAGAGAGGGAATCTCGTTGTTTAAAACAATACATTTCAAAAACTTTCTTGGTTTTTGTTTTAAAAAGAGTTAGAATAATGAATCTGTGATAAGGAATTGGCATTATTTATGTACTTTGTGAAGGAGCCCTTGTGGTATAGTGTGTTATATGTTATACTAATAACAAAAAGTCAGTGGTTTGACTCCAGCAACTGGTGCAAGGGAGAACCATGGGGCAGTCTTCTCTCCTAAAGATTTAGAGCCTTGGAAACCTGATAGATGTCAAGTTGAAATGAGCTTAATGATAATGGGCATGTACTGTATGAGGAAAAAAAATACCTAGGGGAAAGGAAAGGGAATATTTCTTGAGCACCATCATGACTGTGGCCAGGCACTAAATTTAGAAAGATAGATATAGACAGGGCTAATCACATATAATGAGCATATTATGTATTAATTTTACCACACTGCATATTAGTAGTAAAACAGAGAAAATGGACAAAAGGGTCTCACTATTATGTGTGGCATATATTAAATTGTGAGAAACTGAAGACAAGGCCTTAGAGAGGGTACTGCAATGGCAGATGTTCAAGATCACAAGTTATGAGATAAAATTATGATTCCCAACTTTTTACGCTCTAATAATGAACCTGTGGCAGAAACAGAAAGTCTACTTTTTAAAGCATATTATATATTTACAGCATTATTTTATCTATCTATATCTAAAAATAAAAATAAAAAACCTTTTTCTTCACAAAACAGATAGATTTGGGATCTTGGTTTTAACATTAATAATAGTGATACTCTCCCAAAAGCCTAAATCATTCACGAGAATTAATTATTGTCACATTATTCCAGATAGTAAAATTATCTGTCTCCCCCTCATGTTGCTTAATAGCTGTAGTAGAAAACTGAGATTACTACAACTCCCTCCAAACAGTTAAGAATCACACTAGGCTAACAGTAAAACAAAGCAGTCCTGAATGATACAGGCTGGCTTGTGCCTTATTAGCTAGCTGTGGCTTTAAACATTAAACTTTATTTCTTTTGGCCTAAATTTCTTCATCTGTAAAACAAGATGGCTGGACTAGCAAATATTTCCTTCCCTTTTCGTTTTCTGTCCCTTTCTACATTATGGCTTTGTGGTTTAGGTTACAGACTGGAATTTTAAGAGAAAGACAGTAGGACAGAGAAGCAAACAGTAATAAACATTTCACTGTCAGAGAAAAGGAATAAAGATTATGTAAACAATTGGAATATGGAGTGAAAAAGAGAAAGTTAGCCAAAAAAAAAAAAAAATACATGTTTACAGAAGAAATGGAAAAATTAAAGAGGCACATTAATTCAGGATAGATCACGAGAATTATTTTTTTGTTTGATTAGAAGTTTGAGTTACAATGATTTAAAGAAATATAGTGAGATGCTTCATAGCGAGAGACTTAGAAACAATCCAAGAAATCCTCCCAAGGTCCCTCAGTAGCTATGAAATAGATGCCATACTCTCTGCCTTAAAAATCAAACCTAATCTGTTGCGACTGAGTCGATTCCAACTCACCCTGCCCCTACAAAACCAATCAGCCTGCAAGTGGCAACGCAATGTGCGCCAGGGAATTGTCCTCTATATGGTTGTTTTATTTAAATTGTGATTTGAGTCAAAGTTTATAAGGCAAACGACATCTTCGTTCAACCATTCATATGTATTTTGTTTGAAAACATTCATTTCAATACCCACAGTGTAGTAACACTTTTTCCACTCCCTGTAATTCTGATTTCCATTAATCCTTCCATACCTTTGTTTTCCTTCTCTTTCTTTAATTATACTGTGCTTATTGCATATTGCCCTTTCTTCTATAAGGTATTTAGTATTTTATTTTTCAGGACTACATTGCCAGTCCCTGAAAGTACAAACTGTTAATGTACTCAACTACTAACTGAAAAACTGCAGGTCAGAGTATATGCCCATATGCACCTCAAGAGAAAGGTCTTAATATCACTTTCCAAGGTTTATCCAACCCAATCTAGCCTCATCACCTCAAATACACTTCAGTAACCTCTCATTACCATCCCATGTTCTAGCTAACATAAATTTTCTCTTCTTTCCACTTACATAACAGTAAGAATTACTTATAAAATTCTAAACATGCATGAGGAATAGTTCTAAGAGTTCTGTATGTATTAATTCATTTTATTCTCTTAGTAATTCTATGAAATCTTAAAAAGATGTTTACAATTACATAGCAGCAAAACTAGGATTAAAACACAGGTAAATCAGGGTTGAAAAGGTATAGAGATATAGGACATATCCCTGGCGTACACCCTTCCCAATTTTGAACCATTCAGTGTTTTCTTGCTCTGTTCTGACAACTGCCTCCTGGTCCAAGCATAGGTTTCGCATTAGCACGATCCGGTGTTCTGGGATTCCCATTCTTCTCAGAGTCAGCCACAGTTTGTTATGATCCATACAAACGCCTTTGCATAATAAATGAAATATTCCTCTGGTACTCCTTGCTTTCAGCCAAGATCCATCTAACATTAGCCACAATATCCCTAGAACCATGACCCCTTCTAAAGCCAGCCTGCACTTCTGGAAGTTCTCTGTTAATGTGCAGTTCCAGTCGTTTTTGGATAATCTTCAGCAGAATTTTGCTTGCATGTGGGATCAATGATATTGTTCAATAATTTCCACACTCTGTTGGATCACCTTTCTTTGGAATGGGAACAAATACAGATCTCTTCCAGTTGGCCAAGTGGTTGTCCTCCAGATTTCTTAACACAACTTGGTGAGCATATCTAGGGCAGCATCTGTTAGTTGAAATACGTCAATTGATATACCATCAATTCCTGGGGCCTTATTTTTTTGCCAATTACTTCAAAGCAGCTTGAACTTCTTCATCACCATAGGCTCTTGCTCATATGTTGTTTGAGGAAATTCTTCTGTGTCTGCCAATTCCTTTCAATACAGTGACTCTGTATACTCTTTCCATCTTCTTTTAATACTTCCTAGATCATTTAATATTCTGCCCAAAGCATCCTTAAGTATAGGTTTGAATTTGTTCTTCAGTTCCTTGAGCTTAAGAAATGCTGAGCGAGCTCAGCCCTTTTGATTTTCTGACTCTAGCTCTTTGCACATCTCACTGTAATATTTTACTCTGTCTTCCCGCACTGCCTTTTGAAATCTTCTGTTCAGCTCTTTAATATCTTGAATTCTTCCCTGTGCTTTAGCTTCTTGGGACTCTAGTGCAATATTCAGAGTCTCTTCTGACATCCATTTTGCTCTTTTCCTCCTCCTCTGTATAATGACCTCTTGTACTTTTCCTTGATGATACTCTTGATATCCTCCCACAACTCATCTGATCTTCGCTCACTGGTGTTCAAGGCTTCAAACCCATTCCTGAGATGGTTCTGAAATTCACGTAGGATAGACTCAAGGGCATATTTTGATTCCCGTGGATTTATTTTTTCTTAGCTTCAGCTTGAACTTACGTATGAGTAGTTGGTGGTCTGTTTCACAATCAGCACCTGGCCTAGTTTTCACAGCTGACACTGAGTTTCTCCAGTGGTTCTTTCCACAGATGTAATCAATCTGAATCCTATGCATACCATCAGGTGAAATTCATGTGTATAACCTGCTTTTATGTTTCTTATAAAACATATTTGGAATGAATAAGTCATTGATTGTGCTGGGCTGTATAAGGAAAAGAGTGACATCAGAACTGGTGGAAGATTCTTCAGCCAGGAAATTAAAAGACTTATTGCAATGGGGAAGTCTGCTGTTAGGGACCTTTCCAAAATGCCGAAGAGCAATTGTGTCACTCTGGAGACTAAGATGCATCTGCTACAGGCCATGGTCTTTGCAATCACTTGCTATGCATCACAGAGTTGGACAATGACTAGGGATGATAGAAGGAGAATTGATGTCTTTGAGCTGTAGTGTTGGAGAAGAGTATTGAATATACCATAGACTGCTAAGAAAATCCTTGGAAGCAAGGATTCTGAGTCTTCGTCTGACATACTTCGGACATGTTGCAAGGAGGGGCCAGTCCTTAGAGAAGGATGTCATTCTAAGGAGGGTGGAGTTACAGCACAGGAGAAGAAGACCCTCTATGAGGTGGACTGATTGAGTGACTGGGGTAATGAAGGTAGGTGTGTAGAGATAGTGAGACCGGCACAGGATAGAGCAAGGTTTACGGCTGTTGTACACATGGTCGCTGAGTCGCAGGCAACACGATGGCACACAACAGAGCAACAAATCAGGGTTGTAGCCTTTCTGTAGATTTAATCTGTATGCTAAGCAAATCCTTTAAGAAGCTGGACAATATGAGGAAGAATATGGCATCAAAACTGAGAAAGACTCATCAACTAAACTGCATCATGCAGATGGCACAACCTTATTTGCAAAAATTGAAGAGAATTTGAAACATTTGGATTATATCTCAACATCAACAAAACAAAAATCCTCACCACTGGGCCAATAGGCAACATCATGAAAGATGAGGAAAAGACTAAAGAAGTCAATGATTTCATTTTACTTGGTTCTACAATCAACATTCGTGGTATCAAATGTTAAAAAATTTTTTTAAAAAAGATGTGTTGCACTGGGAAAAATCTACTGTTAAGGACATTTCCTAACTGCTAAAGAGCAAGGATGTCAGTTTGCAAACTAAGGTGCACTGGAGCCAAGCCACGGTATTTTAAATTGCTTTCTATATGTCTGGTATAGCACTGGTCTGTGCATTTGCTGTACTGCGGTAACTCGTGGTTGCTGTCATGCTAAACACTGACACTGATGGGTCAAATGCGATAACGGTTACTCATGGGGGACAGTGTTTAGTGTCTCTCCCAATTAAAACAAGCTTGGAAGCAGAAGCTGCACCCACTTTCAAAACAGCTTGCCTCCGGAAACTCTATGAACTTGGAGAAATGATGAAAGTTATAAAAGTGCTCAGGTCTTTTGTTCATAGGGTCACTATGCCTACGACTCGATGGCACTTAACAACAATATATCTGAAAGCTGGAAAAGGAATAAGGATGGATGACAGAAGAAAAAAGTCATTTTTTTTAAATTGTGGTGTTAAGAACGAATACTAAATATCCCATGGACTGCCAGGACAACAAACAAATCTGGCTGGGAGAAAGGGCAACCAGAGTATTCCTTGTTGTGTACCGCAGAAGTGGAACTGACCCAGAGCTGACGCTCCAGCAGGTTTTCATAGGCAGTAATTGTACAGGAAAATATTTCCCATCCTTTTCCTACAGAGCAGCTAGCTGGTGGCCTCAAACCATGTGTATGCCTTAGGTATCACAGTGTAGCTTCTTACCATAGGCCACCATAGATTTCTGAGTGCTCTTTAGAGATAAGAACTGTGACACTCCATCTCACATACTTTGGACATGTTGCCAGGTGGGACCAGTCTTTAGAAAAAGACATCATGCTGGGGAAAGAAAAAGATTATAGAACAAGAGGAAGGCCCTCCCTTGCCAAGATGAATTGACACAGTGACTTTATCAATGGGCTTGAGCTTGACAGAGATCATGATGATGGCACAGAATAGAACAAGGTTCCAATCTGTTGTTTTAAGGGTTGCTATGAACTGTAGTCAACTCTGTGCCAAATAAGAATAAAAACAGTGTCGCTACAAGAGATCTCACTTGCTCCAGTGACCTTTCAAAGCTGAGGTTACATTTGGTCACTTTCCTCAAGTTTTCCACTGCATAGAAATTACTCCTGTCTCTTCAGCCCTTAAGTAAACCACTATTTGCCACCTACTTTGGGCACTGTAGGTTCTCTGTTCTAAATAAGTTCTACCTTTTCTAAGAGCAAGGTTGTGCATTATTTGTTTTAAAACAAAGTTACTTAGAACTTAACAGTTTAATAAATATCTATTAAATTACTGTTGTTAGCTGCTGTCTAATTGTCCCAATGCAGAGAAATTCCAAGCACAACCAAATCAGATCATTATAATCCACAAGAATTTTTAGACGTAGACTTGTCCTTCTTAGTTCATATTAAATCTTGAAGTGCTGCTGAAACCCGACAGACAAGTGGTAGCTGTATTTGAGGTATGTTGTTGTTGTTATATGTTGTCGAGATGCCTGCAACTCACAGTAACCCTATGTACGTACAACTGCCCTAAACCCTGCTCTATCCTGTGCCAATCTCACTGTCTCCGATACACCTAGCCCTGTCCTCCAGTCACTTAATCAAACTATCTCATTGAGGGTCTTCCTCTCCTGCGCTGTCCCTCCACCCTCGCAAGCGACATGTCCAAGAATGTCAGATGAAAAATAGAACTCCTGCATAGAAGGTGAGAATTCTATCACTGAATCACCACGGCCCCCTCTTTCTGAGAGTGCTTTCTGACAGAACTATAATGTTGTTAAATACCACCAAGTCAAGTTTCAACTCACAGCAACCCTATACACAATAGAACCAAACACTGCCAAATCCTTTATAACCCTGTCCTTACACCTACTATTACAATCACAGTGTCAATCCACCTCATTGAAGGTTTTTCTTGCTAATCCTCTTCTTTGCCAAGCATTATGTCCATCTCTAGGGACTGGTCCCTCCTTATAATATTCCCAAGCCCAAACCACGTATGTGAGTACATGAGACAAACCATCCTCACTTTTCAGGAGTATTTTGGCTGCTTTTCTTTCAAGATAAATTTGTTTGGGGTTGGTTTTTTTTTGTTGGTGGTGGTGGTTTGTTTTTTTTTTTTTTGTAATCCACAGTATATTCAATGTTCTTCAAAGGCATCAATTATTCTACGGTCTCCCTTAATCACTGTCCAACTTTCACATGCATATGAAATGAATGAGAAGACCATGGCTTAGATTAGACATATTGTTGTGGAATGTTGGGAAGGAAGGACGTGCCTCTGGCCAAGATGGATCGTCTAAGTTCCAGACAGGTGCAAGCCTCCCAACGACCTTGAATGCAGGGTAGAGAAAGCTCCCATGTGTTTGGCTGTACCAGCTTGAGAAAGCTTGCCACCTGGGAAGATGGCTAGCACGTCTGTTGAGCTGGGAGTGGTCTGCACTAGGCTGAGGTTCTCCTAACCAATCCTCATGTCCCACAGCTGTAAGCCCACCCTATCCTGCCTTCCTCTGTATATTAAGTGCACTACTTATCCCAATAAAATTGAACTGGATTGACTCTCTGTTCCTTTCCCGGAGTGGTAGATCTCCATCAAGCTTACCCTCATCAGGCTGTTGCTGTCAAGTTGCTGGCGAAGTGACAGCGACAGCGTATCTTAGTCCTCAAAGCGATATCCTTGCAAAAAGGTCCTTTCCAGCAAGTTTGCCTAGTATAACGAAAAGAAAAACAAAACAAAACCCACCACAAAAACCCCCCAAAACATCCACTACTGTTGTGTCCTTCACAATTCATAGTAACCCTTCATCAGATTTCTGAAGTTGTAAGCTTTTACAGGAGGAGACTGTCCCTGGGATAGGTATAAATACTGCCCCTCCAGCACCTTCATATTACAGGTGAAGAAATTGACTTAATGAAGCTATAATCTTGGTAAATAAAACTAAAGTGGTAGAGATAAGATTCAAAGCCCAACAATCTAACTTCAGAATCCACACTATATTCTTAGTCCTCTTGGGAGAATTAATATTTATGAATAATACTGAATATGCTGTAGACTAACCAGAAGTATTTGAGTTTTTATACTGTGTGGACCAGAACAAATTAAGGCTAATCTTAAGAATGGGAATGCCAGAACACTTTATTATGCTCACACAAAAACCTATACCCAGACCAAGAAGCAGTTTGTTCAAATGGAGCAAGGGAATACCGGATGGTTTAAAATCAGGAAAGGAGTGTGTCAAGGTCTCCTTTCTCCATATCGAGTCAATCTGTATGCTGATCAAATAATTCAAGAAGTTGGGCTCAATGAAAAAAAAGTGGCATCAATATCAAAGGAAGACTCATCATCAACTTGCATTATGTACATGACGCAACCTTGCTTGCTGAAAGTGAGGAGAACTTGAAGTACTTGTAGAAGATAAAAAAACTACAACCTTCAATATGGGTTCCATCTCAACCTCAAGAAGGTACAAATTCTCACCACTGGACTGATAAGCAACATCAGGATAGATAGAGAAAATACTGAAGTTGTTAATGATTTCATCTTCCTTCGATGTATAATAAACACCCTCAAGACTGACAGTCAGAAGACTTATTGGGCAAGTCTGCTATCAGGAACCTTTCCAAATTACTGAGAAGGCAAAGAGGTCAGTTTGAAGACTAAGGTATGCCTGATTCATGTCATGGTCTTTTCAATCATTGCTATGTATCTAAAAGCTACACCATGAATAAATATGACAGAGGAAGAGTTAATGCCTTTGAGCATTAAATATTCCACGGACTGCCAAAAGAACAAACTGATATGTTTTGGAGAGGAGAGTATAACCAGAGTGCTTCCTGAAGGCAAGGATAACAAAGCTTTGTCTGGCCTATCTTGGGCATGTTGCTAGGAGAAGCTATTCCTTGGCAAAGGATATCATGCTTGGGAAGGTGAAGGTTTAGTGAAAGAGGAAGACTTTTGAAGAGATGGACTGATTAGTGACTGCAACAATGGGCTCAAGTGTGTCAAGAGATGAATATGGCACAGGATAGGACAGGGTTCAGATCTCTTGTTCATAGGGTTGTTATGAGTTGTACTTGACTAACAACAACAAACAGAAAAATGAATAACTATCTTAGAAGAAGTACAGTCACGAATATCCTTAGAAGCAATGTGGCAAAATCACTTTCACATGCTTCAGGCATGTTATTAGGAAAACTCAGTTCTTGGAAAAGGACATCATGTTTAGTAAGGCGGAAAGTTACCTAAAGAAGACCTTCACTGAACAGGACTGATACAGTGGCTACAAACATGCAGCTCCAGCACGGCAATGACTGTCAGCTGACACAAGGCTGGGCAGGACTTCACTCTCTTGTGTAGAGTGGTCACTATGTGTTAGAACTGACTTGAAGGCATCAACAAGATTCAATAAAAGAAAGACCATAATTCTAGTTTTAAAAATGTGTAAAGGACTTGAAGACTGTATCTAAAGAATTGACAAAAAATAAGGCCCCAGGAATTGATGGTATACCAATTGACATATTTCAACAAAAAGATGTTGCCCTGGATGTGCTTACCAAGTTGTGTCAAGAAATCTGGAGGACAACCACTTGGCCAACTGACTGGAAGAGATCTATATTTGTTCCCATTCCAAAGAAAGGTGATCCAACAGAGTGTGGAAATTACTGAGCAATATCATTGATCCCACATGCAAGCAAAATTCTGCTGAAGATTATCCAAAAACGACTGGAACTGCACATTAACAGAGAACTTCCAGAAGTGCAGGCTGGCTTTAGAAGGGGTCATGGTTCTAGGGATATTGTGGCTAATGTTAGATGGATCTTGGCTGAAAGCAAGGAGTACCAGAGGAATATTTCATTTATTATGCAAAGGCGTTTGTATGGATCATAACAAACTGTGGCTGACTCTGAGAAGAATGGGAATCCCAGAACACTGGATCGTGCTAATGCGAAACCTATGCTTGGACCAGGAGGCAGTTGTCAGAACAGAGCAAGAAAACACTGAATGGTTCAAAATTGGGAAGGGTGTACTCCAGGGATGTGTCCTATCTCCCTATCTCTTCAATTTATATTTGGAAAAAATTATCCTGGAGGCTGGGCTCTATGAGGAGAAATGTGGCATCAGGGTTGGAGGTAGACTCATCAACAATCTTCGTTATGCAGATGACACAACTCTGCTTGCTGAAACTGAGGAAGACCTGAAGTGCTTGCTGCAGAGGGTTAAGGACTGCAGCCTACAATATGGATTGAAGCTCAACATCAAGAAAATAAAGATTCTCACCACTGGGCTGATAAGCAGCATCATGATAGATGGTGAAGAGATTGAGATTGTTAACAGCTTCAGTTTGCTTGGCTCTACAATCAACACTCTTGGTACCAGCAGCCAGGAAATTAAAAGAAAAGTTGCATTAGGAAAGTCAGCTGTCAGAGAGCTCTCCAAAGTACTGAAGAGGAACTGTGTCAGTCCGGAGACTAAGGTGCACCTGATCTAGGCCATCATCCTTGCAATTACTTGCTATGCATCAGAAAGCTAGACAATGACTAGGGATAATAAAAGGAGAAGTGATGCCTTTGAGCTGTGGTGCTGGAGAAAAGTACTGAAAATATATACCATGGACTTCTGGGAGAACAAATAAGCTCGTTGTGGAGAAGGCAAAACGAGGCTGGTCCTTGGAGGCAAGGATTCTGAAGCTTCGTCTGACATACTCTCGACATACTGCAAGGTGGGATCAGTCCCTGGAGAGGGACATCATGTTTGGAAGGGTAGAGTGACAGCTCAGGAAAGGAAGACTCTCGATGAGACGGATGGATTCAGGGACTGGGGTAATTGGGGTAGGTGTATCAGAGACAATAAGATTGGAACAGGATAGAGCAGGGTTTAGGGCTGCGACTATGAGATGAGTTGCAGGCAACTTGATGGCACATTAACAACAACAACAAAGGACTTGAAAATGCAAATCAAAACCACAATGAGATACTTCGTTAAACTACTCATTAAAGCCCAAAAAGCTCAAATACTGTCAAGAAGATCCCAACTCGGAATGACCTTCTATAGAGTTTCTGGGATTTTAAATCTTTCCAGGAAAAGTCAGCACATTTTGCTCCTGTGTAGTGGCTGATAGATTTACATCGCATACCTTTCAGGGCTCTTCTCTATCATCAGAAAAATGGAAGATAACATCTCTTGAAGGGAGAATGGAGACAATGGAATCCTCATCCACTACTGGTGGAAATGTAAAATGGTGCATATACTAGGTAAACAGTTTGATGGCTCCTCAAAAAGTTAACCACAGAATCACAATCCAAATTCAAGCCCACTGCTATCAAGTCTCCATTGGTTCCCTGGGCTATACATCTTAACAGAAGGAGATTGTCTCAATTTTCTTCCACAAAGCAGAAGGTGGATGTGAACTATCAACCTTCTGGGTAGCAACCCAAAAAGTAACACACATTATGACCCAGCAATTCTACCATGAGAATAAATGACCCAAAGACTTGAAATAAAAAACTCTAAAATAGACACTTGTGCACTAATGTTCACTGTAGAAGTATTCATAGTAGTAAAAAGTTGGAAACAAAGTGTCCATTAACAAATTAATGGAGAACAAAATGTGGTATATGAAATATTAGTCATAAAAAGAAATGAAGTTATGATATATACTAAAAAAACAAACCTTGAAAGCCTAGACATCTAGCTAGACACAAAAGGACAAATGTTAAACAATTCTGTGTGTGAACAAACAAGGATACAGACAAAAGTTTATAATAATTATCATGGACTGGAAGAGGGTTATTGTTGTTTATGTGCCATTGAGTCATCTGCAACTCATAGCGACCCTATGTACAACACCTCTGCACCCTGCTCTATCCTGAGCCAACCTCACCGTCTCTGACACAACTACCTCCATTACTCCAGTCACTCAATCTATCTCACTGAGGGTCTTCCCCTCTTGTACTGTCCCTCTACCCTCCCAAGCATAATGTCCTTCTCCAAGGACAGGTCCTTCCGGATGCAACATGCCCAAAGTATGTTAGACAAAACTTTTCAGAATCCTTGCCTCCAAGGCAATAATTCTAGGATTATTTTCCTAAAATAAGTACAACCAATAGTGAACAGGCTTGTGATAGAAATAGGATGTCATGTTGAAACCAAAGACTGAATGCACAAAACTAGAAATCAGTAACAGAGAAAAGATTCTAAGGCTCAAGAGAAAGACACTGTTTATATTTTATTGCTTTCATCAATTTATCTAGAAACACTTTTCTAATCAATGTCTTTGAAATCAACAAATAAGTTACCAGAAGGAACTGTGTTTTCATCTTAATATAGGTCATTTTACTTTATTCATGCATTATCACCATCTAACTCTCAGAACACTTCAAAGTTTAATCCTTCATTATCATTACTGGAGTATCTCAGAGCTGTCTGCACATGTTCTTCTCACTCCTGAACTGATGTCATCATTATCATCACTACTGCCTTTGGCATCTTCATCTTTGTCATTAGTATTCTCCTGGCACACAATCCCAGTCTTTCTGAAGCCATTAAGGATGGTTTCTGAGATTATTTCCCCCAAAGTGAAAAGCCACTTACTTGCATATTTCTGTTTACGCCACCCAATTCAGTCATCCTGATGGTGTGAACTTCTAAATTCCAGAGTACACCCTTGCATTCCACTCTCCTCTCACAAATGGCTTGAATGAGTGGTTGACCACTAGACAAAGTGGCTGCAGCATGCAGATTAGGACATCAGGTATAACTACTATATGCAGGGCACCAAATTGAGTTTATATCATTTTTAAGTTCTTTTTTCCCTTTGTAACTGTAGCATTGATCCCCCCCCCATATACTGTAGCATCAAGAGTGATTCTGTATCATTTCTGCCTTGTTGACTCCTTTGATTAAAAGCCAAAGTCAAAAGATAATGAAGACAATTATGTCAATGTAGATTGGATTGATATTCCCAATGGAATTAATGCTATTAGTGGCTCAGTGGTAAAGAGATGCACTACCAACCCAAAGGCATGCAGTTAGAATCCGCCCGTTGCTCCACAGGAGAAAGATGTGCAATCTTGTCCTGTGTGATTAACTACCTCTAAAAACCTGCTTGAAAATCAGCTCAAACTCAGTGATACACTATAACAACTAGGCCATTTATGTCAGGGCAGGCTTCACTCTGTTTACACTTCCAATTGATAGTACATGATTGATGTATAGGTTTTAGTGGGTTCCAGGCTCTGGTTGATGAGTCAAAGGTGGCAGAGATATAGCTGTCAAATTAACAGAAACACATACAGAGTTTCAATTGTTTATTTTCCGGTTAGTAGGGTACGAACAACTTGATCCATTACTTTCTGATCGTAGCTTTTACCTTTATTATACAAATATGACCAAAATAACATTTCTACACTACTGAGTAAGGGTGAAGAAGAATGAAATTCACTTCTGAAAATGTCATGAAACATGCATGATATATGTACGCATATACTATGACAGAATTTTTTATATATAATTTAGTAATTTCTGTGCATTATATGTATAGATGTCTTACTCACAAAAAATAAGGTACTACAACCATTTTAAGGAGCTCTCATGGCCTGATGGTAAGAAGCTGCACTGCAAATCTGAAGGCACATGGTTCGAATCCATAGGTGTTCTAGGGGAGAAGGACAGGCATTTTCCTTCTATGCATTTACCTGCATCTGAAAACCTGCTGGAGGGTCAGCTATGGGTAGGTCCTCACTTGATGGCACATGACAACCACCATCACTTTGGGAGCTGTGGTAGTGGAGTCCTTAGTGAGAAGGGCTGCTAACCCAAAAGCTACACGTCTCTGGAAGGATGAAGCCTCAGGTCCTCAGAAGAAAGACCTCCCACTGCTGTGGTTTACAACCTCAGTAATCTGCTGGAGGGTTCTATGAGTTGGAATGGACTCAATGGCGTAAGTCTACCTAAGATTACTATTTTATAATATGTTCAAGAAGTTGACAATTTCCAAAGCAACACACTGACCAAAATAGGAATAATTAATCATTCTGGGGAATGGTTACACAGAGGTTCATTATTGGATTCTCTACACTTTTCATATATTTGAAATGTTCATAATAAAAAGTCTAAAAAAATCTGCCTGCAGAAATATCTTGAATTCTATTTAGAATTAAGCTTGACTACGTGAAATAAAATCTAGCTGATGTAAATGTTTGAAATAATGTTTTCTTAATTCTTGCTAGATCAATAGAATTCAGGTGCATATGTAAGGAAGGAAAGTCCCAATCTTCATTTCAGGGTAACAAGATATTTATTAAGTTTAAAAAGCAATCCTTTTGTTAATTTTGGTTGATGCTGAAAGGCTGTCATTTTTTTCTCTTCAATAAGCTTAAGTTACTTCATTTTGAAGAAAAACACACAGGCCACTTTTTTTGAAGATGGCGCCCAAAAGTGAAGGAGGAAGCTCTCGCCCCTCCCAAAACTGAAGCCAGAGCAAAGGTGTTAAAGGCCAAGAAGGTAATTCTGAAGGGCATCCACAGCAGACACACACACATCCTTGGAAAGCAGCCCCCTAGAAGAGCATACCCAGGAGAAACAAACTTGTCCAGTATGCCATCAAGTTTCCCTTGACCACTGAGTCAGCCATGAAGAAAACAGAAAATAATCACGCATGTGTTCACTGCAGATGTCAAGGCCAACAAGCACCAGATCAAACGAACTGTGAAGAAGCTCTAAGACACTAATATAGTCAACACCTTGATTAGGCCCGATAGAGAGAAGGTGGCCTTTGTTCAACTTATTCCTGTGATGCTTTGGATTTTTCCAACAAAATTAGGATCATCGAAACTGAGTCCAGCTGTCTAATTCTATCTAACTTTTTTCTCACTAAAAAAATTGCCACTGTGGTGGTGGTGTTGTGTACTGTCGCACTGGAATCAACCGATAGCCGACCCTCCCCCAAGGTTGGCAGTTAATCTGATAGGAGGAGACTGCCCATTCTTCTCCCACAGAGCAGCTGGTGGATTCAAACCATGTGCCTTTGTGAATGCAAGGAAGCGTCTTACCACTTGGCCACCAGAGCATAGAGGACAAATGAATGAATGGTTTTGGTCAGCATACATTTACAACTTTGAGAAATAGTATCTATCCCCAACACTTATAATGAAGATACTCCAGGATAAACAACATTTCGTTCTGCTATTCACAAGGTTACTGTGGTTGGTTAACTTGCTAATAACTAAAAACAATAATCACAGTATCAGTGATCAGTTTGTTACATTGGATGGTTAGTCCTCCAACACTACTCACTATAGTAAGAAGTAAAAAAAATAAACATATAAATACAATAAAACAACTTTCCCGTTTAGATACAAAAAAGTTAGAAATTAACAATAAGTATGTTACCTATATTATATTATTCTAAACCAAAACTACACATTTAAAATTAAGTAAACTAAGGCGAACACTCTTATGAAGTCTTATATTTTTAACAATTATAAGTTAAGCTGTGATTTAAATAAACTTAATGTACATCAAAGCACTCTATTAAGGCCTCAGCAGTTCTCAAACTATTAGAGCTCCAGTCTGATTACTTATTAAGAATAATTTTTATGATTTACAAACACCAACTTTTCTACAATAAATAGCACCATCCAAAAACAACCACCAAGCTTATTTGCCTCCTCTTTGGTTGTTAACTTCCAGGACAGGAAAGATTTTACGTGTCTGTACAAAACTTCGCACAATGTAGGTATACAGCTTTTTTACTAGGAATAACCACGCCTTCAAATCCCAGGAAATTATTGCTAGATATATATCTAATTCCTAGTTGACACACACAAGATCATAAAGCAAAGCAGGATTTCCATGCTAGCAATGCTGTCTCTTCTAACTGAAACACGTCAGCAAGAAACTCTCCTGAGAGACAGCATTTAAAAAGATATATATATATATATATATATATATATGACAAAAGGCTGTAAAAAAATTCTAATTTCTAATTAAAGTATTTAACTGTTTTCAGGTAACAAGATCATTCTCTTCATCTTCAACAAATAGTCCTTTAGCTTTTATTTTTCTTTATTAAAATAAGATCTGTAATACTGTAAAATATATATAGATCTGAAGAGTTCAGTAATTTTGAGCAAATGTATACACCTACAATTGGTACATCTAAATAAAGTATAAATAAATTATTTGTATGGCTCTAGCAACTTTTTAAATTAGAATCATATTAAAATTTAAAGTTACCAAAAAAGTATACCCTTCAATCACCCAAATCAAGATACTCACAATTTCTCTTATTACAAAAAGTTCCTTTGTACCCCTTTCTAGGTCAACCAGAATCCCTCCTCAGAGGCAACCACTAGACTGTTTTCTACTATCATATCATTATCGAAGTTTTTTTGTATTTAATATAAATATTATGTAGTACATACTCTTTTGTGTCCAGCTTCTCTGGCTTTGCATAATAGTTCTGACTCTCACCTATGCTGTTGCGTGGTCAGCTGTTCATTCTTACTACAAGTAAGGCTGCTATGAAATTCTTGTACCAAACTTTTTAGAGACATATACTTTTAATTTTCTCGCTGTAATAAGATTTTCATTGAAAATGAGGAAAAAGATTTCATAAATAAATCAATCTTGGGACATATACAGGGTAGACAGATAAATACGGCAATACACACACACATATATAAGTATACATAAAGCAAAAACTACATGTATATACCTTTTGGAGATAGAATAAATTCTAAGAGATTACCAGGTTTTACGTATAGGATAACACATTTTTTAAAAATACTAATAAAATTAAGTTCATAGTGAAAATATCCAAGATAGGAATGATCACCTCAGTGTTCAAGTATTATGCTTTAACTTAATAATTCAAGAGAACAAATTTCTCTCCATGTAAACTACCCTATTCAGCTTCAATAAAACACTTTCTTCTTACAAGTATACTTCTAAAACTAGAATTTCAAAACATTAAAAATATCAAAAACAGAAAGAAAAATATTATCATATTCCCGTATGTTATGCTAGTGGCAAAAAATACAAAATATGTACTAAGAACACAACCTTATTTTATTGTCTTGCTTTTTAAAAATTAAACATGGAAATAATTTCATCGGTTAATAGTTAACATGGGCAAAGAACATTCTAGCCTCATTCAGAATATATTCTGATACAGCCTCACTCTATGATACAGACATTTTGACTTTCAAATTCCACTGTAATTTCCAGCTGATAAAAAAAGGAGGCTCCTTAATTTTCAAAGATAGGAATGAGAAATGCATATCTGATAGTTTGAGATAAATCCAAAATTTTTAATTCTGCTTTTAACATAACCACCTGACCATTTCAGATGATTAGGTGTAGACTCTTAATTTATTATCTAGAAAGTGCCAAGACTAAGGAAGACTGTTATTGCAAATCATTCTAGAAATTTACCACTGTCATCTTAACAAAGGGTTTGCAATTATAAAGGAGAGGACAACCTATTTTTTTTACATTTTCTTCATCTCTTATTCCTCCTCCAAAAACATTTTAAAAATATACAATTCAAATGTACACTCTCAATCTTAAAACCCTAGCATCTGATTATTTTTCAAATGTAATTTTTAAATATTCCCTACTTAGTATAAATCTTAACCCAAAAATCTAGATATTCTCTAACTTCTACAAATGTCTGTTATTGAAATTCCATTATTTCACTCTGAAAATACAGTTTTACTTTTTAAATATCTTTTCAAAACTAGAAAAACAGCTTTATGTAAATATACAAAATATGCAAAAAGATGACAGGAGAGACAAACATGCTCCAACTTTACAAAATTTTTGCCTGCTTGTTTTAAGAAAATCAAAACAAAATTTTATTTCTAAAATACTACTCTAGCAGGACAAGGGTAGAAAGCAGGGACATCTAATGTGTAGATTCCTATACTTCCTTTTGTGGGCCTTTGCTATCTTTAACCAAATGTTTTTAAAAATGCTAGAAGTCTTAAGCATAAAAAAGTCCTCCCTGATTTAAGGATTGAGACTCGTATGCTTAAATTGCAGCTGAATGCAGAGTTGACCAAACTATAAGATTTATTTTTCACAGAACTGGAATTTTAGTGTTCTCTAATTTTAATGCTATGAGTCAATTGTAACTTGACAGTACATAACAATAACAACAATTTTTAATGCAGAATTGATTGAATGTTAATATATTAACTATAACACCAGAACAAATTTTAAGAGCTATTAATTATTTTCACTACTGGGAATAGAGAGTTTTCAACATTGCTAAATCATCTTTAGTCACCTATTAGCTACAACGATTACAATTATAAGGGTACACACATTTCTATTTTAATGTACTCTGTTTCTTTTGACAAAATTGCCCTAAACTTTTGTAATTAAACATCCTAGTCACAAATTAAACTATACCTAAGTGGCTATTGCTTTTAAACAATGGTTATGTAACTTACATACTCCAAGTTTCTGAGGCAAAAACCATCTAATTTTCTTTATATTTTGGGGATATAATGTCAGAAATCAAAGATACAGTAAACATATTATAAAAAGTTGGCAATATACAATGTTGAAAAACAGAGTACTAATCATCAATATTCAAATCATTTCAGAAGTATAAAATGTACTTGACTTCTTGGCATAGAGTATGTATAGAATATCAATTCTTCCTTAATAATCACAGAAAATTACAGTAGAAATTTAAAGGGGATACTCATAATGCTTGTACAACATGAGCATTGTTTTTAGAAAGTATTAATAGCTTAACAGTATCATTTTATTTTCCTTTACTTTAGTTGTTTTAAATACAAATTTTATAGCTAAAATTATTCAAATGATTCAAAATTATTCAAATTTCTAACTCAAAAAGAAACAAATATAAGGGAAGCTGACTTTTAAGACACTCCCAATGTTTACTGTGTAGATATGAGACTTCAACGTAAACTTAATTTTGAAACAGATAATGGGGTTGTTAATTTTATAATATGTTGTTATACCATAAATTAAAGTGGACAACATTCAGTAATTAAAAATTTTAAAATCTGAACTTTAAAAAGGGGACTTGATTAAAAGGCACTTTCCCCCCATATAAATAATCTAAAACATGATTTTGTGATAATAATTATACAAAATGCAAAATTATCTACTATAGTTAAGCATTCATCTTCATGGATAATGATAACTTCTGCTATACATAGTAACAAATCCCTACACATTTAAAATAGCTATGCAACTTAGTCATTATAATCCTTATTTTACAAGTTTCCTTGCAATTATTTATATAAAATAGACCCTTATTTTATATAAATAAGTCTCCTATTAAGAGAAGTCACTATTCAATCATTGTATTCTCACTAAAATGAAACGGCCAATTATGCTTCTAAAAGCAACAGTTTCTTTTACAGGTATAGAAGGATAGGATGTCCTCTCTTCTCTGGACTAATTTATCCTATGCTGAAAAATTCTTAGGAAACCAGTAAAAATACCCCTCAAAATAAACAAAAAAAAATTAATCTAATATTTTAAATTTTTCACCTGGAATTGATTAAAATTGTTTTTAAAAAGAAGTCCTTTTAACTAAAATGCTGGAAAAGACAAAGACCTTTATAATCTATTGGTCTGATGTTTTAATTAATAAAGCATTTTAAAGACTATCTTTGATATATATTTTTAAATGTCAAATATTCACAACTAACCTATTAGTTTATATGGTCACCTTTCAGTGATACTTGGTAAATAATTAAAATTACCATTCAGTGAAGCAGTAACAAAGTAGCATTATTAATCTAAATCAAAATTAGTAATTTTGTTCTTAAAAAGTTAAACTTACTTGTCTGAAGTATCTCTGGCTGTAAAATTTACCCAATGCGATGTCAAAAAGAAGAGACATTAAAAGAAAGAACTCAATAAAGTCAAGTGTTTCTAAAGAGTAATGAGTACTATTAATACCCCAAGTTTTAAAAATACATTATTTCTATTTAAAAACAAAACAACCACTGACATGGAGCCAGTTCTGACTCATAGTGATCCTGCAAGACAGAGATTTGCCTTATAGGCTTTCTAAGGCTGTAAATCTTTACAGAAACAGAATGTCACGTCTTTCGGCCATATAGTAGCTGGTGGCTTCAAACCACTGACCTTTTGGTTAGCAGCCAACCTTGTGAGAACCACTGTCCTACCGGGTTCTCGTATTATTTCTGTAGATGGCTTAAATCGGTGAGGACCATAATTGTAGACTGTTAGGCAGAAAAGTTGTGAAAGAAACACACAAAAAACCCTAACTGAAAGAATGCAAGAGAGAGGGAAAAGAAGTCTCACCAGAATAAAGAATTGTTTTACATCTGTCCTTGAATTTTCATTCAAACACAAGTTTGAATGTTTTAGCAGTTACTAAAGTCCTCAGTTTAAAAAATTAAATTTTTTTTTTTTTTAAAATCTCATGGGGGTAGGGGGAATGGGAATAGAACTCCCAAAGACTTAAAAAAAACACATAAAATGAAACCTTAATTCTTCTCTGGGCTGCATCTAACAGAATGTAAAACAATTAAAAAAGAAACACAAACTCCTGTAGACTCAGAGTATAGACTCAAGAGAGGCAGAGAAAGCTCTCATTCAGTGCTAAACTTTATTCCACTAGAACATATACTCCTGAAAAGTCAATCCAAAACCACGAGCTCAAAATGCTTCATGCAAAATTTACTGAATGGCGGCCAAGCGCTGTACACACTGTCCCGAAGCACACTGGAGGCTAGCTAGAGCTCTGCATTCTCCACTTACAACTTGCTGGTCCCTTTACCGTGCTTGTGCCACAAAGTGCAGAAACCGATTTCTGACACTGGAAGGAAAGTGTCCCTCCTGACAATTCTGTTCTGACCCTCAAATTCTCTGTGTCTTTGTTTTTGTCAATCAATGTTGGTTTTGAACGCAGACTTGTGCTTGAACATCTTTAGAAGTAGAAAGAAGAAAGCAGAAAGAATAAAGTAGAAAGGTGTTGGGGCCAAGACGTAAGAGCAAAGGGTAAAGGGGGGTCCTGATCCACGACTCTGCATCCGTTTTCGTCTGAGCGTCTCGCTGTTTTTTGGTTAGGTGGCTTGCTGAGTCGATTTACACTCATTACTGACCCCCATATGACAGAGCTGGTTATCTAAGGCTGTAGAATTTTAAAAACAAAGCAAACTAAGAGCCCGTCAGAGCTCCCCTAGCCTGTAGTGTTTAAAGTGCCGGATTCCCGCTTCCCTGGTCTCTCCGCAGAGGCGGTGAGGTTTGAACCGTCAACCTCTCGGTTAGCAGCCGCAGAGCTTAGTGAAAGCACTTGTTACAGAGCGCTGCTGCCGCCCCCCTTTCAACAAGTGGCGGGTGGAGCAGGGATGCTGGTTCCAGTCACCACTCCCGGGGCGCAGGTGAAGGTGGTGCACGCCCATCCACACCCAGCGGGCGGGCTCCACCGGGGACAGCGAGAACCGAAAGAGAAGGCAGCAGTGGGGACACTCCGTTATTCTCACCCTCCAGGGGGCCCACCAGGTGAGGAAGTCTCGATCGTGCCCGCCGACTGTCCCGGCGCATTGCTCAACCCCGGCCTCCACTTCTCCCGCCGCCCCGGCCCCGAAGGCGAAGTTTTCTCGCTCTCGCTCGCTGGCTGCGGCGGTTACTCACGCTCCTTCCCGGCTCTGCGAGGATCCCGCCGCCTCCTCTGGGCGGCCGCGGCGCCGCTCCGCGGTCACGGGCCCCGCCGGGTCGCTGGCGAATCGGGGATCGCCCACAGGAGCGGGAGCCGGGACCTGTCAGCCCGGGCGGGAAACAAAAGCCGGGTGAGGACCCGCGGGCGCGACCTGCCTCCCGTGCGCGAGGGGGCGCGCGGCGGGGGCGGGGAGCGGCTCCCGCAGCCGCCGGGCCAGCGCGCCTCCCGGAGCGAGCACCGGCCTCGCGGTTTGGCTGAGGCGCCGGGACCCCCGCTGAGGCGGGGCGAACGGGGTCCGCGGGGGCGCCGGACGCGGCCGCACCCTCACCTCGAGGCTTCCCCCACCCCTGAGACGCCGCTCGCGCCACCAGCCGCTCCCGAGCTGAGGACCCCCATGAGGGGGCGGGGAAGTGGTGCGGCCGCGCTGGGACCGCGAAAGAGAGAAATCGGCCACCGCGTTTCCGCCCGCCCCATCCCTGCGGCCGCGGTCCTGGTACCTGTCGCCGTGGTTGCTCGCCGACTCCGTCTCTCTCTCTTCCTCACCCGCGCGCCGCACGCTCTCCAACCCGCTCAGTAGGACACCCGCCCGCGCGCCGGACGCCGCCGCCCGAGACTGGCAGCACCCACGAACCGGCCCCAATCCCCCGGGCAGCTGCGGGTGCCGTCCCGCCCCCGCCGGCCGCAGGACCCGTCTTCCATAGGGCCCCGGGGCTGTCAGTCCGCCCCCAAAAGGCGCGCGGGCTGTGGCCCCGAGTGTCCGGATTGGCGGCCGCGCGTCGTCTATGCAAATTGTGCCCCGCCCCTGTTTATTTGCATCTCCGCCTTAATGTAACCTCCGCCTCCACTCACCAGCCCACGTGTCTGGTCCTGGCCCTTTGTGAGGGTCGGACGGAGGAAGCTGACCGGCGCCCCCACACACACTTCCTCACCTCCAGAGAAACTAATGCCTAAACAAACTAGTTGACTTAACATCCTTCTAGCCTCTCTGAAAGCCATCTCTCCCACTGGGCTTGCTTTGACGATGGAGAGGGACAAGGCCGTGTCTGTCCCAAGAACTGATCTCATGAAGTCAAAGTTGCCTTGGTAGGACTGGGGAAATCCCACGTAAAAAAACAATTTTGCACACAGCATTTTCCCAGTGACTGTGAGGACCAAGGTTTCCCAAAGTTTTCTACCTTTCAAAAGTGAGATGTCAGGCGACTGACATCCTTTTAAATAGTACTCCCTAATCCTTCCCTTCCACTAAAAACAAAAAGGTAGACCTACTGAGCAAACTCAGCTTCAAGAGACCCTGCTCTTGGGCCTTAGGATCTCCATGGTGCAACTACCTTATTTTTTGCGGTAACAATCCTGAGGTCTCAGCTAGTTAACTATACCCAAACCAAATCCACTGCTGCCCAGTAGTCACTGTCCACCCAAAGCTACTCTACAGAACAGAGTAGAACTGCCTCCTAGGGTTTCGCACACTGTAATACTGACAGAGGCAGACTGCCATATTTCTATCCATTGGAGTAGCTTTCTATCGCTGCCCTTTGGGAGAGAAGTGGAGTGCTTAATCACTGCACCACCAGGGATCTTTAGTTACCTACTATCATACGCAAACTCACTGCAATGGAATTGGAACTAACTCATAGCTGATTCACAATCAGATTTTGGGAGGTTGTAAATCCAACGGAGGAGATTGTCCATATTTCTCCCTGTGGAGTCCCTGGTGGTTTCAATCTGCCAGAGGGGCTCTTGTTATCTTTGAGTCAGCAGTGCTGACTATGGACTAGGCCACCAGAGCTCCTTTAGTTACCTATAAAATGCGAACTCATTGCTGGTGATATGAAAACAACTCATAGAATGTTCAATGAAATTGCAATACATCTCATAGAATTTTCAATAATTTCAATTTTTTTACAGAATGTTCAATGAAAATGTCTGCCAATTTTTAGAAACTGCAAGTCACATAGGAGGAAATTGACAGTCTCCTGTGGAGCAGCTGGTGAATTCGAACCACCTACTTTTGAGTTAGCAGCACAGCTCCTACGGGATCTAATAATTACCCATAGAAAACTAACGCCTCGTAGCTAGGTTAGAATACACATCTCCTAGTTCCAAATTTGTCCTCTTTCCACTGTATGATGTTGACCATTCAGATTTAAGGAGAGCATCATCAAGGTTGGTATTGCAGTTGCTCTCTGCCTTCAAAATGTGGGTAGCTACCAACACAAGTAGAGCCAACACTAAAGTTTCCTCAGGGCCAGGAGACCTATCTTAGTCCTTTGTCAATCCTCAGTACCTAACATCTTCCCCTCTTGGAAACTGCTAGGAATTATCCTTGAGAAAATTTATTCTTACATTAACTCAACAAAGTGATGTCAATTAAGACTACTAATACCAATTTAATTGCTTGTTAGTTGCTATCAATTCTGACTTAGAGTGACCTCATATGTGTCAAGGCAGAAGTATTCTGTAAAATGTTCAGGGCTGTGATTTTCAGAAACAGATCACCAAGAATGTCTTCGAATGTCTTCCAAAGGACCTCTGAGTATGTTCAAACTGCTAACCTTTTAGCTAGCTGTGGTTGGAATAATCCTTTATGCCATTCAGAGATCCCATTAAGCACCTGTTGTGGTGGTCATGTGCCTTTGGGTTGGAACATGCCCTTAGCTGACCCTCCAGTAGGTTTTTAGAGGCTGTGAATAGCTCCAGAAGAGATTGCCCATCTATGCCACAAGGAGCAGCTAGTGACTTCGAACTGCTTACCTTTGGGTTGGCAGTGCAACTCTATCACTAAGCCAGGTACCTGGAGTGATTTTTTTTTAAAGGCATCCTGGTGATGTGGTAGATAAGCTGCTAACAAAAAAATGTCAGCAGTTCAAATCCACCAGCCACTCCACAGGAGAAACACATGGCAATCTGCTTATTTGAAGATTTCCAGTTCTTCCCTGTCCTATGGGATCACTACTAGTTGCAGTTGATTCAATGGCCGTGGGTGGTATGGATGCTTTATATTAGCAGGTATTAAGCATTGTATGTGCAGGGTACACAGCGGTGAGAAGGCATTGCCCCAGCTGAGGGCTTGAGCCTAGAACATAATGGCATCCACAGAACATATCCGACTCTTTTATATTACAGGGACTGTGATAGAAGTCTGACTAGGACACAGTGGAGGGGCCCCAGGAGGAGGAGTCAGCTCTCCCTGGAGGAGGCAGGGAAGACTTCACTGAGGAAGTGACACTGGGGCTGAGACTTAATAGGTAGTTATTTGCCAGACAGAGACGGAGATAGAGGAGTGAGAGAAGGAAGCACCTCCCAAGAACTCCGAAGCCGAGAAGGGACAGTATGAGCAAAACGCAGACAGACGTGGAAAAGCCTGGTGTTGAGGGAACACCGAGGACCAATCTGCGGGGCTGAGTGGCTGTGTCACGTGCTTAGGGACCAGGCTCGTTCAGGAGGAAGACAGAAAGGCCAGGAGGCTGCCAGGCTGTGTTGTAACACACCCCAGCTAACAACAACAGGCCTTGTCGATACAGCTGCAGCCTTTTCTCCCTGTTCCTAGGCTGAAGACCGTGGGGAACAGTCAGTTCCACAGTCCGATGGCAGTCCGGCTAGCCCCACCCACTCCTTCAGAGAACCACTCCCGGTCACTGCACTTGCTCTGCCTGGCATTTAGAAACTTGTGTGCTTGCATTTTCCCTAAACATTGCTGCCCTTCAGAATTCAAAGATGACGTGGGCTATAGACACCTAGGTGTGGGATGAGCAGCCATTTCCTGAAACAGTAGTTCTTTACACAGTCTGGTTTCTGAGCTAGTGTCACGGGCAGGTGACCTATGTGGTCCCACACCTGGAAGGAAAGCGTGCTTGGTTTAATGCTGTCCAGTCACCATCTTGAAATTCTTAATTCTTCACCAAGAGCCCCCAAGTTTTCCTTTTGTACAAGTTAGATGGCCAGTCCTGAGAATCATTGTGTATGCTCTTGTGTGAGCTTGGGTTTACTTGACACTGCTCAAACTGTACCTGGTTTTTAAAGTACTACATTTAATTTTTAAAGTGTTCATACTGTATCACTTAACTCATTATAAAAGTCAGTATTTTTATTAGTTGCTTTTTTTAGAAAAAAGTTATTATTAAGTAATTTCTGGCACATCACACTGCTATGTGTTACAGAGTTGAACTGCAATGGCTGATTTTTCAAAATTAAATCACCACACCTTTCTTCTGAGGCACTTCTGGGTGGGCTTGAACCTTCAACTTTTTAGTTACTAGCTAAGCGTATTAACAAACTCTACTTACTGGCTGAGAAACCTGCACAGTTAGAAAGTAATAGAACTTGTATGCAGCAAAGTCCATTTTTTGTTTCAGGATCCTTTCAAAGATAGCTTGGTGCATGGAGGTTGTACTATTTTAAGAGCTAGGGAGCTCTGGTGGCCTAGTGGCAAGAAGCTGCACTGCAATCGCAGAGGCGTGCAGTTCGAATCCTCCAGATGTCCTGCTGGAGAAGGAGTGGCAATCTCCTCCGGTACCAGTCAGATCTGATTTGACAGTACACACACACCCCCCCCCAAAAAAAATAAAATAAATTAAAAAAAGAGCTAGAACACCCAGTGGAATGAATCTCCTGTGATTTCACATTACTTACTACTTTTAAATAGCTTTTCAGCAGTTTTGGGAAAGTTGCAGTTATCATTTGCTAAAATATTGTTTCTATCCCTTTTCTTTCTTCCTCCAAGAACTGTAATTCCTATCTGAAATACATAGAAAATATTCTCACTGCAACCCTTTCTGTTGTATTTCCTGTCTTTTGTCCTTCCATTGTTTGTTATAAGTAAGTTTCTTCCATTTCTCACTTCATTATTTCATCTATTTTAAGCCTGTTCCTTAATCTCTTGCATTTGATTATTTTATTTTTTTAATTGTAGATTTTATATTTGTCTTTTTATTTTGTTTAATATTTGCTAGGCCACTTCTTAGATCTTCAAGTTCCCTGCCACTGTCGTCAAACACAGAACATACAGTAGTTTAATCTTATCATCTAAAACAGGAGCCGTATGAATGACGTTTCTCAAGTGTTGCTCCTCTTTATCTGCGGAGTTTTGAATCAGAGATAAGTTATCTGCTCTTCACAAGCCCAACACACAAGGTAAGGAGGGAAAGAGGACATCACTATAGATACTTCCATTAAAAAGAAGATGAAGCAAAAAGGGGGAAATAGCACTATACAGCAGTCACAGGTCCATAGCAATACTCACACCCAGCTGAGCACAAGTCACCATTTCCTTGATTAGGTCTCAGTTCTCAGGGTAACTGGGTTCTCACATGGCAGTTGTCTTTCTCCAGGCCCAAAATATGGCCGCTACCAAGCTTTTTAATACTTGGGCATGAACTGACACTTCCGTCATCTTGTGTCAGTAAAACCAGGGCATGGGACCAGTACAGACACAAAGGTGGTTTATCAGAGTCTCTGATCTTGATAGGTTACTTCCATTTTGGTTTCAGGGTCCTTTCAAAGGATTTTATCCCAAGTCCCAAGAGGCTTTCAAAAGCAGAGATCAATTATAGTCTTTCTTTTTCAGATTAGCAAAAGTTATCAGACTAAGCAAATAAAGATAGGTCCAAAAATATTGAGTATGTCCAAAAGTATTGGTTATTCATTTGTGAGAATGCTCAACATACTAAAATTGTTGTTATATACTGTTGAGTCATAAGAGACGTATAATTGAGCCTCCAGCAGACTTTCAGAGGCAGTGAATCATACAGGAGATTGCCCATCTTTCTCCCATGGAGCAATTGGTGGATTTGAACTATGTTTCTTTGCGTTAGCAGCTCAATTCCTTACCAGTAAGCCACCAAAGCTCCCTGATAATAAAATAGTGATTTGTTATTTAGTTAAAACTCAAATTTAGCTGGGACACATTTATGCTTAAGTATTTGTTATTTATCTAAAACTGAGATTTAACCATAAGATCTTTTGATGTTTTATCAGGAAATTTTAATCTTTCTGGAGTCCTATCTTTTCCTACAACTTGGTCCATCAACTCCTTACTATCTTGGTAGATTGATGATGCTTTACAGAAAATTTAAAATTATTTGTCTAGCATATGTAATTGTCTTTGACAGACTAGTTGAAATTCTGAATGTCTTATTTTGCTTAAGG
Source organism: Elephantulus edwardii (assembly GCF_000299155.1). NCBI lineage: Eukaryota > Metazoa > Chordata > Mammalia > Macroscelidea > Macroscelididae > Elephantulus > Elephantulus edwardii. The sequence goes on along the minus strand of NW_006399767.1, from coordinate 25,712,303 downwards.
AAATTCTTTTATCCTTAAAGCTAGAAGTCCTAACTCACATTCCCAGCTTTTCTTGCAGCGAGAACATAGGTATGTGACCTATTCTATCAATCTTACATCTAGGAGATACTTCAGGTTGGAAGCGCACAACATGAGGCTTGGTTTGAGATTTCCATTATTCGTAGGACAAATGGTATAGAACTTTCTAGGGTTTTGATAGTCACAGTATCAGAAGTGATTTCTCAGGCGTCATAGGAACAAACATGTAAAGCAAAATTTGGCATTTGTGTGGGAGGTAGCAATGCTTATACTAAAGTTCTTATCACCAGTGTTCATTCAGCAACAGGGGTGGCCACCATTCCTCCGCCCCCAAACTCTAATGTTGAGGACCTGCCCCCAGAAGCCGAGCCTGGGCTATATTTCTTCAGCGCTCCCAATCTCAGCATTTCTTAATCTCAAGGAACTGAAGACCAAATTCAAGCCTTGAGTTGCAATGCTTAAGGATGCTTTGGGCAGAATATTAAATGATGCAGCAAGTATTAAAAGAAGATGGAAAGAGTATACAGAATCATTATACCAAAAGGAACAGGCAGACACAGAAGAATTTAATGAAACAACGTATGAGCAGGAGCCTGTGGTGATGAAGGAAGAAGTTCAAACTGCTCTGAAAGAATTCTCTAAAAATAAGGCCCCAGGAATAGATGGTATACCAATTGACATATTTCAACTAACAGATGCTACCCTAGATGTGCTCACTAAGTTGTGCCAAGAAATCTGGAGGACAACCACTTGGCTATATTTGTTCCCATTCCAAAGAAAGATGATCCCACAGAGTGTGGAAATTATCTAATAATATCATTAATATCACCTGCAAGCAAGATTTTGATGAAGATTATCCAGAAACGACTGGAACAACACATCCACAGAGAACTATGAGAAGTATAGGCTGGGTTTAGACGGGGTCGTGTTTCTAGGGACATTGTGGCTAATGTTAGATGGATCTTGGCTGAAAGCAGGGAGTACCAGAAGAATGTCTTTCTATGTTTCACTGATTATGTAAAGGCATTTGACTGTGTGGATCACAACAAACTGGCTAACTCTAAGGAGAATGGGAATCCCAGAATACTTGATTGTGCTAATGTGAAACCTATACTTGGACCAGGAGGCAGTCATCAGAACAGAAACACTGTATGGTTCAAAATTGGGAAGGGTGTACACCAGGGATGTATCCTATCTCCATACCTTTTTAATCTTTATGCAGAACAGATTATCTGGGAGGCTGGGATCTATGAGGAGAAATGTGGCATCAGGATTGGAGGAAGATTCATCAACAATCTGTGTTATGCAGATGACACAACTCTGCTTGCTGAAACTGAGGAGGACCTGAAGCGCTTGCTGTGGAAAGTCAGGGACTGCAGTCTTCAGTATGGATTGAGGCTCAATATCAAGAAAGCAAAGATTCTAACCACTGGGCCAATTGGCAGCATCATGATAGACGATGAAGAGCTTGAGATTGTTCACAGCTTTAGTTTGAATGGCTCCATAGTCAACAGTCTTGGCACCAGCAGCCAGGAAATTCAAAGATGTATTGAGATGGGAATGTCTGCAGTTAGAAACGTCTCTAAAGTACTGAAGAGCAACGATGTCAGTCTGAAGACTAAGGTGCACCTGATACATGCCATGATCTTTGCAATGACTTGCTATGCATCAGAGAGCTGGACAATAACTAGGGATGATAGGAGAAGAATTGATGCCTTTGAGCTGTGATGTTGGAGAAGAATATTGAATATACCATGGACTGCTAAGAAAATGAACAGGTTTGTCCTGGAGAGGGTGAAACCAGGCTGCTCCTTGGAGGCAAGGATTCTGAAGCTTCATCTGACATACTTTGGACATGTTGCAAGGAGGGACCAGTCCTTGGAGAGGGATGTCGTGCTTGGGATGGTGGAGGACAGCACAGGAGAGGAAGACCCTTGATGAAATGGATTGATTTGGTGACTAGGGTGATAGGGGTACGTGTGTCGGAGACAGTGAGATTGGCACAGGATGGGACAAGGTTTAGGGCTATTGTACATAGGGTTGCTATGAGTCACAGGTGACTTGACGGCACATAACAACAACAACAACAACGACAAATAGTACAATGAAATGTGCAAAGTGCTGAAGTTAGAAAAGGAAAAGAGAAGAACACAATGAGCAGTTTTCAAGCTGAAAGAACTACGGAAGAAATTCAAGCCTTGAGTTGCACTACTTTAGGGATTCTGTGGGCAAAATCCTGAACGATGCAAGAAACATCCAGAGAAGGGGAAAGAAATAGAGTCACTGTACCAGAAAGAATAGGTCGACATGGAATACTTTCAGAAAGTTGCTGTTGTCAGGTGCCATCACATAGACTACAACTCACAGTAACCCTGTGAACAAGAGATCTGAATCTTGCTCTATCCTGTACCATCCTCACCTTCACTGCCATGCTCAAGCCCACCAAGGAAATCATCATGCCAGTCCATCTTATTGAGGGTCTTCCTCTCTTTCACTCACCATGAGTCTTTCCCAGCATGATGTCTAAGGACTGATTCCTCTTGAAATTATGTCCAAAGTAAGTGAGACAAAGTTTCACTATTTTTGTCTCTAGGGAGCATTCTGATTGTACTTCCTTCAGGAGAGCTTTGTTTATTCTTTTGGTGGTTCATGGTATATTTAATACTCTCACCAATATCACAATTCAAAGGCATTGATTCTCCTGTCATCCTGATTCATTATCCAACTTTCAGATATATAGGAGGCAACTGAAAATACCAAGGCATGCGTCAGACACACCTGACATAGCTATATACACTTTTCCTGAATTTACTTTTTTTTTTTTTAGTTTACTTTCTTGATTTTAAACCATGTTCTCTTATTCTGTTTGGACAACTGCTTCTTGGTCTATATATAGGTTTCACACATGGGCAATTAAGTGTTACCCTGTTCTTCTCAATGTTAGCCATAATTTGTAATGATCCACCTAATCAAATGCCTTTGCATAATCAATAAAACATGAGTAAACCTCTTTCTGGTATCCTCTGCTTTTAACCAAGATCCATCTAACATCAGCAATGATATCCCTCATGCCACAATCTCTTTTTTCTGAATCCAACTTGAATTTCTGGCAGTTGTCTATGGATGTACTGTTTCAGCCATTTTTTTTATAATCTTCAGCATAATTTTACTTGTATGTGATATTTTCCACAGTCTTTTGGGTCATTCTTTTTGCAAATTGGAACAAACACGAGTGCTTTGTTTTGTCTTCTCAAAGTGCCCTTTAAAATATTGTGTTTAGCTCTCTTACTTCAGCATTCTTTCCCTTTGCTTTGACTTCTCTTTATTCCAGTGCAAGTTTCGGAGTCTCTTCTGATCTTTTCTTTTTTCCCTGATTTGACTTTTTACCTTCTTCATGTATGATAGATGTACTTGTTGTCATTTCACAATCCATCTGGTGTCCTGTCATTAGTGTTCTAAGCATCAAAGCAATTCTTAAGATGGATATTAAGTTTAGTTGGGATAAGTTCAAGATCAAGGTCATATTTTGGTTCTCATGGACTTGTTTTCATTTCCTTCAACTTCAATTTGAATTTACTTATGAGTGGTTGTTAATCTGTTCCACAGTTAGATACTGGCCTAATTTTGATTGCTGATATTAAATTTTTCCAAGCTCGTTCCACAGATGTAGTCAATCTGATTCTCATGTAGTCTGTCAGGTAAAGTTCATTGTATATCTTCCATTTATATTTTTTTTTACAAAAAGTATTTGCAATGATTAAATAATTTATTGTATAAAATTCTATCATGTGATCTCCAGCTTCATTTTTGTCCCCAAAGTCATATTTTCCATCTACCTATCTATCCTTTTTATTTGTTTCTGGCTTTTGTATTTTATTCACTAATTATTATTAACAGATCTTGATTTAATGTTCAATTTCAAACATCAAAAGTTAATAGAAAGCCTCAATGTTTTCCTCTTTGGCTTTAGTGTTTGGTGTGTATATTTGAGTAATGCTTGCATTAACAGGTCTTCCTTACATGTGCATGGATAGTAACCTATCACTCACAGCATTGTACTTCAGGATAGATCTTGAAATGCTCTTTTTGATCATGAATGCCACACGATTCTTCTTCCATTTGTCATTTCTGGATTAATAGATCATGCGATTGTCTGATTTAAAATGGCCCATACCTATTCATCTCAGCTTACAAATGTCTAATATGTCAATCTTAACACATTCCACTTAACTCATTTAACTTTTTACAACTTTCAGTTATCCTAGAATCATACTTTGTACATTTCATTTTCCAATTATTAATGGATATTTACAGCTATTTCTCCTTATTATGCATCTTGCCACATCATCAAACAAAGGTCCTTTCTTGGGTGACAGCTACAGTACAACTGTATGATTAAAACAGATTGTCCTTTGAGGAGGCAGCTCTTCCCAAAAATTTTTTTAGTTCCTTGCAACCTGAGGGGCTCACCTGAGGGCACTATTTCCACCAGCATTCTACCACTGCCTATAAGGTCTTCAAAGACCTGCTTTTTCAGAAATGGATAGCCAGTCTTGCTTCATTATCAGTATTAGTCTGGAAGCTTCACTGAAACATGTCTACCATTAGTGACCTTGCTGATAATTGAAATACTGGTGGCATAGCTTTCTTCATCACAGCAGCACGTAAGCTACCACAACACAGCAAACTGACAGATGAGTAGTGGCTTCAGAAAATAGTATTTGATGATGAACCAATAATACTGAGAGAAGAATCTCAAGTGGCACTGACAGCATTGGCAAAAAAGAAAGCCCAAGGAATTGATGTAATATCACTTTAAGCATTTCAGAAAACTGATGCAGCCTTCAACTTGGTCCTCAGTCTATATATATAAATTTGGAAGGCAGCCACCTGGCTAAATGACTGGAAGAGATCCACGTTTGTTCCCATTCCCAAGAAGGATGACCCAACAGAATATGGAAATTATCATATAATAACAATAATAATATTGTTTACAGTCCTATAGAGGGCTGTAAAAAAGCCAAGCTGGCCACCTGTGATTATGGTGAAAGAAACACCTGGTTGGTGGTGATGGTTTTATAACAATCAGGGGCAGAGAAAATGGAGTCCTTTGTTAATCCTAGCTTGTTGCCTGGGTTGTGGCCAAAGCTATTTTATGCCTGTTGTTGTTATGTGCTGTCGAGTCGCTTGCCCTAAATTCTCCACTGTCCTGTGCCAATTACACTGTCTCCAACACACCCACCCCAATTACCCCAGTCACTGAATCAATCCACCTCATAGAGGGTTTTCATCTCTTGTGCTGTTCCTCCACCCTACCAAGCATGATGTCCCTCTCCAAGGACTTTTCCCTCCTTACAACATGTCCAAAGTATTTCAAACGAAGTCTCAGAATCCTTGCCTCCAAGGAGCAGCCTGGTTTAACCCTCTCCAGGATGAATCTTTTTGTTTTCTTAACAGTCCATGGTACACTCAATACTCTTCTCCAACACCACAGCTCAAAGGCATCAATTCTCCTTCTATCCTCCCTAGTAATTGTCCAACTCTCTGATGCATAACAAGTGATTGCAAAGACCATGGCCTGTATCAGATGCACCTTAGTCTCCAGAGTAACACCATTGCTCTTCAGCACTTTGGAGAGGTCCCTAACAGCAGACTTTCCCATCACAATACATTTTTAAATTTCCTGGCTGCTGGTGCCAAGAGTGTTGACTGTGGAACCAAGCAAACCAAAGCCTAGGGAACATGAAAAAAAATAAATAAAAATCAAGCTGGCTTAAGAAGAAATTGTTTCACAAAGGCTCTCATTGCTGATACCAGACAGATCTTGGCTGAGGGCTGAAAATATCAGAAAGATTTTTACTTGTGTTGTATTGGTTACACAAAAACATTTGACTGTGTGGTTCACAACAAATTGTGACTAACATTGAGAAGAATGAGAACCTCAGAACTACTGTATAATTTGAGAAGCTGCATTATAGGAAGAAGAATGTGGCATCAGGATTGAAGGAAGATTGATTAACAACTTATATAAAGCAGATGACACAATTTTGTTTGAAGGAAGTAAAGAAGACTTGAAGAACTTACTTAAAAAGATAAAAGACCACAGCCTTCAATACAGGTGATATCTCAACATCATGAAAATAAACATTTACACCATTTGACCAATAGGCAACATCATGACAGACGGAGAAATGATTAAAGATGTCAAAGATTTTATTTTACTGGGATCCCCAATCAACATTCTTGGTAACAGAAGTTTTTAAAAAATCAAGTAGCAGTGGCAAAGTTTAATAGGATAACAAGCAAAAAATGTTGGCGAGGATGTGGAGAGATAGGAACTCTCATACAATGTTGGTGGGATTGTAAAATGGTACAACCACTCTGGAAGACAGTTTGATGTTTCCTAAAATATACCACAGCTTCTATAGCCATTCGTTTGTTGTTGGGTTTTTTTTTCTATAATTATATTTTATTAATTTTCATAAACATTTACAGAGATTTTGGGCTTCCACTCATTCATTGTTGCACTATTCTCTCTACGATGTTTCCTAAAATAACTGAACATAAAAATTCCATATGATCCAGCTATTCCACTCCTAGGAATATACACTACAAAAATTAGAACTGAGACACAAGCAGAGATTTTACACCAATGTTCACAGAAGCATTATTCACAATTGCAAGAACATAAAACAGTCTACATGTCTAATCACAATCGAATGGCTTGAGAAATTGTGATACATTCACATGATGGAATAATGCACAACACTCAAGAGCAATGATTTTGAAAATTACTACATAACATGAGAGAGACTGGAGGGTATTATATTAAGTGAGCTAATTCAGTCTCATAAGGATAAATACTGCATAGGACCATTACTGTAAAAACAAAAGGGAAACTAGTAAAACATGTGTGGGCATCCAAGGAAGGAAGGGGTGGTAACAGAGGGATGAGGGTAGGCAGTGTGGGAAATCATAGAGTCTCACAATTTGGTGAGTGGAGGGAGGTGGGTAAAAGAAATGGGAAAGATCTGGAGGGGATCTGGTAAGACAGGGTAATGATGGGCATAATTCAATGGTGATTGATTTTCTAAAACATAATGAATGAGAATGGTTGTATGAAGTACAATGTGAATGAAGAATAGTGTGAAACACAATGGATACAAACTTTCTACTTAACCCATGTAAAATTAAAAATAAAATTAAATTTAAAAAGCATGTTGCATTGGGAAAATGTCCTGGTAATGATCTCTTCACTTAAGAGCAACGATGTCAGTTTGAAGATGAAAGTATCCCTGATCTACACCATTATATTTTCAATTGCTTTCTATACATCTGAAAGTCAGACAATGAATAAAAAATGGCAGAAGAATGATACCTTTGAATTGTAGTGTTGGTGAAAAATATTGTTTATACCATAAAGTACAAAAAAACCAGAACAAGTCTACTTTAAAGAAAGTGCAACCAAAATGCTCCTTAGAGACAAAGACTGTGAAACTTCATCTCACATATTTTGGGCATGTTGTCAGGAGAAGTCAGTCCGTGGAAAAAAACCTTCATCAATAAAAGAGGCCACTCAGTGAGATAGACTGACACAGTGGCTACAAGAAAGGACTTAACACATAAAGGAATTTTTTTTTTTACTCTTGACTACAAAATAATTTATTACAACCACTTCAGCGCAAGCCTATGTACAAGCACACTTCTGCTGCCCCAGACTAGGGGAGCCTTTCCTCCCCCTGGCTCTGCAGACCTCCTCTATCAAGTCTTTCAGGTACTGGATCTCCTTGGCCAGGGAATCTGCCTTCTCTTTCAGGGCCTCGTTCTTTCTCTCTAGCTCCTTGCACTCCCCAGTGAGGGCCTCTTGCTCTGCCCTCTTTTTCTGGCGATATTTAGTGGCTGCTGTCTTATTCTGCTCCATTTTTTTAAATTTTTTATCCAATTTCTCTCCCTTTACTTTTGCTGTCACTGTTCTCTCTCCAGGAGGGTTATAGGGTTTGGGGCGGGCAGGACCACTAAGGTCAGTTGGAGACTGGCGGCTCCTGCTTGGGGAGCCGCCTGAGGTGGGGGGACTGTGCTGGGGAGATCCCAGGTAGGACTCAGGGCTCATGCAGATGCCACTGTCATTATCTGAGGGGG
>NW_006399767.1:25701201-25702412 GCF_000299155.1 Elephantulus edwardii | reverse complement strand
AGCCTTTGTAATGATCTTATGCATTCTTCATGGACGATTTTCTTGATATCCTCTCAGAGCTCATTTGGTCTGCGCTCATTGGTGCTCCAGGCCTCAAACCTGTTCCTGAGATGGTTTTGAAATTCGAGTGGGATAGACTTAAGATCAAATTTTGGTTCCCGTGGACTTGATTTAATTTTCCTCAACTTCAGCTTGAGCTTGCATATGAGTAGTTGGTGGTCTGTCCCACAGTCAGCACCCGGCCTGGTTTTCACTGCTGATACTGAGTTTCTACACCGAGTCTTTCCACAAATGTAATCTATTTGATTCCTATGCATGCCATCAGGTGAGATCCATGTGTAATGCCTGTGTTTATGTTTCTTATAGAAGGTATTTGCAATGAATAAATCATTGAATTATTTTAAAACTTAATTTTAATTTTTAAAAAGGCAATTAAAATAATTATAATTTTTAAATATGTAGTGATTTAAAAGTTTTATAATATACAATGCAGCTTAATATTATGAATAGAAATTATTCTCTCAAAAATCAATGCTGTAAATCCTAATCTGTTTGCCTGTGATAACAATCCTATTTGGGAATGAGTAGTTTTTGTTACATTAATGAGATAGTGTTAGTATAAGGTGTATTTTGAGTCTATCTCTTCTGAAATATAAAAGAGACTAAATAATCAAGCAAAGATGGATGGGATGAGATAGATTCTGAGACTTATCAAGGAGCCAGGAAGCAGAAACTGAAAAGATAAGGACCTCAGACCAGAACAAATATAAAGAAAAAGCCTAGAGCCAGCACCTTGAATTCAGACTGCTAGCCAAATTTTTAAATTGTGACAAAATTAGCAATTAAAAAACTGTGAGAAAATAAATTTCTGTTTTCTAAAGCCATTCACTTACGGTATTTGTGTTATATCAGAATTAGAGAATTAAGACACTACGGATCTGGGGGAAAGGGTACAGTTATCTTCTGTTGATGGGAGTGAAGATTTCGTAATCCCTTTCACAGGCAATTTAGCAATATTTATCAAAGTTTAAAACCTACATACTCAGTGACTCAATATTCCACTTGATAGAATTTATTTGATGGCTATCCTTCTACATGTTGGCAAAGCTGTATGTGCAAGAATTCTCACTTCAGTAGCATCATGTGTAACAGAAAGAAACTGAAGGCAATTTAATCAGGAGATTATTTTAATAAATTATATTATACATTTT
>NW_006399767.1:25693381-25701101 GCF_000299155.1 Elephantulus edwardii | reverse complement strand
ATCACATGTGTCGTCCAACGTGGCCAAGAGCTCGTCTGGCATGGTTTCCATATCTTCTAAGTTGAACAAGGAATCAAAGTCAAACCCCTTCAGATCGATTTTCTCCACCATCCAATCTGTCCCGGAGAAGGCATCCTCCTTGTCCGAGGCGTCGGCCAACCCGTCCGCAGCCAGCCATTCGGAGGAGCCCGCCTTGTCCCTGGAGAACTCGTTCGCTCTGAAGTGCTTGGCCACCTCCAGATAGTCGTCTAAGAGACCCAGGCTGTCTTCAGCCCCTGAAGCCGACGGGCTGAAGGAGGACATCAAGTCCCCCATCAAGCCCTCGCCGCTCAGGTAGCTCATGTCGGCCGTGGTGCGGGTCTCTGCGGGAGTCGAGGGGTGTGCTGGATTTGAGGGTGTCTTTGTCGGTTACAGCAAGGCTGCTGCTGGATGCCGTGAGAAGCGCCATGGCTTAAGCCACTGGGGGTTGCCGCTGCAGAGCCTGGTGCTGCTGCCGCTGCTGCAAGGGCCAATGCTGCCGCAGGCACTGCTGCCTCTAATACGCCATAGTGGTCGCGAACCCTACGGGCGCGGAGGAAGGGACACAGGACAGGAGCGTACGGGACATCTAAGGGCAGGAGGAGGAATGGCCGCAGCGCCTACGCAGGCCCTTTCACATAAAGGAATTTGATGGCACAGGATAGGGCAAAGATCAGATCTGCTATTAACCTGGTCGATATGATGCTACGAATTGAAGTCAACTCAATGGTACCTAACAACCTGAACCACCACTTGTCTGTCAGTTTGCTATACTATGGTAGTTTGCATGTTGCTCTGATATGGAAGCTATGCTACCTGTATTTCAAATACCAAAAGTGTCAGTCATAGTGGACAGATTTCAGCAGAGCTTCTGGACTAAGAAAACAGACTAAGAAGTAGGATTGATCATACATTTCTCATATACAAGTCCTCAAAAACTCTGTAAACAGCAGTGGAACACTGTCCTATATAGTGCTGTAAGATGAGGCCACTTATGTTAGAAGGCACTCAAAATCCAGCTGTGGAAGAAATACCTCCTCAAAGTACAGTGTACCTGAATTATGTGAATGGAGTAAAGATTTCACCCAGTAAAGTATCTTCATTTGCGGATGTGGCAAGACTTATAATGAAGAGAAACAGTTACAATACTGTCAGTGATGGAATAATAACCATAGGCATACAAGGAAGACTTGTTAATAAAACTGTTATTCAAATATATGAACCAACCGCTAAAGCCAATGATAAAGAAATTAAGAATTTATACCAACTTGTGCAGAAAGATTTGATGGCCTCCTGGGCAAGCATGGCACTGCCAACCCAAAGACAGATAGTGTAAGCCCATCAGCTGCTATATTGGAGAAAAATGGGCAATGTCTTCCTGTGTGATTTACATCCTCAGAAAACTGCTGGAGGGTCAATTATGAATTGGATCAGCCTTGACAATAATGAATTATTGTATTTGTTGTCAAACATGCAGTAAAAGGCTTTAATTATAATTAGGAACAAAAAGAGTTACTGATAGAAAATAAGACCTTGGAGACAGAAATGTGGTCATAAATAGCATGGCAGTTTTTATCTCTATCATAAAAAAGTTTCAATAAGTCACTAATAATCACAAATTTATTCATTGTAAATACCTTTTAAAAAACACAGCAATTAAAAATAAATTTAAAAAATCCACAGCAATTATACACATGTATCTCACCTGATGGAATACAATTCACTCCATCTGTGGAAAGAGATTGTGGAGATGGTAATATGACCTGTAAAAACAAGGCCAGGAGCTGACAGTGGAGCAGACCATCAATTACTCGTATGCAACTTCACATTTGAGAAGCTAGACTATATTAAGAAGAGTATGGCATCTGCATTGGAGGGAAACTCATTAACAACCTGTCATAGGCAGCATAGACACAACATTGCTTGCGGAAAGTGAAAAAGACTTGAAGCACTTACTGAAAAAAATCAAAGATTGCATGCAGCCTTTGATATGGATTAAACCTCATCTCAACATCAAGGAAACAAGAGTCCTCACAACTGGACCAGTAGTCAACCCCATGAGAGATGGAGAAAAGATTGAAGTTGTAAAGAATTTATTAAAAAAAAAATCTGTATTAGGGAGCTCTGGTGGCCTAGTGGCAAGAAGCTTCACTGCAATCCGGAGGTACGTGGTTCAAATCCACCAGATGCTTTGCTGGAGAAGGAGGGGCAATCTCCGCTTGTACCAGTCAGATCCGATTTGACTGTACACACAAATAATAAAATGAATCTGTATTAACAGTACTACTCTCATTGCTGATTGATGTGGACGATGATATGTCACCTTGACTGCACCATTCTGGGTGGAGTGAGAACTATGACCACCTCACACCCACATCCCCTCACCCCTATTCATTCTGGTACCAGGATGAAGACTTGGGGAGTTGTCTCACTTTCCTCATCTGCCACAATGAGATCATAGGATATCCCTCAATAGGATAAAATGAGGATTACATGAGATGTAAACATATGGTAGATTTGCATATTCCTTGAAGGTTAGTTCCTTGAGCCTCATATTTAGGACCGAGCGCGAGTCCTGACTTTGACCTTTGCCATTTAGAGGTCTTGAGCCAGTGATTTAATGCCAAGTGTTCTTACAAAAGGGATAAGAAGAGCATCGCCTATGAGTAATTTTGAAAATCATGTCAATATATATGTCCGAAGTTCTCTTGCTATGATTCTTATTGCTGCTGTTGTTATGTGCTGTCAAGTTGCCTCCGACACACAGGGACCCTAAAGTATAACAACTCTGAAGCCAGCCCTGTCCTGAGCCATTCTCACTGATTCTGATACACCAACCCCCACTACTCTAGTTACTGTATCAATCCATTTCTTCTGGGGTCTTCCTTTCCTGCACCATCTCTCCACCATTCTCAGCATAATGTCCTCCAAGGATTGGTCCCTCCTGAGCAGGTGCCCAAAGTATATGAGATGGAGCTCCAAAATCCTAGCCTCTAAGGAGAAACTTGGTTTCACTCTCTCCAAGATGGACCTATTTGTTTTCTTGGTGGTCTATGGTATGTTCCAGACTCTTCAGCACCACAACTTGATGGCATCAATTTTTCTTTTGTCATCCTTAGTCATTGTCCAGCTCTCTGATGCACAGCAAGTAATTGTGATGACCATGGCCTGGATCAGGCATACCTTAGTCTCTAGACTGACATTCTTGCTCTTCACTCTGGAGAGGTCCCTGACAGTAGATGTCCCTAATGCAATTTGTGTTTTGATTTCCTGACTGTTGGTGCCAAGATTGTTGGTTGTGGACACAAGCAAGCTGAATTTGTTAACAATCTTCATTTCTTCTCCATCTATCACGATGCTATCCGTTGGCCCAATGGTGAGAATCTTTGTTTTCTTGATGTTGAACTTCAATCCATATTGCAAAGTACAGTCCTTGACCCTCTGCAGCAGATGTTTCAGGGCCTCCTCAGTTTCAGCAAATAAGGTTGTGTCATCTACATAAATCTCCCTCCAATTCTGAGCAGTGAATATAGGCATGCATATATTTGCTCATACTGAAACTCTTATTTCTTTAGGATATATAACTAGTAATGGGGTTGCTGGATCAAACAGCATTTCTATTTAAATTTCCTAAGGAAGTACCAAATTATTTTCCACAATAGTTGCACCATTTTACAGTCCCACTGCAATGTGTAAGAGTTCTCATATATCCACAATCTGGACAGCATTTCTTGTTTGCCATTTTGTTGAACTTTGCTACTACTGTTTTTCCCTCCCTTCTTTCTATCTCAATTTTCCATGTCTGTGAAGTGAGTGTGTTGGGACATCTGCAAAGATCTTTCAGACTCTCAAAGTCTAAGAGTTCAAAGACCACCTACTGAGGAGCTCAGAGAAACTTTTGGCCACGATGGTTTCCCAGATCTGACTTAGCTTCTTCTACTTCTCTGTAAGGTGTGCAGGTCCAGTGAAGGGTGGACGGGTCCTTAAGATGTGGTGATATTTCGGGGGGAAAGAATGTATTTCCATCCTTAAAATTTAAAGAAAATGACTAAGAATTTATTTGAGTATTTGGGTTTAGCTCCTGGGACAACTTCTCAATTGCAGAAGCTGCTTTGAAACACCAAGAACACTGGGAGCCTTAAGAAGAGAGCTGATAGTTTGTCTTTATGAAGTTTGGGTTATCTGTTGTTACATACCATCATCAAGTTGTACCAACTCATAGCTAACCCTCCAGTGGGCTTTCAGAGACAGTAAATTGTACAGGGGGAGAGTGCCCATCTTTCTCCCATGGAACGGCTAGTAAATTCTAGCCAGTTGCCATACCACTAAGTGACTAGAGCTCCCTTTTGGGATGTATAGTTAACAACATAGTACTTAGGAGCCTTGGTAGCATGGTATCTAATGGTCAGGTTATTAACCAAAAAATGGGCAGTTCAAAGCCACTATGCACTTTGTAGGAAAAAGATGGCTAGTCTCCTCCTGTAAAGATTTACAGCCTTAGAAACCCAGTGGAGGGTGGCTATGAGTCAGACTCGACTGGACGACAGTGGAGCCAGATTTGGTTTATAGGTCTTACAGGACCTATAGTACTTATAGATCTTTCTTTAGAAACTGCCCAATTGTTTTGTAAACTGAGGTGCAAAAGTATACATTCCTTGCAAACCCAATGGCAATTTAGTTGTTTGCTTCTGTTTCCTGGACAAACAGATTCTAAAATTCATTTGGAAAAATAAGCATGTAAAAATTACTAAGCAAATCCTGAAGAAGTGAAGTGATGTAATTCTAGCTGATATTAAAGCATATTACAAAACTACTATCACTATAATAGTTGACTCTGGCATATGAAAAGATGCTCAGATCAACAAAATATAGAAATAGCACTTCAGAACAGGGAAATGTCTGGATATTTAATAAATAATACTGAAAAAATGGCTAGCCAAAAATATCACAGAGACTGAAGATCTAAAGGTAAAAGATTAAATTGAGTAAAGATTAGTAAATAGATTAAGACATATTAAGAGGAGGGAAAGGAAAGACAATATCCAATAAAGAGGATGATCAGCACAATATCACTAAAGAAAGAGAAGACAGAAAGATAGAAGGATTAATGGAAATCAAAATATAAGGAAGAAATAGGAAAATCTGATCACATTGTGGATATTTAAATGAATTTTATAGAACAAAATATGTATGAATAGTTGAATGAAAAATTAATTTGTTTTCTATACTTTTACTCAAATCACAATAAAATTATGTGTTAGAAATAAAGTTTAAAGATAAAATTATAGTGCTAATATAAGAAGGTGGTTGAGGTGGTTTTAAAAAATTATGTTCTCATAGATAAGATTTTTTTCAAGCAAGGTAAATGAAAAGTATAGGAAGGAAAAGTGAATTTGATTTTTTTAAATATAGGAAACAACATAAAAAACCAAAGACAAATGACAACTTTGGAATATATTCATGATACATAAGACTAGATGAGTAATGGGATGAAATCAAAGATATCATCTTCAAAGACAGAAAAAGGTCATTACAATCACAGAGGGTGGAAGTGGGGAAAGACCAAAATGGACATCAGAAGAGACTTTGAAAATTGTGCTAGAGTGTCAAGAAGCCAAAACAAAGGGATGAAGTTCCTAAGTAAAAGAGCTGAACAGATTTCAAAGGACAGCTCAAGAAGACAAAGCAAATTACTATAACAGAATATGCAAGGAACTGGAGCTAGAGAATAAAATAGGACACACTCAGCATTTCTCAGACTCAAAGAACTGAAAAACAAATCCAAGCCTCAAGTTGTAATACTGAGAAAAGCAATGAGCATCATCTTGAATGATCTACGAAGCATCAAAAGAAGATGGAAGTAAACACACAGAATCACTCTACCAAAAAAAATGACTGATACTGGAAAAGTTCAGGCAATACCATATGAATAAGAGTCAATGGCAATAAAGAAGTCCAAGCTGCATTGAAGAAACTGGCAAAAAAGAAGGCTCCAGGAACTGATGGAATATCAATTGACATGTTTTAAATAATGAATGCAGCCCTGGATGTGCTCACCAGTCTATACCAGGAAATTTGGAAGACAGCTGCTTGGTCAATTGACTGGAAAAGATCCATATTTATTCCCATTCTCCAAAAATGTGATTCAACAGAATGTGGAAATTATTAAACAATAGTATTAATATCGCATGTAAGCAGAATATTGCTGAAGATCATCCAAAACCAGCTAGAACAGTACATTGTCAGAGAACATCTAGAAGTTCAAACTGGGTTTAGAAAAGGCCTTGACACCAGGGATATCATTGCTGGTGTTGAATGGATCCTGGCTGAAAGCAAAGAATACCAGACAAATGTCTATTTGTACTGTACTGACTATGCAAAGGCTTTGACTGTGTAGATCATAATAAACTTTGGCTAACTTTAAGAAAAATCACAATCCCATAACAATTATGTTCATAAGAAAACTACACCTAGACCAAGAAGCAGTTGGGAGCAGAATGGAGCAAGCGAACACTGCACGTTTTAAAATCAGGAAGTGTCCATCAGAGTTATATCCTTTCTCCATAGTTATTCAATCTATATGTTGAGTAAATCATTCGAAAAGCTGGATTCTATGACGAAAAATGCAGAATCAGAATATAGAGGAAGACTCTTCAAACAACCTATGTTATGCAGATGATGAAACCTTGCTTGCTGAAAGTGAAGAGGACTTGAAATACGTCCTACAGAAGATCAAGAACTACAGTCTTCAATATGGATTGAATCTTAATATGAAAAAGACAAAAATCATGGTAAGTGGAGAAAAAATTGAAATTGTCAATGTCTTAATCTTACTTGGACTCACAATCAACACCCTTGGTACCAGCAGTCAGGAGATCAGGAGATATATTGCACTGGGAAAGTCTTCAGTTAAGAACCTCTCCAAATTACTCAGGAGCAATGCTGTCAATTTGAAAACTAAGGTACACCTAAATCAGACTGTGATCTTCACTTGCTATGCATCTAAGAGCTGGACAATAAGTAAGGATGACAGAAGAAGAACTGATTCTTTTGAGTTGGGATGTTAGAGAATAGTATTCAATATCCAATGGACTGCCAAAAGCACATACATATATATCTTGGAGAAGCGGTGGCCAGAGTGCTCCTTGGAGTCAAGGATGGCAAAGCTTCAATACATACTTTGGGCACATTGCTAGCAGAGGCTAGTCCTTGTAAAGGTACATCATGCCGGGAAAGGTGGAAGGTCAAGGAAGGAAAAGGAGACCTTTGACACAGTGACAGCAGCAATGGACCAAAATATGTCAGAAATTATAAGGATGGAATAAAATTAAGATATGTTGTTCATAAATAAAACAAGATCAACAATTCCAAAGAAAATGGCTGTAGGATATGAAAAGAGCGAAAGAAAGAAAGAGAGAGAGAGAGAGAGAGAGAGAAAGGAGCTCCCCAAGACAGAAGCAAGTAGTTTATAGATACAGGGCAAGATACTTAAACTCATTAATTTTGTTGTTGTTTATTGTTATGTGCCATCGAGTCATTTGCGACTCATAGCGACCCGATGTACAAGAGCTCTAAACTCTGTTCTATCCTGTGCCAAACTAGCCATCTCAAGCACACCTATTCCCACCACTCCAGTCACAAAATCGATCCATCTCATCGAAGGTCTTCCTCTCTTTCGCCGCCCCTCCACTCTGCCAAACAC
>NW_006399767.1:25682182-25689140 GCF_000299155.1 Elephantulus edwardii | reverse complement strand
TATATACAGTAATTTAAAAGAATAAAATATGTGTACTGACATAGAAAGATGCCCAAAATATTTTAGATCAGATAAAAGGACATAAAGGATGTTTCCACTTGTCATATTTTTAGTGTAAAATTACATATATTTTTGTACAGAAAATTTATGTGAAAATGATGCATGAAATTTACAAGGAAAATACGCATGAAATGTAATGTTTTTATCACAAAAAAAGATCACATGTGTGACTGAGCTAATTTTTATTGTATTCCTCTTTCTATTGTTTGACTGTTTCACCAGATACTTGAATTGCTTTTACAATTAAAATCACTGGTGCATAAGACAAGAGACTCAACCTAATTTATATTAAGAGAAATGCAAGTCAAAACCAATTTCCTCTGATCAGACTGTGATGTCATTTTCTTCCTAAGAGATTGTTAGAGTTTTATACTACTGTAATGAATATAAACAACTTTAAGGTCAGCCAAGTGGAAATTAATGAAATAGTGTTCGCTCAAACAATAGACATATAATCAGGAAGAACCAATCGATAGAGAAGGACACCACACTTGGTAAAGCAGTGGACACTCATGGAGGTGGATTGAGATAGGAGCCGAAACAGTCGGCTCAACAACTGTGGCATGGGCACAAAACCAAGCAACATTTCTTTCTGTTGAATGAAGACCTGGCCAAACAGCACCAGTAACAAGAATATACAAGTTTATGCATGTTGCTGTTGTGATTATTGTTGTTAAGTGCCATTAAGTAGATTATGACTCATAGTGATCCTATGAACAGATGGAAATTTTGCCCTACCCTGCACTATCCTCACAATTTCTGCCATGCGTAAGTCCATTTTCGCATTCACTAGGCTAACCCATGAAGGGTCTTCTTCGCTTTTCCCACCTCCCTTTCCCAGCATAATGTCTTTTGCCAAAAACTGACCCATTCTTACAATATGTCCAAAATATGTGAGAAAAGTCTCACCTTCTGGCCTCTAAGGAGCACCTTGGTTGTACTTCTACCAAGGCAGTTTTTGTTTGTTCTTTGATTCCCCATGGAAATATTCAATATTTTTCAACAGCACCACATTTCAAAGGCATCAATTCTTTTTTTTTTTTTTTTTTGTCTTTCTTATTCACTGGGAAACTTTGACTTGCATGGGAAGCAATGGAAAATATGGCTTTGGTCAGGGGAACCTTAGTCTTTAAACTGATATCCTTGCTCTTTAACATTTTCAAGAGGTCCTTGACATCAGATTTGCCCAATGCAAACGACTTTTATGGTTTTCTTTTTTTATTATTTTGTGTACAGTCATGCACATAGTTTGTGTTTCATTCATGCACGTTGTGTTTTATGTAATTATTCATATACATTGTGTTTTATCTAATTAATTATTATTGATCCATGCCTTATATTACCTCATCTCATCAAGTTTCCATTTCACTTTACCTTTTCCTTTCACCTCCTCCATCCATCTACTAATCTCTGTTTTCCTAGTGATTTCTCCTTTACCTTCTTTCACTCCCCCTTCACCTCATCTCCGTCCCCTTTTGAACAGTTAGACATATCTTATTTCTATTTGCCAGTTGCAGTAATTGACAGACAAAAGGATGTCTGTCCTTCCAAGGTTTATTCTCTGTTGGCCTGGTTCTCTACAATGTTCATTGTGTGTACTTTCTACTTCTGCTTTCTCCATCCTTCTCCTATTCCTCAGTTAATCTTCTATTTTCGCAGTAGCTGTCCTATATAGTATTTGTCCTTTTGTGAATGAGTTATTTCACTTAGCCAAATATACTCTAGATTTGTCCACATTTTACAAATTCTTCATTGTTCTTTAGTTCTGTGTAGCATTACATTGTTGGATGCAGAAGTGGCATCCAATTCTTAAACAACATGCCTCCGGAAACTCCATAAACTTTGATAAATGTCAACAGTTATAGAAAGGCTTCAGGTCTTTTGTTCAGAGTCACTATGAGTCGTGCTAGACTTGAAGGCAATAAACAACAACAACAACAGTATTCCAATTGTGTAAATGTACCACAATCTTTCTATCCATTTGTTTGTTGATAGATATTTTGATTGTTTCCATCTTCTTGCTATTATGAGTAATACTGTGATAACCATGTTGATATTTTTGTTAAGTGCTGCTGAATTGATTACTATTCCTAGCAACCCTATGAACAACGAATCTGAACCCTGTCCTTTCCAGTGCCATCTTCACAATCTCTGACATACTTGAGCCCATTGCTGCAGTCACTATGTCAATCCACCTGGTGGAAGCTCTTTCTCTCCTTCACCATACGTCAACCTTTCCGAGCATGAGGTCCCTCTCCAAGGAATAGCCTTTCCTAGCAACATGTCCAAAGTATGTGAGACAAAGCTTTGTCATCCTTGCCTCCAAGAAGCACTCTGGCTACACCTTCTCCAAGACATCTGGATATTCAATACTCTTTTCCAACACCACAATACAGAGACAATTCTTTTTCTGTAATCCATACTCACTGTCCTGCTCTCAGATGCAAAGCAAGTGACTGAAAAGACCATAGCCTGAATCAGGTACACCATAGTCCTCAAACTTACATCATTACCCCTCAGTAATTAGGAGAGGTCCATAACTACAGATATTCCCATTGTAATGTCTTCTGATCTTCTGACTTCTGGTACCAAGTGTATTTGATTATGGGTCAAGTAAGATGAAGTCATTGACAGTTTACATCTTTCTCTATCTATCATGATGTTGTCTGTTATTAGTCCAGTGGTGTGGATTTTTATTTTCTTGACATTTAGATGCAATCCATATTGAGGGCTGCAGTGTTTGATCTTCTGCAGCAAGTGCTTCAAGCCCTCCTCACTTTCAGTAAGCAAGGTTGTGTCATAATGAATGATATTATGAGTCTTCCTCATACCCTGATGCTACAGCTTCTAGGATAATTTGCTCAGCATATGGATTAAATACATATGGAGAAAAGATACAACTCTGACACACACTTTTCCCAATTTTAAACCATGTAGTGCCACCAGCTGTTCCATGGGAGAAGGATGGGCAATCTCCTCCCATGCGATTAACAGCCTCTGGAAACCCGCTGGAGTGTCTGCTATGGATTGGTTTCAACTCTATGAACACAACAGCAACAACAACAACGTTTCCTTGCTCTGTTCACACAATAACCTCTTGGTCTAGCTATAGATTGTGCATGAGTATAATTAAATATTTGAGATTCCCATTCTTCTCAACGTTAGCCAGAATTTATTATGATCCACACAGTTTTTGTGGTAAAATATATCCATAGCAACTTGTTGTTTGATTTCCTAACTGCTGGTATAGTAGTCTATAAATTTCAGTTATGAGTCATGTGTCTAAAATGTCATTGCCAAATATTTTTTTCCTAGTCTGTGGCCTTTATTTTCACCCTATTGGAAAAGTTTTTGATGCATACATGGATATATTTTTTGGAAGGTACCATTCATTGATTTGTCCTCTCCTGGTTGTAAATTTTTTGCTGTTTGCTACCCTATTCATGCCATTGGCAAAAGCTTCTAAGTTTGTTTCTATTTTTTTTCTCTGATAATCTTTGTGGCTTTTGGTTTAATCCCTGGTCTCTGATCACTTTGAGTTAGTTTGTGTGTGTGGAGTGAGATGTAAATCCTGTTGTATTTTTCTACAGCTGGATATCTAGTTTTGCCAGCACCATTTGTTAAAGAAACTAAGTTCTTGATTGTATTCCAATGGTCAATTTACCTATCATTGTACCAATACCATGTGGGGTATATTTTTGTGTTGTTGTTTTAACTAGCTGTAAGGTATATTTGCATATAGATTGAACAGGTATGGAGAGAGAATACAACACTGATGCACTCCCTTCCCAATTCCAAACCATGCAGTGCTTCCCTGCTCCATTCGCAAAACAGCCTCCTGATCCAGGTATAGATTCCTTATGAGCTCTGGGATTCTTATTCTTCTCAATGTCAGCCACAACTTGTCATGATCCACACATTCAAACGCCTTTGTATAGTCAATAAACCAGAGACATTCTTCTGGTATTTCTTACTTTGAGGCAGGATCCATCTGACGTCAGTAATGACATCCCTGGTGCCACGGCCTCTTCTAAATCCTGCTTGAACTTCTGGCAGTTCCAGCTATTTTTTAATGATCTTCAGCAGTATTTTCTTGCATGTGATAGTAATGATATTGTTGGATAATCTCCATATTCAGTTGGATCACCTTTTTTTTTGGGAATGGGAACAAATATGGACCTTTTCCAACCCATTGACAAGACAACCAAATTTCCTAGCATAGACTGGTGAGTGCATCCAAGACTGCATCTGTTAATTTAAACAAGTCAATTGGTATCCCATCAATTACTAGGGCCTTATTTTTTTGCCAGTGCCTTCAATGCAGCTTCTACTTCCTCCTTAATTACCATTGACTCCTATATTTGATATTTTCTATATTCAGTTGTATCACCTTTCTTGGGAGTGAGAATAAATATGGAACTCTTCCAATCCCCTGGCCAGACAATCATGCTCCAAATTTCCTCTGTTTTTGTGATGAGCTTTTGCTTTCTTTATGAATGATATCCTTAATATCATCCTACAACTTATTTGGTCTTCTATCATTGGTGTTACCATGCCTCAACCTATTCTTAAGGTGATCATGAAATGCATATGGAATTGATTCAAGATCATATCTTGGTTCCTGTGGACTTATTTTTATTTTCTTCAGCCTAAATTTGAACTTTTGTATGAATAATTGATGAGCTGACTTGTAGTCTGCCCCTAGCCTAGTTTTGACTGCTGATATTGAGCTTCTCCAACAATTTTTCCACAAATAATAGTCAGTCTGATTTCTGTGCAGCCCATCAGGTGAAATTCATGTGTAAAGTCATCTTTTAGAAAAAGTATTTTGCAATGAATAAATCATTATAAATACAAATTCAATTATTCTAGCTTCATTTCTATCATCAAACCCATATTTTCCAACTATTGTTCCTTCTTCACCTTTTCCTACTTTTGCATTCCAGTCACCAATTATCATTAACGTATCCCGATTTCATGTTTGGTCAATTTAAGACTGCAAAATTTGGTAAAAATTCTCACTTTCTTTCTCTTTGGCTCTGAATGTAGGAGCATATATTTGAATAATAGTCGTGTTAACAGTTCTGCAGAGTAGTGTGTCATCAGGATTGGAGGGAGACTCGTCAATAACCTGCGTTATGCAGATGAAACAGCCTTACTTGCCAAAAGTGAGGAGGACTTGAAGCACTTGTTGCAGAAGATCAAGGAATGCAGTCTTCAGTATGAGTTGCATCTCAATATCAAGAAAACAAAGATTCTTACCATTGGACCACGAGGCAGTGTCATGGATGGGGAGGAGATTGAAACTGTCAACAGCTTCATCTTGCTTGATGAAATTAACACCCTTAGTATGGGCAGTGAGGAAATAAGGAGACGTATTGCACTGGGAAAATCTGCAGTTAGGGACCTTTACAAATTATTGAGGAATCGTGATGTCAGGTTGAGGACTAAGGTGCATCTCATTCAGGCCATAGTCTTTTTAATTACTAGCTATGCATCTGAGAGCTGGACAATGGATAACGAGGACAGAAAAAGAATTGATGCCTTTGAGCTGTGGTGTTGAAGAGCACTAAATATCCCATGGATGGCCAAGAGTATGAACTTGTATATGTCTTGGAGAGGGCGCAGCTGGAGGGCTCTTTGGAAGAAAGAATGATGCGGCTTCGCCTTACATACTTTGGGCATGTTGCTAGGAGGTGCTGTTCCTTGGAGGGGGACATGATGCTGGATAGGGTAGAGGGTTGGCAAAGGAGAGGAAGACCTTTAACCAGGTGGATTGACGTGGTGACTGCTGTC
Source organism: Elephantulus edwardii (assembly GCF_000299155.1). Lineage (NCBI taxonomy): Eukaryota > Metazoa > Chordata > Mammalia > Macroscelidea > Macroscelididae > Elephantulus > Elephantulus edwardii. Next base: position 25,683,284 of record NW_006399767.1, on the reverse strand, counting down.
AGAAAGTGAGAGGATGGCGCAAGACTGAGCAGAGTTAGTATCTTTTGTTCATAGAGTCACTATGGGTCATGCTCAGCTTGATGACACCTAACAACACCAACATCAACAACAAAGCATATTTGCACATTAATTTTTAACTGTGAAAAATTTTTGTGTAAGTTTTTGATGAAAGTTTATGGAAAGGTTCGATTTTCATTCATTCATTGATGCACTTTTTTCTCCCTCTTCTTACCTTCCCTCTTCTCAATTAACTTTGTAATGCACATCTTGTTCCAGATTATTAATTGTCATACATATAATGCCTAATCACACATTCCTTTCAGATAGTCCTTTTCTTCATCTTTTCCAGGGTAGTGCTCGCCTGCTTCCCTTTCCCTGTTTCAATCCTTTTCTAGTATAGTGATTTTTGTGCAGTATTTGTCCTATTTGTGACTAAGATATTCACTTAGCATAATGTATTTTAGATTCATCCATGTTGTCGAGGGTTTTACAAGTTCATTGTTTTTCAGTGCTGCATAATATTCCATTGTGTGGATGATACCACCATTTTTCTATCCACTTGTTTATTAATGGGCAGTTGGGTTGCTTCCATCTCTTTGCCATTGTGATGATTGCTGCAATAAACATGGGTTTACATACATCTGTTTACACCATGGCTCTGCATTCTTTAGAGTATATTCCCAGTAGCGGGATGTTGTTGTTGTTGTTGTTGTTGTTATGTGCCGTCAAGTCGTTTGCAACTCATAGCGACCCTATGTACAACAGCCCTAAACCCTGCTCTATCCTGTGCCAATCCCATTGTCTCTGACACACCCATCCCGATTACCCCAGTCACTGAATCAATCCACCTCGTAGAGGGTCTTCCCCTCTCCTGCGCTGTCCCCTCTACCCTACCAAGCAAGCATGATGTCCCTCTTCTAAGGACCTGTCTCTCCCTACAACATGTCCAAAGTATGTCAGACAAACCCCCAGAATCCTTGCCTCCAAGGAGTAGCCTGGTTTAATCCTCTCTAGGATGAATCTGTTTGTTTTCTTGGCAGTCCATGGAACATTCAATACTCTCCTCCAGCACCCCAGCTCAAAGGTGTCAATTCTCCTTCTA
>NW_006399767.1:25665570-25681497 GCF_000299155.1 Elephantulus edwardii | reverse complement strand
ACACAGTCAAATGCCTTTGCATAATCAATGAAACACAGATAAACATTCTTCTGGTATTCTCTGCTTTCAGCTAAGATCCCTCTAACATCAGCTACAATATCCCTAGTACCACGACCCCTTCTAAACCCAGCCTGGACTTCTGGCAGTTCTCTGTTGATGTACTGTTCCAATCAGTTTTGGATAATCTTCAGTAGAATTTTGCTTGCATGTGAAATCAATGATATTGTTCTGTAGTTTCCACACTCAGTAGCGGGATAGCTGGGTCAAATGGCTTTTCTATTTCCAACTTTTTAAGGAAGGACCAGACCATCTTCCATAATGGTTGTACCATTTTACATTTCCATAGAGTTCCAATATGTTTTTTAATTTTTTATTATTTTGTGTGTGTGTACTATCAAATTGGACCTGAATGGGACAGGAGGAGATTGTCCTTCCTTCTCCAGCAGAGTATCTGGTGGATTAGAACTGCACACCTTTGGGATTGCAATGCAGCTTCTTGCCACTAAGCCACCAGAGCTCCCTTGAGCTCCAATCTCTTCATGTCCTCAATCAGCATTTGTTGTTTGCTACTCTGTTGAACATCACTGTTATTGCTGGGGTAAGAAGATATCTTCTTGTTTTGATTTGCATTCCTCTGATAGCTAAGGATTCTGAACATTTCTTTATGTCTTATTTTTTGTCATCTGAATTTCTTCTTTGGTGAAGAGTCTATTCATATCTTGCTCCCATTTTGTGATTTGGTTATTTGCCTTTTTCTTGTGGAAGTGCTGGAATATTATATAAATATTAGATAAGAATCCCTTATCAGATATGTTATTGTCAAATACTTTTCCCCAGTTGGTGGGTTTCCTTTTACCCTCTTTAAGATGTTTGTTGGTGTGTATTGATATTTGATGTTTAGAAGATCCCATTCATCTCTTTTATCCTGTCCTGGTTGTAAGTTTTTCTTATGCTTGGAAATCTGTTCATGCTATCGATTAAGATTTCTAGAGTTGTTACTAGTTTTTCTTTGATGAATTTTATAGTCCTTAGTTTAATTCCTGGGTCCCTGATCTGCCTTGAGTTTATTTTGGTGTAGTTTGAGATGGTTCTTCAATTTTGCCAAACTGTTTGTTAAAGAGGATATCATTTCCCCCCTTACTTATTTTTGTCTCCTTGTCAAAGATCAATTGACTCTAGGTATATGAGTTGATTTCTGAGTTCTCAAGTCTATTCCATTGTCTGTTGCTGTACAAATATCATGCTGTCTTGATTACTAAGATTGTGTAGTGGGATTTGAGATCAAGAAGTGTGATGCCTCCTACCTTATTTTTTGTTTGTTTCAGATTGGGGTTTGGTGGGGTTCCCCCCCCCTTATTTGAGGTCTCTTTCCATTCTAGATAAATTTGGAAATAGTATTTTCCAACTTGTTGAAAAATGGAATTGATATCTGTTTTGGTGTTGTGTTCACCATGTAGATTGCTTTTGGTAGAATTGTTGTTTTCACCATATTAAATCGTCCTGTCCATGAACATGGTTTACCATGTTTCTTCTATTTCTCTAGGTCTCTTTTTGTTTCTTGCAGAATTTTTTTTGTAATTTCCTTGTATAGGTCTTTTTTTATCTCTATTTAGATTTGTTCCTAAGTATTTAATCTTGTGATTAGCTATTGTAATGGATACTGTTTTTCTTATTTCATTTCCTATGTTCTCTTTGTCACTGTAGAGAAATCCAACTGATTTTTGTGTGTTGATCTTGAATCTTGTTACTTAGTGAATTGCTTGGCTATGTCAAACAGTTTTCTTGCTGAATCTTGAAGGTTTTCTAAGTATACTGTCATATCATCCACATATAGAAATAGTTTCACCTCTTCTTTGGCAATGTTGATGCCTCTTATTTCCTTCTCTTGCCTTATTGCTCTCACTAAGACTTCCAATACATTATTGAATAAGAGTGGTGATAGTGGTCATCTTTGCGAAGTTCCTTTTCTCAAGGGGAATGCCTTTAATCTCTCTCTATTGAGAACAATGTTGACTCTTGGTTTTGTGTATATACTTTTCACTTTATTAAGGAAATTCCCCTTTATTCCTACTTTGTTGAGTGTTGAGTCAGAAAAGTGTGTTGGATTTTGTTAAAGGTCTTTCTGCATTAATTGATAAGATCACATGGTTCTTGTTCTTTGCTTTGTCAATGTAATGGATTATATTAATTGTTTTTCTTCTGTTGAACCATCCTTACATACTCTTTGTTAATTTAAGTATTATTATATTTGGTCATGATGAATTTTTTTTATATAAACTGGGTAAGCACTCTTCTAAAAACACTCTTGGCACCAACATCCAGGAAATGAAAAGACATATTGCAATGGGAAAGTCTGCTGTTAGGGACCTCTCCAAGGTACTGAAGAACAATGGTGTGTATCTGGAGACTAAGGTGCATCTGATACAGGCCATGGTCTTTGCAATCATGTGTTATGTGCCAGAGAGTTGCACAATGACTAAGGAGGATTGAAAGAGAATTGATGCCTATGAGCTGTGGTGCTGGAGAAGAGTATTGAGTGTACCATGGACTGCTGAGAAAACAGATTCTTCCTGGATTCAAGCAAACAGATTCAATTCTTGGAGGCAAGGATTCCAAGGCTTTGTCTGACATACTTTGGACATGGTGTAAAGGGGGACCTGTCCTTGGAAAGGGACATCATGCTTGGTTGGGTGGAGGGACAGTGCAGGACGGGAAGGCCCTCTATGATGTGGATTGATTCAGTGACTGGGGTAATCAGGTTGGGTGTGTTGGAGATGGTGCTATTGGCACAGGACAGAACAGGATTTAGGGATGTTGTACATAGGGTTGCTATGAATCGCAAGTGACTCGATGGTACATAACAACATTCAATTTCTTATTCTGTGGTGGTGTTCTACTTCAGTATCTATCAACTTGGGTAGTTCAAATGGGTTGTGAGTTTCTAAGTGTTTGCCCATTTCCTCTAGTTTTTCATATTTGTTTGAGTATAGTTTAAAATAAAATTCCATTATTAACCTTTTTATTTCAGTTGGTTCCATTGTGACATTGCCCCTTGCATCTCATATAAATTTTTGTGTGTGTCTTTTCTTTCTGTTCCTTTGTTAACTTTGTCAGTGGCTTGTTGATTTTATTGACCTATTTGAAGAATCAATTCTTGGTCATGTTGATTGTTTCAATTGTTTTTATAATTTCTATTTATTTTATTTTTACCCTAATTTTGGTAATTTCTTTACTTTTAGAGGTTGTCATATTTTCTTGCTCTTCTTTTTCTATTTGTTGGAAATGTTAAATAGTCAAATAATAGATTTTCATTCTTCTCTTTTGATTTATTTGCTTATTGCTATGAATTGACCTTTAATTCTGCTTTCGCTGTATCCTAGAGATTTTGGTTATTTATGTTTTCATTCTCATTTGTTTCAAGAAACTTTTTCATTTCATTTTTTTCTTTTTTACCCATTTATGTTTAAGTTGAATGTTATTTGGCTTCCAGGTTTTTTCTTCTTTATCCCCTTGTTGTTGGTTTATAATGTTATAGCATTGTGTCTAAGAAATATTTTGTACTATATGACATTTTTTAATGTATTGAGGTTTACTTTGTGATCTAAAATATGATCTATTCTGAATAACGTTTCATGTGTGCTGGAGAAGAATGTATGCTGAGTGTTTTTTAGGGTGCATTAGCCTATATATGAGATTGAGTTGGTTAATTGCACAGTTTAATCTTTCAGCATTTTTTAGTTTCTTTCTGTTCATCTTTCCTTTGTTTGTTATTGTTGTAGGAGGCTTCACCTAACATACTTTCGACATATTTCAAGGAGGTGCTATTCCTTGGAGAGGGATATACTGTTGGGAAGGGTGAAGAATTGACAAAGGAGAGGAAGGTCCTCAACCAGGTGGATTGACAAAGTGACTGCTGCAATGGGCTCTTGCATGTCAGGAAGTGTGAGGATGGCACAGGACAGGACTGGTTTCAGATTTTTTGTTCATAGGGTCACTATGAGTTATACTTGACTGAATGGCACCTAATAACAACAACAACAACAACAATAACAATAACTACATCATTCGGTGCACAGATATTTATTATGGTTATGTCCTCCTGACACTTTAAGCATTATTTAATGTCCTTCCTTGTCTTTTATGATGGTTTTTATTCTGAAGTCTATTTTCTTCCCAGAGATTATTGCTACTCTTGCTTTTTTCTGGTTGCCATTTGCTTGGTGTATTTCCCTCCCCCCATCCCCTTTGACTTTTATTCTCTTTATCTTCATTTTTCAGGTTGGTATCTTATAGACAACATTTTGATGGGTTTTGTTTCTTTATGTGATCTACTAGTCTTTTTCTCTTCACTGGTGTATTTAAGTCATTCACACTCAGTATATTTATTTAGAGGCAAAGTTTTATTGCTATTATTTTGTTGGGTTATTTTTGGTGTTGGTTACTTTGATCCATCCACTTTTCTGATGTCTCTGTGAGGACTTTCTTTAATATTTCTTACAACATTGCTCTTGTTTTCACAAACTCTCTTAGTTTCTGCTTTTCTTAGAATGTCTTGATCTGTCATATTTGTTGGACAGTTTTTCTGGGTATAGTATTTTTGGTTGATTGTTGTGTTCTTTGAGTGTTTGATACGTATCATTCCATTGTCTTCTTGCTCTCATGGTTTCTTCTAAGAAATTGTCACTTAATAATATTTGCTCTCCTCTATATGTCACTCTTCATTTTTCCCTAGCTGATTTCAGAATTCTCTTATCTTTGATTCTGGCAAATTTGATTATGACTTGCCTTGGCATTTTTCTTTTGGGGTATATCTTATATGGGGTTCATATAGCTTTTTTGGATGTGTATTCTCTCATTCTTCGTAATAACAAAAAAGTTTTCTTCTAGTAATTCTTCTACAATTTTATCAGTACCTTTTTTTCTTCTTCTTCCTGATATGGAATGCCAATTATATGCACGTTATTCCTCTTGATGTTGTCCTATATTATTCTTAGGCTCTCTTCATTTTTCTCCCCTTTTGATTCTGCTTTTTGCTTTTAGCAGATCAGTGCTAAGAGCTCTGTCTTCTGTTTCACTGATTCTGTGTTCTATCTCTTCAATTCTGCTTATCTGTCCCTGAAACATGTTGACAGCTTCTGAGACACTGGACCTAATATACTGTATTGTGGTTTCATGTTTTTTGGGGGTTTCTAATGCCTTGTTGATTTTATCTGTTTTGTCTTATATTGCTTTTTTAAAATTCATCTTGGCTTTTGCTTGTAGATTCCTGCAATTACTAGAGTTTTTCTTTCACCCATTGAACATTTTTGACCATTCTTCTTTTGAATTCTGTGGAAGAAAGTTTGATCTACCTTCTGGAAATCCATTGATTCTCTGTTTCCTTCTTTTCCTTTGTTAGTTTTGCTAGTGGCTTGTCAATTTCATTGACCTTTTTGAAGAAACAACTCCTAGGTTTGTTGATGGTTTAAATTGTTTTCCAGTTTTCTATTTCATTTATTTCTGCTCTAATTTTTATAACTTCAGGTTTTTTAGAGGGTGTCAGGTTTTCTTGCTGTTCTTTTTCAATTTGTTGGGGATGTTGGGTTAGATAGTCAATGGTCATTCCTACCACCCCACCCCCCACCTTTTGATATCTTTTGTTTATTGCTATAAACTGACCTCTGATTACTGCTTTGGCTGTTTCCCAAAGGTTTCTGTAAGTGGTGTTTTCATTGTCATTTGTTTCAAGAAACTTTTGAATTTCATATTTTATTTCTTCTAGTACTCACTCATGTTCAAGCAACATGTTGTTCAGCTTCCAAATGGTTTTTTTCCTCCTTTATTCTCTTGTTATTATTTTTTTAATTTTGTAGCATTGTGGTCTCAGAAGATGCTTTGTATTATTTCTGGTTTTTAACTTATTGATGCTTGCCTTGTGACCTAAAATGTGATCTATTCTGAAGAACATTCCATGCACTGTAGAAGAAGGTGCACTGTGCATTAGCCTATAAATATTTATGAGGTCGAGTTGGTTTATTGCATTGTTTAATTCTTCAGTGTCTTCATTGAGTTTCTTTCTAATAGTTCTATCTTTTCTTGAGAGTGGTGTTTGAGGTCTTCAACTACTATAGTAGTGTTGTATACTTCCTTTTTCAGTTTTGTTAATGTTTGTTTTATATATTTTACAGGTCTTCCATTTGGTGCATATGTCTTTATTTGTATATGTCCTCTTGACCATTTAAGCATTAAGTAGTGACCTTCCTTGTCCTTTGTGATGGTTTTTGCATTGAAATTTATTTTGTCAGAGATTAATATTGCTATTCTTGATTTTTTTTCTGGTTGCCATTTGCTTGGTATATTTTTCCCCACCCTTTTATTTTTAGTCTTTATCTTCATTTTTCAGGTGTGTCTATTGTAGACAACATAACGATGGATTTTTTTAAAAAAAAAAATCCAATCTGCTACTCTTCAGTGATGCATTTATACCATTCACATTTAGTGTGATTATTGAGAGACAAGGTTTTATTGCTATAATTTTGTTGAATTCTTTTTGGTGTTGTTGCTAGTTATTTTGGTCCATCCTGATTCCTGTGGCACCTCTGTAAGAAGGATGTCTCTTAGTGTTTTATGCAATGCTTGTCTTGTTTTTACCAACTCCCTAAAGTTCTGTTATTCTGGGAGTATCTTGATCTCTCCTTCATATTGATGGACAATTTTGCTGGGTACAATATTCTTGGTTGACAGTTGTGTTCTTTGAGTGTTTGAAATATGTCATTCCACTGTTTTCTTGCTTGCATGGTTTCTGCTGAGAAATCAGCACTTAATCTTATCTGCTCTCCCTTAAAGCTTACTCTTTGTTTCTCCCTCACTGCTTTCAGAATTCTCTCCTTATCTTTGGTTCTGGCAAATTTGACTATGATACGGCTTGGTGTTTTTCTTTGAGGATCTATTCTATATGGTGTTCACTCAGCTTCTTGAACTTCCTGGAAAGTTTTCATCTAATAATTCTTCCACAACATTTTTGTTGCCTTTACTAGCTGTGCATGTTACTTCTCTTGATGGTGTCCCACACTATTCTTGGATTTTCTTCTTTTTCCTTCCTTTTTGATTCTGCTTTTTGCTCTAGCAGATCAGTGGTGACAATTCTATCTTCTATTTCACTGGTTCCGTGTTCCATCTTTTCACTTCTGTCCATGTGTCCCTCTATCATGTTGATAGCATCTGAAACATTGGGCCTCATATTTTGGATTATGGTTTCTTGTTTTTTCCAGAGTATCAAATGCCTCGTTTGTTTTATTTGCATTGTTTTGGATTGTTTTTTTTAAGCTCCTCCTGTTTTTTGCTTGCAGTGTCCTGTAATTCTTCAAGTTTGTCTTTCACACATTAAAAATATTCAATCATTGTTCTTTTAAATTCTGTGTCACAAAGCTCCATCAGACTTTCTGGCTTCAGGAAGTCCATTGACACTGTGTCACTTTTTTGGGGGAGATATCTTGCTTTGGGCTTGTGTAGTGTGGAAGGTAGCCTGCTTCTTTTGTGACATTGCTGTGGTAGAGTTTTTCATGCCTGAGGAAATAGCCAGTTCTTGATATGAATTTCTTGCTCCAGAATAGAGCTGGACAGGAATTTGTGCGGATACAAGTAGGGTGGGCTTACGTGCAGATGCATGTGGGGCTGGAGGTAGGGGAGTGTGCACGCAGACACACATGGGGGGGTGCATGGGGACCTCAATGGAAAACCAAGAAATCTTGGTTTACCTTTCAAGAACTGGGTCTGTCATTCCAATCAAGTTCCAGCTGACTCACTCCATCTTACTTAAGGTGAAGGAGTCCCTCATGGTCTAGCAATTAACAGTGGTTCCCCTCCCCCCACCACCACTAAGTACTCAAATTTCCACTGTTCTGCTTGCTCCTGGCTGATGGATCCTGCTGAGGCTTGCTGCTCCCCACCAAGGCTTGTTGCTCCCTGCCAAGGCTCACTGCTCCTGTGCCTCCCAAACTAATTATTTTAATAATAGTTCTCAGTCAAATTCCATCTGCCCTGCTCGTTCTGTTGCTCAGCATTTCTTAAGCTGAAGGAACTGAAGAACAAATTCAAGTCTCAAGTTGCAATACTTAAGGATGCTTTGGGAAGAATATTAAATTAGCCAAGAAGCATTAAAATAAGGTGGAAGGAGTATACAGGTTACTGTACTAAAAGGAATTGGCTGATACAGAAGAATTTCATAAAGCAGTGTCTGAGCAAAAGACTGTTGTAATAAAGAAGTTCAAGTTGCTCAGAAGAAATTGGAAAAAATCAAGGCCCCAGGAATTGTCAGCATACCAATTGACATATTTCAACAAACAAAAGCTATCCTGGTTTTGCTCACCAAGTTGTGCCAACAAATCTGGAGGACAACAACCTGGTCAACTGACTCAAACAGATCCATATTTGTTCCCATTCCAAAAAAAGGTGACCTAATGTTGTTGTTGTTGTGTTGTTATGTGCTGTCGAGCTGTTTGCGACTCATAGCGACCCTATGTACAACAGCCCTAAACTGTGCTCTATCCCATGCCAATCTCATTGCCTCTGACACACCCATCCCGATTACTCCAGTCACTGAATCAATTCACCTCATAGAGGTTCTTCCCCTCCTGCGCTGTCCCTCTACTCTACCCAGCATGATGTCCCTCTCTAAAGACCTGTCTCTCCTTACAACATGTCCAAAGTATGTCAGGCGAAGCCCCAGAATCCTTGCCTCCAAGGAGCAGCCTGGTTTAACCCTCTCTAGGACAAACAAACAAACAAACAAACAAACAAACAAACAGGTGACCTAATAGAGTGTGGAAATTATATAACAATATAATTAATATCACATGCAAGCAAGATTCTGCTGAAAATTATCCCAAAATGACTGAAACAGCACATCAATAGAGAATTGCCAGATGTGCAGGCTGAGTTTAGAAGACACTGTGGTACTAGAGATATTACAGCAATGTTAGATGGATCTTGACTGAAAGCAGAGAGTACCAGAGGAATGTTTATCTGTGTTTCATTGACTATGCAAAAGCATTTGACTGTGTGGACCACAACAGATTTTGGCTAACTCTGAGAAGAATAAGAATCCCAGAACACTCATTTGTGCTTATGCAAAAGCTGTATTTGGACCAGGAGACAATCATCAGAGCAGAGGAAGACAAAATTGCATCATTCAAAATCAGAAAGCATGTAAACCAGGGTTGTGTCCTATCTCCATACCTTTTCAGTCTATACACAGAACAGTTCATCTGGGAGACTGGGCTATATGAGGAGGAATGTGGCATCAGGATTGGGGGAAGACTCATGAACAACCTGTGTTATGCAGATGACTCAACTTTGCTTACTGAAACTGAGGAGGACCTGAAATACTTGCTGCAGAAGTCAAAGATAGTCTTAAATATGGATTGAAGCTCAACATCAAGATGACAAAGATTCTCACCACTGGACCAATTGGCAGCATCATGGTAGATGGTGAAGAGATTGAAATTGTTAACAGTTTTAGTTTGTTTGGCTTCACAATCAACACTCTTGGTACCAGCAGCCAGAAAATCAAAAGATAAATTGGAATGGGAAAATCTGCTGTCAGGGACCTCTCCAGAGTACTGAAGAGGAACAATGATGTCATTCTGTAGACTCAGGCATGCCTCGTTCAGGTCATGGACTTTGCAATTACTTGCTATGGATTAGAAAGCTGGACAATGACTAGAGATAATAGAATTAATGCCTTTGAGCTGTGGTGCTGGAGAAGAGTATTGACTATACCATGGACTGCTAGAAGAACAAACTGGTTTGTCCTAGAAAGGGTGAAACCAGGCTGCTCCTTGGAGGCAAGGGTTCTAAAGTTTCATCTGACATACTTTGGGCATGTTGCATGGAGGGACCTGTCCTTGGAGGCAGACATCATGCTTGGAAGTGTGGAGGAATAGTTTAAGAGAGAAAGAGCCTCGATTAGATGGATTGACTCAGTGACTGGGGTAATGGGCATAGGTGTGTCAGAGATGATAAAGTTGGCTCAGGAGAGAACAGGGTTCAGAGCTGTTGTACATAAGGTTGCTATGAATTGCAAGTGACTTGATGACACATAACAACAACAGCATGCCATCTACTCTTGTACAGTCAAGGACTGTAGTCTTCAATATGGATTGAAGCTCAATATCAAGAAAACAAAGATTTTCACTTCTGGACCAATTGGCAGCACCATGATAGATGGAGATGAGACTGTGATTGTTAACAATTACAGCTTGCTTGGCTCCACAATTAATACTCTTGACACCAGGAGTCAGAAAATCAAAAGAAGACTTGCACTTGGAAAATCTGCTATTAGAGACCTCTTCAGAGTACTGAAGCAACAATGTCAGTTTAGAGACTAAAGTTTGCCTGATTCAGGTCACGGTCTTCACAATTGCTTGGTATGCATCAGAGAGCTGGACAATAACTAAGGATAACAGAAGAAGAATCAATGCCTTTGAGTTATGGTTCTAGAGAAGAGTCTTGAACATACCATGGACTGCCAAGAAAACAAATAAGTCTGACTTGGAGAGGATGAAACCAAGATTCTTTTCTGAGGTAAGGATTTTGAAGCTCCATCTCATATACTTTGGGCACGTGGCCAGGAGGGACTGGTCCTTGGAGAAGGAGATCATGCTTGGAAGGGTAGAGGGACAGCAGGGACAGCACAGGAGAAGAGGACCCTAGTTGAGATGGATTGACACAGTAACTATGATAATGGGGTAGGTGTGTTGGAAACAGTGAGCCTGGCTCAGGACAGGGCAGGCTTCAGAGCTGTTGTACATAGAATCGCTATGAGTTGCAAATGACTCGACGACACATTACAACATGTTCTCTGTGGATGGCTACTGTGTATAATACTGCTTTTCTTACTTCCTTTTCACTTTTTTCGTTATTTCTTATAGAGAAATCCAACAGGATTTTGTATATTGATCTTATAGTTTACCACTCTGCTGAATCAGTCTACTACGTTTAACAGTTTTTTTGTTGAATCTTTAGGAGTTTCTCTGTATACTGTTGCATCATCTGCACAGAGATGCCTTTTGGGCAATTTGGATGCCTTTTCTTTCCTTCTCTTGCCTAATTGGTTTTGATTGAACTTCCAATACAATTTCTAATAGAAGTGATGATAGTGGGCATCTTTGCATGGTCCTTGTTTGTAAGAGGAATGTCTTTAGTTTCTCTTTATTGAGAATGATGAGACGAGGATTTTGGTTTTGTTGTATTTTTTACTGTTGTTGATAGGTGCTGTCGAGTTGAGTATGACTCATCAAGATCCTGTGGACAGCAGATCTCTCTGAACACCATCCTATCCTGTACCATCTTCATACTTCTTGACACAGTAGAGCCCATTGCGGCAGTCACTGTGTCAATCTACCTGGTTGAGGGTCTTCCTTTCCTTCACCAACCTTTCCCCCTTCCAATCATCATGTCCCTCTCCAAGGAATAGCCGCTCATAGAAATATGCCCAAAGTGCGTGAACCTCATCATCTTTGCTTCTAGAAAGCACACCTGCTGCACCCTCTCCAAGACACATTTATTTGCTCTTTTGGCATTCCATCGGATGTTCACTGCTCTTCTCCAACACCACGGCCCAAAGACATCAGTTCTTCTGTCATCTCTGTTCATTGTCCAGCTCTCAGATGCCTACCAAGCCATCAGAAATACCATGACCTAAATCAGACACACTTTAGTCCTCAAACTGACATCATTACTCCTCAATAATTTGGAGAGGGACCTAACTGTAGGCTTTCCCAGTGCAATGCTTCTTATTTCCTGACTGCTGGTACCAAGGGTGTTAATTGTGGATCCAAGTATAAACTTGTTGACACTTTCAATCTTTTCTCCATCTATCACTATGCTGCCTATTGATCCCGTGGTAAGAATCTTTGTTTTCTTGACATTGAAATGCAGTCCATATTGAAGGCTGGATTTCTTGATCTTCTTCTGCAACAAGTGCTACCTTTTTCACTATGTTGAGGAAATTCTCCTCTGTTCCATTTTGTTGCGTATTTTAATCAGGAAGGAGTGTTAGATTTTGTCAAAAGCCTTTTTTGCATCAATTGATATGATCACGTGGTTCTTGGCCTTTATTGATGTGATTAATTATACTAATTTTACTTCTTATGTTGAACTATCTTTGCATGCATATTATGAATGTCACTTGATCATGATAAACTTTTTAAATATGCTGCTGTATTGTGTTGGCTTATATTTTGTTAAGGATTTTTATATTTGTATTCATGACAGATATTGGTCTATAGTTTTCTTTTTTGAAATATCTTTGCTTGGTTTTGATATCAAGGTTGTGCTTGCTTACTAGACTGACTCTGAGTATTCCTTATTTTTTATATTTTTAAAAAAATAATTTAAGTACTATTAGTGAGAGTCTGTCTCTGAATGTTTGGTAGAATTGACTGGTAAAACCATCTGGGCTAGGGCTTTTTTGGGGTGATTACTATGACTTGATCTATTGTAAGTCTATTCAAGTATTCTACTTCTGTCTTGTCATTTGGGAACATTGGTGGCTTAAGGATAAGGAGCTATGCTGCTAGACCAAAGGAATATGGTTTGAATCCACCTCCTTTTGTGTGATTTACTGACTCTGAAAACCCCCTGGAGGGTCATCCATGGTTTGGTTCCAACTCTAGGATATACAACAGCAATGTTTTGGGTAAAGTGTGGGCTTCTAGGAATTTTTCCACTTCCTCCAGATTTTAAAATTTCAAACTTGTTGAAGTATATCTTTTCATAATATTCAGTATTATTATTGTAATATCATCTGGATTTTTTGTGATAGTCCCTTTTCCATTTCTTATTCGTGTTTTTTGTGCCTTTTCTTTCTGTCTTTTTTGTTGTTGTTGTTAAGTCTGCCAATGGTTTGTCTATTTTATTAACTATTTCAAGGAACCAGCTCCTGTTCTTGCCAATTGTTTATCTGTTTTCTATTCAATTTCATTTAACTCTTATCTTTATAATAAATGAGGCAGCCATCTTATATCTATTTTATCTTATAGGAGATTTTAGTTTAAGATCTTATCTTTTTTCTATAGGTTGTGAAGTTAGCATCTTGTTCTCTATTTGTTGAAAATGCTAGGTTAAATAATTTTTTATCTGCTTTCCCCCTTTTTAATATGTTTTTGTTTATTGCTATGAACTAGCCTCTAAGAACTGCCTTTGCTAAATGCCAGAGGTTTTGATACATTGTGTATTCATTCCAAGCCATAGATAGTCTTCTTAACTGCTTACTATTATCTGAAAGCTGAACAATGACTAAGGATGAGAGAAGAAGGATAAATACCTTTAAGTTGTTGTGTTGGAGAAGAGTATTGAACATTCCATGAACTGCCAGAAGAACAAACAAGTCTATCCTGCAGAAAGTGAAACCAGGATGCTCCTTGGAAGCAAGGATGGTGAAGCTGTGTCACACATATTTGGGGTATATTGTCATATGGGGCCAGTTCTTGAAGAAGGACATCATAATTGGAAGGGTAGAAGACTCTTAACAAGATGTATTAACACAGTGACTGACTGGTTCAGGTGTGCTGAAGATGGTGAGGTTGACACAGAATATGGCAAGGTTCAGAGCCGTTCACTATTTATAGGGTCACTATGAGTCATACAAGCTGGGTTTAGAAGAGACTGTGGCACTAGAGACATTATTGCCAATGTCAGATGGATCTTGGCTAAAAGGAAAGAATACCAGAGGAATGTTTATCTGTGCTTCTATACAAAGGAATTTGACTGTGTAGATCACAACAAATTGTGGCTAACCTTGAGAAGAATCCTAGAACACTTGATTGTGCTCCTGTGAAACCTATACTTGGACCAGGATGCAGTTGTCAGAATAGAACAAGGAACACTGCATCGTACAAACTTAGGTAAGGAGTGCGTCAGAGATATATCCTGTCTCCACACCTTTTCACTCTATATGATGAACAGATTATTTGGGAAGCTGGACTTTATGAGGAGGAGTGTGACATCAGCATTGGATGAAGACTCATCAACAACCTGCGTTATGCAAATGCTACAACCTTGCTTGCCAAAACAGAGAAGGACCTGAAACTTTGCTGCAGAAGGTCAAGGACTGTAGTCTTCAATGTAGGTTGAAGCTTAACATCAAGACAACAAAGATTCTCACCATTGGACCAATTGGCTCCACCATGATAGATGGAGAAGAGATTGAGGTTGTTAACAATTTCAACTTTCTCAGCTCCACAATCAACACTCTTGGCACCAGCAGTCAGGAAATTGAAAGACGAATTGCACTGGAAAAGTCTGCTGTCAGGGACCTCTCCAGAGTGCTGAGAAGCAATGATACCATTCTGGAGACTAAGGTACACCTGATCCAGGACATGGTCTTCGCAATTACATGCTTTGCATCAGACAGTGACTAAGCATGACAGAAGGAGAATTGATGCCTCTGGGTTGTGTTGATGGAGAAGTGTATTGAACATAACATAAATCATCAGGAGAACAAATAGGTTTGTCTTGAACAGGGTGAAACCAAGTTTCTCCTTGTTGTTATGTACTGTCAAGTCGGAGACCCATATCTGATCCTCCAGTGGATTTTCAGAGGCAGTTAATCACGTGGGAGGAGATTGCCCATCTTTCTCCTGCAGAGCAGCTGGTGGCCTCAAACTGTGTGCCTTTGGGATTACAGCGCAGCTTCTTGCCAGTAGGCCACGAGATCTCCCTAAGTTTCTCCTTGGAGGCTAGGATTTTGAAGCTCCCTCTCACATACTTTGGTCATGTGGCCAAGAGGGACTAATTCTTGGAGAAGGACATTATGCTTGGAAGGGTGGAGGGGACAGTGAAGGATGGAAGACCTTGGATTGGGTGGATTGACACGATAACTGGGGAATAGGATCAGGCATGTCAGAGTCAGTGGGACTGGCTCAGGATAGGGTAGGCTTCAGAGTTGTGCATAGGATCTCTATGAGCGTCAGGCAACTCAATGGCACATAACAACAACATGAGTCATAGTTGACTCTATGGCACATGACAACAAAACAACATAATTTGGTGCATAGAAAGTAATTAAGGTTATGTGTTCTTGTTCTATTGTGTCTTTGAGCATTACATAGTGTCCTTCCTTGTCTCTTATGCTGACTTTAATCCTGAAATTTATTTCATCAGAGATAAGTATTGCCACTCTTGCTTTCTTTTGGATGACATTTGCTGGTATATTTCCCCCTCCACCTTCTGATTTTTAGTCATTCTCCTCATTTCTTAGATGCAACTCTTATAGGCAGCATATCAATGGGCTTTGTTTTTTTAATCCTATCAGCTACTCTTTTTCTCTTAATTGGTGTGTTGTTGTTATGTGCCTTCGAGTCACTTGCGACTCATAGCGACCGTATGTACAAGAGCCCTAAACACTGTTCTATCCTGTGCCAACCTCGCTGTCTCATACACACTCATTCCCACCACTCCACTCACAGAATCAATCCATCTCATCAAGGGTCTTCCTTTCCTGCGCCTTCCCTCCACTCTCCCAAATATGATGTCCCTCTCCAAGGACCAGTCCCTCCTTACAACATGCCCAAAGTATGTCAGACGAAACTTCAAAGAGCATTCTGGCTTCACCCTCTCCAGGGCAAAACTGTTTGTTCTTCTAGCAGTCCATGGTATATTCAACACTCTTCTCCAGCACCAAAGCTCAAAGGCATCAATTCTCCTTCTATCATTCCTATTCACTGTCCAACTCTCCGATGCATAGCATGTAATTGCGAAGACGATAGCCTGCATCAGGCACACCATAGTCTCCAGCCTGATGTCATTGCTCTTCAGTACTCTTGAGAGGTCCCTGACAGCTGACTTCCTAAATGCAAATCGTCTTTTGATTTCCTGGCTGCTGCTACCAAGAGTGTTGATTGCGGAGCCAAGCAAACTGAAACTGTTAACTATCTCAATCTCTTC
>NW_006399767.1:25660191-25661280 GCF_000299155.1 Elephantulus edwardii | reverse complement strand
TCCCTGTTGGAGAAGGTTTTGGATGTGCATCTTTCTTGAATTTTTATGTGAGTTCATAGCTGTCTGGAATAAAGAATACATTTCCCAGCCTTCCTTGCAGCTAGATATGTTAACTTCTGCTTGGAAATGAGCAGTGAGTAGAAATGCCCAAGGAAGTGCCCTTAATAGGAGGGACTAGAACATACCTTTCTATTCTTTTTCATGTTGGTCAGAATGCAGATGCAACAACTCTTTGGATTTCTTGGCTGGTGCTATCATGAATGTTGATTTTGGCTCTAAGTAAAATGAAATTTTTGACAACTTCAATCTTTTTTCTGTCTATCATGATGTTGTCTATTGGCCCTGTGGTGACAATTTTTGTTTTCTTGATGTTGAGATATAATTCATATTGAAGGTTGTAGCCTTTTATTCAGTAAATTGCTAATGTGATGAAATTTTTCATGATTATGAAAGCCCTTGGATACAGTGATAGAGAGATCTGATGGCCTAGTGGTGATTAGTTTTGCTGCTAACCCAAAGGCACATAGCTCAAATCCACCAGAGGCTCCATGGAAGAAAGATGGGCTACTTCCTCCTACGAGATTTACAACCTCTGGAAACTTGCTGGAAGATCATCTATGAATTGGTTCTGACTTGATGACACATAACAAGAGCGATATTAGCTACCTTCTTTGTTGTTCTCGTCGTCATCATTATCAGTTGCTCTTGAGTTGGTGCTGATTCAGGGTGAATGTATGCAGAACAGATTTTCCGGGAGGCTAAACTCTATTAGGAGAAATGTGGCGTCAGAATTGGTGGAAGATCTATCAACAATCTGCGTTATGCAGCTGACACAACCCTGCTTCTTTTTTTTTTCCCAAATTACACCTGGGAGAATTTTATTAACTTAAATGGACTTTCATTTTGTCTGCCAAGTCTGTGGTAAAAATGCCTTTACTTGATACAACCTACAGATGCTTCTTTTTTCAAAATTTTTTTATTTAATGTTTTTTTTTATTGGGAAAAACATATTGGGGGTACAAGGAGGTGAGGGTTGGGGGCAGAAGGGTGAGGATGGGCCAGGATGCAGTTGCAGAGCTGCACAGTTTG
>NW_006399767.1:25632851-25658936 GCF_000299155.1 Elephantulus edwardii | reverse complement strand
GGGACAGCGCAGGAGGGGAAGGCCCTCTTTGAGGTGGATTGATTCAGTGACTGGGGTAATAGGGATGGGAGTGTCAGAGACAGTGCGATTGGCACAGGACAGAGCAGAGTTTAGGGCTGTTGTACACAGGATCACTATGAGACGCAGGCGACTCAACAGCACACAACAACAACAACAACAATATTATCTTAAGCTGATTTCTCTAAAGAGATACAATCAGTAATAAATATATCTATATCTATATATCTATCTATACACACTTATATAACTAGAGAGCAATTTATTTCAAGGAAATGGTTCACACAGTTGTAAAGGATGATAAATTCCTGAGTCAGGTGTCAGAATGGAGGCTTCTTCTGACTCGTGTGTTTTCAGGGGCTGAAAAACCCCAATCAGCAGGTGAGGCAGAAGGCTGCTGGCTCACTTCATCCGAATTGGAGCACAGCAGATGACAAGTCAGATACAACATCAAGAAAGAGAGTATGCTTTTCAGTCGTTACATCCATAACTATTGGATCCATCTACACTTTCAAGGAAATTCCCCTTTCAACTGATTACGTGCTCACATCAGATCACAAAACAGAACATATCTACCAAATCACTGAGGATCAATCATGGTCTAACTAAGCTGACATATAACCTTAACTGATAACAAAAATATTTCCTATACCTGTGTCATCTTCATGATTGTTGGCATATTTGAGTCCACTGTGTTGTGCTTTCCTACCTAGGGGACTCACCTTCCAGCATTCTTCCAATCAAGAGCTCTGGTGGCATAGTCTGTAGGGAGTTGTGCTGCTAACCCATAGGCCTCACTTTTCTGGTAGTTCAGTGGCTCCTCATAGAAAGAGGGGCAGTCTCCTCTGATACCATTTACAGTCTCAGAAACCAAATAGAGAGAGTCGTTTATAAGTCGGTTCTGACTCAACAGTGACAGCGAAAGAGATATATCAGAAAATGTGCAATTGTGGTTTTTCTGAAACCTGTCCACCATGAATGACCTTGCTAGTACTGGTAGGATTGCTTCTAACATTCCAGTAAGGCATAAACCACTACAGTACAACAAGCTGACAGACAGATAGAAGGCTAACATCTACTGGGCACTTATTAGAAGTTGGACCATGTTTTGGATGTTTTAATTATCTTGACTTATTTAATCTTCAACAGCAACCTATGAGATAGATGCTCTCACCTTTTTACAGATGAGAAAACCGAGGCACAAAAAACTTCAGTGGCTTACCCTTTTAGCAAGTAGTAGAGCCATTCTATCCTATAAGCCACATAACTTCTGAGAAGTGAGCACAGGGAAGCTGAAGCTGTTGGCTGGTTAATCAGGGAACCAAGTATCTAAGATTGAGAATCAGCAAATTATCCCTCTCTGAAGATTTTCACAGGAGCCTTTTCCCAGTCTCAAATGCTCAGTCTGCATAGAGAGTAGCAGAAAGTGTAAAAAATCAGTCATTTTTCCAAATATGTACAACAACCCAGAGAGGAAACGAAGGCAGTTTTAGTTCCTACCGTCCCACCATGAAGCTGTTACCTGCCTCCTTATCCCCTCCGCTCCCTGTCTCTCTCCTGTCTTCTGCTCTCCCTTCTTCATCCTCAACCCTGGGGCCTGAACATGATCTGAACTTCCTTGATTGTATCCTTTCTCTCTGATTATAAAAACTTTCAAGGCTCAGCTTAAACATTACTTTTTCTAGAACACCCTCACAGGTATGGCTGGAGCAGCTCTCTTCATGGGGCCAACCACTGAGGTAGGATGCTCTGACGGCAACAGTCACAATTCATGCTGCATTATGTCATCTCCTGAGGGGTCTGTTTTCTACTAGCAAAACCACTGATAGCACTCAGTATTATAGCTGATCCTCACCCATAGGCTTTAGCATGGGTTTCTGGATGAATTCTATTTTAAAAGTAAGATGATAGAATGAAAACACAATGTGTAGGACTTTGCTCTCGAAGTTTATTTTCTTGTCCATCTCTGGGCTCTAATACAGACCTCATTCCCTCAGGCCCTGCCCCATGAATGAGAAAAATTTTTTTTTTCTCTTTAAACGCTCAGTAACTGTAACAATAGACTTGAGTGCATGGTGGAGAACATGAGAATGGTGCAGGAGAGGGCAAGATTCCTGTCCGCTGTTCATAGGGTTGTTATGAACCGGAGTCGATTGGACGGCACCTAACAACAACAATGTGCTCTAAAAATAATAAGTAGCTTTTGTATGCCTGAAATCCTGCATAAATTAGTACAGGATCCTGTTTCTTCATTCTGTTAGTTTTTAATGTGTTCATTCATTCTTTTATTCTGCATACCTTAACTGATGCTGGCTGTTCAAAGCTATTGTTGTTGATATTAGAGAACTGCCTGTGTTTAAATCCTATTCCACAAGATATGTCAGTTAGTTAACTCACTTCAACTCTCAGTGTATGTTTTCTCATCCACGAAATAGAAGCCAAGAAATCAAAGAGCTAAACAGGAAATTTCAAAAGGCATCCCGGGACGACAAAGCAAGATACTATAATGAAATGTGCAGAGAGCTAGAATCAGAAAATCAAAAGGGCCGAACTCGCTCAGCGTTTCTTAAGCTGAAGGGGCTGAAAAACAAATTCAAGCCACGGGTGGCAATATTTAAGGATACTTTGGGTAGAACGTTAAATGATCCAGGAAGTATCAAGAGAAGATGGAAGGAATACACAGAGTCACTGTATCAGAAGGAATTGGCTGACACAGAAGACTTTCATGAAATAACATATGAGCAAGAGCCTATGGTGATGAAGGAGGAAGTTCAAACTGCTCTGAAGGAATTGGCAAAAAACAAGGCTCCAGGAGTTGATGGCATACCAATTGACATATTTCAACAAAGAGACACTGCCCTGCATGTGCTCACTAAGTTGTGCCAAGAAATCTGGAGAACAGCCAGCTGGCCCACTGACTGGAAAAGATCGATATTTGTTCCCATTCCAAAGAAAGGTGACCCAACAGAGTGCAGAAATTATCAAACAATATCATTAATATCACATGTAAGCAAGATTCTGCTGAAAATGATCCAAAAACGTTTGGAACAATATGTCAACAGAGAACTGCCAGATGTGCAGGCTGGATTTAGAAGAGGTCGTGGTACTAGGGATATTACAGCTAATGTTAGATGGATCTTGGCAGAAGCAAAGAATACCAGAAGAATGTCTGTCTGTGCTTCATTGACTATGCAAAGGCTTTTGACTGTGTGGATCACAACACGCTGTGGCTGACTCTGAGAAGAATGGGAATCCCATAACATTTGATTGTGCTAACGCAAAACCTATACTTGGACCAAGAGACAGTCATCAGAACAGACCAGGGAGACATTACATGGTTCAAAATCAAGAAGGGGGTTCGTCAGAGATGTATTTTGTCTCCATACCTTTTCAATCTGTATGCAGAACAGATTATCCGAGATGCTGGGCTATACGAAGAAGAATGTGGCATCAGGATTGGTGGAAGACTCATCAACAACCTGCATTATGCGGATGACACAACCCTGCTTGCTGAAACTGAGGAGGACCTGAGGCGCTTGCTGCAGAAGGTCAAGGACTGCAGCCTACTATATGGATTGAAGCTCAACATCAAGAAAACAAAGATTCTTACCGCTGGGCCAATTGGCAGCATCATAATGGATGGTGAAGAGATTGAGATAGTTAACAGTTTCAGTTTGCTTGGCTCCGCAATCAACACTCTTGGTAACAGCAGCCAGGAAATCAGGAGATGAATTGCATTGGGAAATCGGCTGTGAGGGGCCTCTCAAGAGTATTGAAGAGCAACAACGTCAGGTTGGAGACTAAGGTGCGCCTGATCCGGGCTATAGTCTTCACAATTACGTGCTATGCATCAGAGAATTGGAGAGTGAATAGAGTTGATAAAAAGAGAACTGATGCCTTTGAGCTTTGATGCTGGAGAAGAGTGTTGAATATACTATGGACTGATAGGAGAACAAACAGGTTTGTCCTGGAGAAGGTGAAACCGGTATGCTCCTTGGATTCTGAAGCTTCCTCTGACATACTTTGGGAATGTTGCAAGGAGGGACTGGTCCTTGGAGAGGGACATCATGTTTGGCAGAGTAGAGGGGCAGCGAAATAGAGGAAGACCTTCGGTGAGATGGATCGATTCTGTGACTGGAGTGGTGGGAATAAGTGCATTTGAGACAGCTAGGTTGGCACAGGATAGAATGGCATTTAGAGCTCTTGTACATAGGGTCACTATGAGTCGCAAGCGACTTGATGCCACATAACAACAACAAGACAATGATAATAGCTGTTATATAAGAATGGTGTTAATGATAACGATAAGGTAGTTATAAGGGTTCCATAAGCTAGTACATATGAATCAAAACTGTTCTGGTATGCACCTACAGAAGTATTGGCTCTTAAATAACTATGCCATTGTTGTTGTTGTTTTATGTGCCATTGAGTCACTTAGAGGCCTTAGGTACAACAGCTCGGAACCTTGCTCTATCCTGTGTTAATCTTATTGTCTCTGACATACCTACCCCCACTACCCTAGTCACTAAATCAATCCATTTCATCAAGGGTCTTCCTCTCTTGTGCTGTCCCTCTACCCTTCCAGGTATGATGTTGTCCTGTAGTCATTATTAATCCAAAATATGTTACAACAGAGACCAAGATGGACTTCTCTAAGTGTGTACTGGAATGATGACGAGATCTTTGCTCATTCAAGGAGTAGAAGGGCAGTCTACCCAGGAAGAACCATATGCAAGAAGGCTCAGGGATATACACCAGCATGGTGAGTTGAGGGAACCAGGAGTAATAATTCCATGATGCTTCAATATAATGTGCAGGTGCTAGGCAGGTTCTGGATGGTGGTCTGTGCTATGCCAGGCATATGGACCATCATTCTGGTGGTTTTACGATAAGGGTTTTAAGATCCTGTGTGTTTGATACAAATCGCTCAGGCAGTAGTGTGGGGGATGGAGAGTGAGAGTGGCCTAAGGTTCGCAGGTGAGGTCCCCTGATCAGAAGACCTGTGAGGGAGAAGATGAGAGATACTAAGGCAGTGAGGCCCGAGAGGAGGGAGTGGATACAGGGAAGGAGAGAGGATAACCTGAAGGGCATGGAGACTGGTTGGATAGAAGAGGAGGCAGAGTCTTGCATGGCCTCTGAATTTCTGCCCTGGTCTACCATGTGGAGTGTTTAGCCAAAACAGGGAAAACAGCCAGAGGATCAAACAAGTGATGGTGTTTATAATGCATTGTCTAGAGGGAGGAAGGTGGGGCAAGCAGGGGGCTTCAGACTGGGCATGTGGAGTTTGAGCTCCACACTCTGGAGTTGTTTAGCCTGTATGATGCTCCTCGTGCTCCCCATCTAACACACACACACACACACACACACACACACACACACACACACACACATTCATTCTTTCTTAGAAGACAGTTAATATGACTTACTTATTTCTGTATCCACCCACTCACCTCCCCCTCCATGTTCCCTACCTCTCCTGCACCACACAAGGTATGGGCTATGAGCTCAGAAATGGAAACTAAACTGGATTTGTTAGAATATAGGCTTCCTCCCTGCCCATTTCCTTAGCTTGTTGCCATGGAGTTGACTCAAACTCATGGTACCTCATGTGAGTCAGCATAGACAGTGCTCCACGGTGTTTTCACTGGCTGTTTTTTCAGAGGTGGTTCACCAGGGCTTTTTTCTGAGGTACCTCTAGGTAGACTTGAACATCCAACATTTCAGTTAGCAGTCATGTGTGTTAGCTGTTTCAACTACTAAGGATTGTTCTCAACATTCTGAATCTTGTAATTGTGTCACAAACCCAACCTCAGCACTTTGCCATGCTCTGGGTTACTGCTAGGCTGGCCTGGAGGAGCTCAGAGAGAGGCCACCTTCCATATGAGGGGGATATCTTACTGTTGGAGCCACCACAACAACTTTGGGGCTGGACGCTCTTCGCAGGAAGAGAATGTGGGCCTGAAGCCTCTACAGCAACAGGAAGAAGAAAGAAATGGTGGGGTGTAGCGGTGAAAGCAAGACATGACCAGCCTCCCAGCCACTGGCTCTGCAAAACTGTAGCTTCTTGGGGCCTGAAGTGACAGAAGGACCATCACTTGACTGCTTGTTCACACAAGTGATGGAATTCTGTAACTACCCCTATTTTTATCTGTCCCCAAAGCAGGACACTGCTCTGGAGTAAACACACAGTTGTTGGGCCCTTTTCTACTTCACATAGGGCCATCATCAAGGGGAATTAATTCAAAAGACCATGTTTGATATAAATTCAGAGGCAGCCAAAAGTCAGACTAAATCTCTTTGTCTCACATTCCCCTGGACACTTCTCAGCAACAAAGATGAGACTGGGTTCCCCGGCGGGTGGAGAGGGAACCCACACTCTGGGAAAGAGTATGTGAGTGTGTGATTATGGGAACTCCTGTGTGCAAACATTGTGTGTCTATGTGTTCATGTACTTGTACCCAATGTGCACGTATGTGTGTCTAAATAACATGTTTACACATGTTGGCATGACTGCATACCCATAGGTGCACACATGCTACCCGTGCAAATATTCCTGTGTGATCACATGTGTATTTGTGTGTGATCCAGTGTCATCCGTGTGTGTCCATGTGTGTATGAATATTCATGTGCATATGAGTGTGCAAATGTGCCTGTCCAGAGGGAAAAGGAAGCAGAGGGAGAGGTGGGGTATATTTTTAAAAAATTTACCTATCTGTGGTCAGGAAGGCAGGAGTAGGTTTGAGTGTGGGTGGGCGGGTAGGAGCTGTGTGTTTATTGGGGTAGGGAATTTCTGTTCAGGTGCTTGGGTGTGAGAACAGGACAAATGAGATGGGACAGTCCTCCACCTGACTGAGATCCTGCTGGTTCTTCTCATCCTTCCTGAGCCCCTTCTTCCAAATACCATCTTCACTGAAAGTGCCCTGGGCTAGGCTGGCCTAGCCTTACCAGCAAGAATGGACGATCTCTTAGAAGCCTCCAGGAGTCCAGGCTCTGAAAGTCAAAAGGGGCCTTGTGGTGGCTGACAAAAAATAGGTACCTTCACAGTAGGAAGGCTACCCCAGTCAGGGAGGTGCAAGGTCAGCCTGGAGGCCTTGAGAAGAGGCAGCATTTGTATTAGTCCACAAATGAATGGGACAATGTCAGAGGTAGGCGTTGTGGTTGTTATGTGCTGTCGAGTCACCTGTGACTCATAGAGACCCTATGTACAACACAGCCTTAAACCCTGCTCTGTCCTGTTCCAATCTCATTGTCTCTGACACATCTACCCCCATTGCCCAGTCACTGAACCAATCCATCTCATTGAGGGTCTTCCTCTCTTCTGCTGGCCCTCCACCCTCCCAAGGATAATGTCCTTCTCCAAGCACTGGTCCTGTCTTGTAACACGACCAAAATAGATCAGACCAAGCTTCAGAATCCTTGCCTCCAAGGAGCAGCCTGGTCTCATCCTCTCTAGGATGAACCTGTTTGTTCTCCTTGCTGTCCATGGTATATTCAATACTCTTCTCCAACACCACAGCTCAGAGGCATCAGTTCTCCTTCTATCATCCCTAGTCATTGTCCAGCTTTCTGATGCATAGCAAGTAATTGCAAAAACTATGGCCTGGATCAGGTGCATCTTAATCTCCAGACTGATTTTGTTGCTCTTCAGTACTTTGGAAAGGTAGGGATAGGATGTGGCAAAGTAAGGGGAGCATTCCTGGTGCCAGAAACAACAGAGGCTGAGACAGGAAAATGCAGGATGTGCCTGAGAAAGTCAGAGCTGAAAGGAACTTTAAAGATCCTCTGGAGGCCGCTTCCTTCATTGTAGGAAAAAACCGAAGCCTAGAGAGAGGAAGTGCTTCTGAAACCTAGAAGCAGAAATGAGGGCTCCTGACTGCCAGGCCAGCACACTTTTTCTGTGACCCCAGAAAGCTAGCAAGAGATAGCATAAGCTTATTTCTTTTGCTTTCTAATTCCAAGCTAAACCAGGGATCCTGGTTCATTGCCTCCTTTTGGCCACAGCTCACTGTGTGATGCTGAAGAAGTCACTTTACCTCTCTGAGCAAATCCTTCATCTCCAATACAAAGCAGGCATAAGGCCTGTCTTCACCTTGGACTAGCCAGTTCTGACTGCATGACTCAAAACCTCACTACTGTTGAGTTGATTACAATCCAGAGCAACTTTATAGGACAAAGAGCAGCTGGTGGGTCCAAATCACCAAACTTTTGCTTAATGGCCAAGTGCCTTAACCACAATCCCACTAGAGCTTTCTGTGCTGAAACAGAGCCTCTAAAAGGAGAGTTGTTCAGCTTTTAAAAACGAAGAAAGAAACCCCATGGAGTCTCCAAGGCTGTAAATCTTTATCTATCCAAACTGCTACATTCTTCTTTGGATTGGCTGGTAAGAGTGAACCAATGACCTTTGGGTTAACATCTGAACACTTTACACCACTAGGCCTCACTATGCTGACTCCATGTTATTGTTGTAGGTGCATGGATTCAAGTCATAGCAATCCTACCAACAACAAATCTGAACCTTGCTCTATCCTGCACCGTCTTTCTGATCTCTGATATTCTTGAGTCCATTGTTATATTACTGTGTTTTCCATCTTGTTGAGGGTCTCCCTGCCTTCCTCTGCCCTTCTATCTTTTCCAGCATGTTTTTTTTCCAAGGGATCCTGACAACATGCCAGAAGAATGCGAGACAAAGTTTCACCATCTTGCCTCTAAGGAGCAATCTAGCTACATATCCAAGGCAGACTTAAGTGAAAATTGGCCAGACTTATCCTCCTCTACAGCATCTAACGGGAATGACAGGAAGATCCTTGCTAATTGAGAAAGGCATTCCAGAGAAAAGGAACAGCATGTACAAAGGCTCAGAGGTGACTCAACAGGGAGTCAGGGGAAGCATGAGTAATTCCCTGATGCTTTGGCAGCAGCTACAGCACAGTTTGATGCTCAAAGAAATGTTTTTGAATGAATGACTATAGGAATGATGAGATTCATAGCTCCTTACCTTATCCATTCTATTTTCATCCAAGAAAAGAGAAGCTCGGCTTCTCCCCTCTCCAGGCAGGCCAAAGGGTGAAGGAGCCTCCAAATCATAAAGATCTTGACAGGGAAGACAGGAAAGACAGGAAAGAGAAATAACCTTGCTGCACAGGGTCCCTACGTTCTCCCTGTGTCTGGCCGGATGCCCTTGAGAGCGTCCTTCCTAGCAGCCTTGGCCTTGCTGAAACTGCTGCGATGAGGGGGTGGGAGGACAGGCATCAAAAGGGGGGATCCTGTCCTTGATTACTGTTTCAAGAAATTTCAAGAGATGATTCAAGTCCTCCTGCCCTAATCCCAAGAGGTAGGATTGGTT
This sequence comes from Elephantulus edwardii, assembly GCF_000299155.1. Taxonomy (NCBI): domain Eukaryota; kingdom Metazoa; phylum Chordata; class Mammalia; order Macroscelidea; family Macroscelididae; genus Elephantulus; species Elephantulus edwardii. Next base: position 25,649,575 of record NW_006399767.1, on the reverse strand, counting down.
TGAAAATCTTGGATTTCCCTCCCTCCATTTTCTCTTTTTTTTAAAAAAAAGCAACCTTTATTTTACAGAAAAGTTGGATTTTCATACATTCATTGTTGCATATTTCCCTGCCTTCCCCCAGCTAACTTTTTATTTTTATTTTTTTCCTCCTTTTTTTTTGGTTGCACATTTTCTTCCCTCCTCCCTTCACCCTTCCCTAGCCCACCCGCAAGACACCCCTTGTTTCATATTGTTGTCATACATAAAATGTTCAATCATGTATTCCTTTCAGACAGTCCTTCTCCTCATCTGTTCTACTGCAGTGTTCATTATCTATCCACTTTCCCCATTCTCTGCCCACCCACCCACATCTGTCCTATTTTATAACTGTGGTGTTATACAGTATTTGTCCTTTTGTGATTGAGAGATTTCATTCAGCATAATGTCCTCCAGGCTCCCCCAAGTTGTGTACTGCTTTATGAGCTTGCTGTTTTTCAATGCTACATAATATTCCTTTGTGTGTTTTCCCTCATTTTTTAAAGCCAAATAACTATTCTTCTGAGACCACCCACCTATCAGAGCACAAGAAGCTCTGGTGGTGTTGTGGTTAAGGCACTTGGCTGTTAACTAAAAGATGAGCAGTTTGAATCTGCCAGTTGCTTTGCAGGAGAGAAAAAAAAGGCAATCTGCTTCTGTAAAAATTTCAGAACACTCAAACTTACCGCTTTCAAGTCAGTTCTGGCCAATAACGGGCTTCCATAGCTTTCTGAGGCTGTAAATCATAATGGGAAGAGATAGTCTACTTGTCTCTAATGGAGCAGCTACTGGATTTGAACTGTCAGAGATGCAGTATTTACAGCCTTGAAAACATCATGACGCTTCAACGATTTAGATCCTCCCAGAAGAGCTGTGGGTGAGCATTAACATTACTGGTAAGTATATTCGTTTTCTCCTGGACACAAGAGCGTACTATTTGGTCCTAAAAGCCTTCTGAGGTCCCTCCCAACTCTTCTATTTCTTAGTTAGTGGAATGATGGAAAACCTCATAAGCAGTTCCTTACTTCACCTCTACCTTGCATGTGAACTTCCGAGCTGTAAAACAACCCACTGGTAGATGGAATTTGGTCCAGGACTTAAAAACAATAAATGACATAGTTGAGCCTCTACATCTTGTGGTTCCTAACCTTTATACTATAATAGACAAAGTGCTAGTCAATAAGCCTTTATTTTAAGAACTACTTTTCCTCTGTAACTTTATTTGTGCCATTGTTAGAACCTCTACTTGGAATATTATTGCTTTTAATTTTTTACTCATGTACTTTTAACTTGTTAGTTAAATTTGTGTCTTCTAGGCCGCAACAGTTCCATGACACATCTTCAAGGATGTGAACATGTACGGCTAAGCACAATTGATAACAGGGCATCTAAATTCCAAAATCAATCTCCACAATAGTCTATGTGTTTCCTATTGCCAAAGGGGCCCTTTAGAGTAGTGAGAGAAGATCTTCACCCTGAAACCTACCGTGTCCCTTTTCAGCAGGAAGTAGCTAAGAGAATATGCCATCCCCTTTTCCTTATGAATCAGGGTGAAGTCTCTCTCAGGGAGGAGTGATAGGGAATGGCAAAGGACACACTGACAAAGGAGATTAATCAGAACTGGCTTTGACAAGCACTGTGGCAATGGGACAATTAAAACAGACTTTCAAGGGGGAAAAAAAAGAGGAACAAACTGGGGGGGAGGGTAGAGAAAATAGTACAACAATGAATGAATGGAAACCCAAAATCTCTGTAAATGTTAATTAAAATTAATAAAATTTAATAACGATTAAAAAAAAGATTAGAAAAGGAAAAAATAAAACAGACTTTCAAGGGGGGGGAAGAGGAATGAACTGGGGGTGAGGGTAGAGAAAATAGTGCAACAATGAGTGAATGGAAACCCAAAATCTCTGTAAATGTTCATTAACATTAATAAAATTTAATAAAAAAAAGAAAGCTTAAAAAAATTTTTTTAAAAAAAGAAAGAAAACATGAGACTGTTCCATGCTGTCCTTCAGGTCTGCTATGAGTCATAACGGACTCAATAGAAGTGGGTTTCCAATGATACAAGGAGCCCTAGTGGTACAGCTGTTAACAGAATGGTAAGCAGTTTGAGCCTGCTGGAGAAAGAGGTAAAGTCTGCTTTTGTAAAGATTTACAGCCTTAGAAACTCTATGGGGCAGTTCTTCTCTACCCTATAGGTTATCTAAAAGTTGGAATGAACTTAACAAATGGGTTTTGGTTTGGTTTCCATAGTAGAATTTTATTGCCTATTTCCCTCTCTTTGATAGCAGCTGGATGTCTTTCAACCTTGTAAAAAGATATGTAATTAATCCATGAAATTAATCCATGGTGATAGACATCAGAATCCTGATTTCCTCTAGGGTGGGGCCTGAGGGGACTGTGTTGTTGCTGGTTGCCATGGAGCTGATCCTGACTTGGGGTGTCCCCAACCATGCAGAGTGGAATGGCTCCACAGAGCTTTCAAGACTGTGACCTTTCAGAAGCCGATGCCAGGCCTGCCTTCCAAGGTACCTCTGGGAGGATTCAAATCACCAACCTTTCAGCTAACTATTTACTTTGCCCTGGGATTCTGAAAAGACTCAAAATCTTGATCTAGGTGATAGTTGCAAAAGAATATACATTTTTGAGAATCAGTCAAGTTACACACCTAAGGTTTGTGCGTTTTATTGTATATGGATTATAGCTCAGTAAAGTACTGCAAGTGAGCTCTAGAAATCTAGTGGCAGGAAGCTGCACTACAATCCCAAAGGCACAGGGTTGGAGGTTACAAGCTGCTCTGCGGGAGAAGGATGGGCAATCTCCTCCCATGCAATTAATTGCCTCTGAAAAGCCACTGAAGGGTCAGCTATGGGTTGGTTCCAACTCTACAGTATACAACACAGCAAAGTACTGCAAACATCTGAGAAGCAGACAAATACATCAAACAAAAATGGCCAGTTTAATTAATTATAGGCTGAGCACCTATAGAACCACCACCGACCATGTCTGGAACCCCCAGGGAGTCCACTGTGCTTGGCTGTGACTAAGAGGCTCCCCTTGAGGTCCCAACACCCACAGACTGTGTATCTTCATTCCAGCCACTAAGTACCCAGAGCTTATAGGAACTCAGAGACCTAGGGATGAGATGGGGTTGAAGGGCATCAGAACCTAGAAATTCCCCATCAGTTTGACCCCAAGCTTGACAGCAGCTCGTGTTCTGGTGAGTTGAAGGAACAGAGAAGAAGCTCATTTCCCCTTTCTGGGAGGGGGTTTCTGCTCTGGCCTCTCCCAGCAAGTCTTGCTTGGGGCAAGGGAGAGGGTGTCCTCAGTGAAAGTCAAAGAGAAATGTGTCTTCCCTGCATCTCTGCTAAAAATAACCCCAAGCACACTGCCACTCAGACACAGGAAGAATAGAATTGTGTTTTACTTTAAACCTAGAAGCAGCTCAGCAGTTGAGGGGCAAAGGAAGGGTGGAGAGGCTGAGACTCTAAGAATCCTGGCTGCTGTCCTTCTTCCAGCCAGTGCCCCACAGCTAATCCTCTCAGGGGTGTGGAGAGGGTGTGCATGGTTGTGACAGGGCCTCACAGCAGAACAGGAAACCAGAGAAGGTTGGGATGGGTGGGGAGGGGTCTCCGTCCTGCTGAGTGGAGTGTGCAAGCCGGAGGGGCGGGAATCACGTACTCCACGGGGTCCCAGCCTCCTCTGAGAAGTCGCAGCCCACACCAGACCCTCTCTGCGGCCCCTACCCTCCTGTGGTTTACTCCCAGGGGCTCCTGGCACACAGCCCTGTGGACTGTAACTTCATAGTGTCCTCTCTGTCTGGCTTCCGTTCTGCCTAAAGAGATTGGGACGTCCTCAAGGGCGGGCGCGGTCCAGCGGTGAGGAATTTCCCTGGAAACGGGAAGTACAAGATGTGTCAATGTGGGATCCCAGCTCCAGGAGGGAGAGGCTGAGTAAAAGGAAAGGAAGAGGCCCTCCTTGGCTCCCTCTCTTCTCCCACAACTCCCTGCCTGTCTCATGTATCACAGCCCTCCCGTTGTTGCTCTCTTGTGCATGTCTTGAGTCTTCTATTAGGAAGCAGATTCCTTGGGGGTAGGATCATCCTGCAGCTGATCACAGTGTTCCAATATAGCAGTCAAAAAGAGCTACCATGACTCGAACATGTGTCACGCTCTACACTGCATTGATCCTTTACACGAATTATCTCGTTTCATTTCCAGCAGCCCTGTGATATTGGGAGTATTACACTTCCCGTTCACAGATAAGGGAGCTCTGATGGTTTAGTGGTAAGGCATTGTGCTACCAACTCAAAGGCTTATTGTTAGAACTCAAAGCTACTTTAAGGGAGGAAGGAAACATAAAGGCTCTGAAAACCTGCTGGAGAGTCAGCTATGTATGAGTTGGTTCCAACCTGATGGTACACAACAACATTCACAGATAAGGAGTTCTAGTGGCACCATGTAATAGGTTGCGCTATTGACCAAAAGGTCTGTGGTTCTAATCCATCAGTGGCTATGAGAAAAAGACAGACAGTCCTTCCCATAAAGACTTAGAGCTTCTTCTATGAAGATGGTGTCAAAAGCAAAGAAGGAAGCCCCTTCCCCTCCCAAAACTGAAGCTAAAGCAAAGGCATTAAAGGCCAAGAAGGCAGTCCTGAATGGCATCCACACACACACAGCCCCCTCAAAAAAAGAAGATCCACATGTCACTTACCTTCCAGAAGCCTAGGATGCTGAGACTCCGAAGGCAACCCAAAAACCCCAGGAGAAACAATCTTGATTACTCTGCCAACATCAAGTTTCCCCAGACCACTGAGTCAGCCATTAAGAAGATAGAAGATAACAACACACTTGTGTTCATTGTGGATGTCAAGGCCAACAAGCACCAAATTAAACAAGCTGTAAAGAAGCTCTATGTCATTGATGTGACCAAGGTCAACACCTTGATGAGGCCTGATAGAGAGAAGAAGGCCTATGTTTGACTTGCTCCCAACTCTGATGCTTTGCATGTTGCAACAAAATTGGGATCATCTAAACTGAATCCAGCTGGCTACATCTAAATACAAATTTTTCTCACCAAAAGGGGAAAAAAAATTTAGAGCTTCAGAAACCTGTTGGGGACCCAATAGAAGATGGAATTGATTCCACAGGAGTTGGTTTGGAGTTTTGGTGTTCACAGATGAGAAAATGGAGGTTTATGCTTATGAAGTGTTTCTCTAGGATCCCACAGAGTTCATGGATTGTGCCTGACACATATAGGGCTCAAAGTCATGATCTTTGGACTTAGAGAAAGACAACTGTCCAGGGGAAAATGAGACAGAAATTTGGAAACTAGACCTCTTTCCCTGCAGTTGATGGTGTATTTGAACTATCAGAGAGGCTCTACCTTTGGGCTAGCAGTGAAACTCCCTAAGTATCATGCTCTTTGTTAAGACTCCTGACAAAACAGTGGAGGGTAAATTGTGAGTTGGTTCCAACTCTACAGCAGTGAGTTTGAGAATATTTTTGAGACTTGTTCTTAATAATTTGGAGTATGCTTACCATGATAACTTGGTAGAAAAAAAAAGAAGAGTTGTTTTGTTGTTATCATGCACTATCGAGTGGAACTGACCCATGGCTGACCCTCCGGCAGGTTTTCAGAGGCAATTAATCACAGGAGGAGACTGTCCTCTTGCCTCTCACGGAGCAGCTGGTAGAATCAAACTCTGTGCCTTTGGGATTGCAGTGCAGCTTCTTGCTATTAGGCCACTAGAGACCCCTAAAATTGCTTTAGATTAAAAATTTGCACTTCCAGTTGTAATTTTGGTCAAGGAACTTAACCAGTCTGTCTCAGTTTCCATGTCTATAAAATGGGTATAATAATCCTTACATAGAATTGTTGTAGTTGTCGTGTGCCGTCAAATTGGAACTGACTCATAACTGACCTTCCAGTGGGTTTTCAGAGGCAGTTAGTTAATGGCACAGGAGGAGATTATCCATCCTTCCGTGGAGCAACTGGTGGATTCAAACCACCTGCCTTTTGGACTGCAGTGCAATTTCTTACCACTAGGCCACCAGATACTGAGGGATAATAAGTTTGAAGTCCGACTTTTCTTCTCCTCCATCAAACCTGGACAGCCTCAAGCTCCTTCTTGCCTCAGGGTCTTTGTACTTGCAACCTTCAGTCCCCGTCTGTCACTCTCAGTTGCATCATTCTATTTTTCTTCCTAGCAATTAGCACAGTTTAGAATTATCTTGCTAATTTATTTGTTTGCTTTAATTGTTTGGCAGGCTGTCCCCTTCTCCAGCTGCCAAAGATGTGTTTCTTGAGAGCTGGGAAGTCAGTGGGGTTCAATGTCCCAAACTCAGTGCTCAAAGCAGCACTTAGCAAACACTGGAGCTTGCTAAACCTTTATGAATGAATAAATGACTGTGCTCTGAAAACAGCTCTATATTTAAGTGTCTGACCCTACCACAGGCCTTGCTGAGCCAAAGGGCAGTAAATGTAGGCTGGTGGGGGCTCAGGAGAGCTCTTGGCCCTGGCTGAGGCCCAGGTCCAGCCCTACTGCTCCCAGGCAGCAGAGAGCCATGGGGCTGCTCAGGCTTCTGGCGGCTCCAGGATAAAGGTCAACCCCTTTGCTGGAACATGAGGTTCTGTACCATCTGGGCCTGCCTGAATCTGGCCTCATCTCCCAGGATCCCCAACCTGCCCTCCACATTCAGCCAGACCAAACAACTCCAAGTACTCGGCAGAGAACACGTGGCTACTTTATGTCTGTGTGTCTTTATACACACTGTCCCTGCAACCTGGAACACTCTGCACCTTTGAGTTCCTCTGAGACCTGAGGACCCACCTCCTCTGAGGGGCCCTCTCTGACCTCTCTGCTCTGGCTACACTCAGTCCCCAATTTACCCATTATAGCCCAGGCCATTATAAATATTTTTGTGTGTATGCTTGCATCTTCCTAACTAGCCAAGGATCTTAGGAGCAGTGATTAGTTTTGGTGCTTTGTGTTCCCAAATTGAAGCACAGTGCTGAGTATTCACTGCCAACATAACCAAACCATTTGATATTAAGCTCATTCTACCTCCTATGTTGTAGAGTAGAAATGCGCTCTATAGGGGGTTTAAAGCTGTGGCCTTTCAGAAGTAGAGGACAAGACTTTTTTCCCTGCGTATGGTGCCATGGAGTTGATTGTTCAAAACAGCTTTCCTAGCTCTTTGGCTTGGCTTTCACCACATGGCTGAGTGGGACCTATGCTAATGTGTGAATGAGGTGGATAACACCTTTTGGGTTGTGATTGTTGGTAGGTGCCCTCAAGTGAATATGACTCATAGCAACCCTATGAACAACAGCTCCGAAACTTGCCCTATCCTGCACTATCCTCATGAACTCTGATAATGCTAGAGCCCCTTGTTACAATTGCTATGTCAATTTATCTTGTTGAGGGTCTTCTTCTCTTTCAGCGACCCTCCACTTTTGCCAGCATGGTGCCTTTTCCCAAGAACTGGCCCTTCCTGACAGCACGCACAAATTATGTAAGATGAAGTTTCACCGTCCTTGCCTCTAATGAGCACACTGGATATGCTTCCTCCAAGACAGACTTATTTGTTCTTTCAGCAGTCCAAAGGAATATTCAGTACTCCTCTCCAACATTACAATTCATAGGCATGGATTTTTCTTCTTCCATCATCCTTATTTATTCTCCAACTTTCATATGCATCAGAAACAATTGAAAATATCATGACTTGGATCAGACCCTCTGGGTAGGAATATGCAGATAAAATCTGTAAACTATTAATAAGGGGATTTGTCAGTTTTGTCAATCCACCAGCTTAAAGGGAACAGGTTTAGAGGCAGAAAATAGGAATTCTGCTACCAGCAAGAAATAAGGATTGGGGAGCTCAGCACACCATCCATTTGGGCTACAGATTCCCACTCAAGTCAGACGCTGACCTAGATGAGAGGCAGCAGTAGCAGCAACAGCAATAGAGAACAAGGTACCTACATGAGATAGCACTGAACCTACAGACCTAGAGCCAGGGGGCCTTCACCTAAGCTTGCTGGAGAGCTGTGGGAGGAGGGGTTACCATGATTGGCAGGTTTGAAAGGCCTTTGTAAAACTGGCTCAAAGCTGTAAAGCTAAGGTCAGAGGTCCTGTGAGTATGCCTAAGAAACTAGCTATCTTGATCAAAGAATAGTGTTCTGTTTCCTACCTGAATTTGTAATCTGTTAATATCCCTAATAAACCTCATACTTGAGTATGGTCTGTAAGTTCTGTGTGGACATTGCAACAAATTAGTGGATGCAGTAGCAGAGCAGAAAAACCCTTGGGAGACATGATTGGTGTTAGAATTAACAGAGGAAAGTGTAGGAGTGTGGGACATGCCTGGCCTCAGAGGAGTCTATTTTGTGCTGTGGATGTTGTGGACGGGGGTCTGTTTCCCTTTGTGGAGTTAGTGGAGGTCAGATGCAGCTGCTCCTGTGCTGCTCACATTCTTCTTAGACAAGGGACCTCCGGTCTGGTTCACATGCTAAACTTTTGGTTAATAGTCAAGCATGTAACCATTGTGTCATCTAGGAACACAATCAGAGCGTGTTAAATTGCCCACAGAATGCATGAACCTAAGCAATCCAATGCTGGCAAAAGCTTAGGAGGTTCTCTTGGGGTAAGTCAAAGAATGAGGGTTCAGGGCAGGAATGGATAATGCTCCCTCAGAAATAAGGTAGTGACAGAGAGAAGAAGACATAGGAGACCTTGGAGACTGGAAAGGCAAAAAGCAAAAATAACATTAAATGAAAAAAATAAATACAGATGAACAAAATAGTACTCTCAGTGAGCAATGAGTGAGAGAGAGGGAGGGAGGATAAAAGAGGAAGAAGATAGTACCCAGCTCAGAGGGGACAGAATGTACTCATGACAGCCACAGAGGACAGGAAGTCAGAGACCAGGACAAGCCACCAAGTACAGGATGTCTGGTGCCCTTGTTTCATCTGTTGGGGGTAGATAAGGGTGAGTGGGCAGTGTGGTCTGGGGTGATAGAAGTTGGTGAAAGACCACTCCTCACCAGGTTTCAGGAAATTCTCCCTCTCAGTTGAAAAACCCTACAGGTAACAGTAACAAATCTGGTTTCTTCATTTGGGACGAACAAGGCAACCACTATTGCCTCCATTTCCTTATCAAGAAAATGGGTACCATTTCCCTCATTTTAACTTTCTTCTTAGAAAATTGCCTGTGAGTTGATTCAAATCCGTGGCGACTCCATGCGTGTAAGGTTTGCAATGGGGTGACCTTTTGGAAGTATATTATCAATCCTTTCTTCTGAGAGTCCTCTAGTAGATTTAACACCAGTCCTTCAGGCAGTAGCCAACACTTCACCATTCGTGCCACCTAGGGACTCCTAGCCTTACTCTGTAGGAACATTAACAACAAACTAAGCTGTGGCATATAAATGAAAGGTATATAGCCCTCTACAAATGCCAGGGATTTCCCTGAAAACTCTGGGGAGAATAGGTCCTTGAAGAGTGGCCAGTGGGTGCCATAAACAGGCCCAAGTTCAGAGACATGGAACTCAGACTTATCCCTGCAGTCTTGGGTGTTTTTTTTTTTTTAAATTCGTGTCAAATCAATAAAGCAAGGCAAAACTTATTCCTGGGTGATGGGGTGAGGGTCAAAAAGCACACTGACTGGCCAAAAGACAAGCCACGCTATCCATAGTGAGCAGGCCTGGCTGCTCTGACTCTACCACTCTGCATGTCTTATCTGGATTTCAACCTGTCAAATGGGCTGAAAGTAGTTCTCCAGCTGTCAGGTCACATCTCAAGGCATGTATGGGCTCCAAGGAGGCAAAATACCAAGAATTATTCAAAAGGAATAGGGGGGAAAGAGTCAAAGACTTGAGAAGCAGAGGATTTATAGTTTAGGTTCATGATCTGAAAAAAATCTTAAATAGACTATATAGAAATGGCGACTTTGATGTCACACAGACCTGAGTGTGAATCCCACCTATGCCTTAGTTTCCTTCACTGTCAAAAAGGAATAACAATATGGGCTAAAATCTCCTCAAATTATAAATTAATTCATGCATCCAAACCCTGGAGCATAATAATGATTATTAGTCCCTTTTAACCATTGCTGGGAATAACAAATCACATGCTCTTGGGAGGAAGAGGGCCAGATAATAACTGTACTGATCTCAGAATATCTAAGCCATTTTAAGGATATTAAATTGGTCACAATTCAGAAAATCATCAAGAAATTGCCAAGTGTCAAATTCTTTTTTGGAGGGGAACTCTAGTGGCCTAGTGGTAAGAAGCTGGATTGCAATCCCAAAAGTACACGTTCAAATCCACCCACTGCTCTGTGGGAAAAGGATGGGCAATTGTGTCCCATGCAATTTACAGCCTCTGAAAACTCACTAGAGGTTCAGCTGTGTGTTGGTTCTGATTACATAGCAATGGTATAGTGATTAAATCATTCAGGGGCTAACCAAACCAAACTTTGGTTTAAACTTACCAACTGCTCCTTGGTGATTCTATAGGACAATTTGCCCTTGTCCTACAGTGAGAGTCATCATGACCTTGGGTTTGGTTTTTTGGGAATAGGAATGTGTGGTGATGTGTGAACCTTTGCCTACACGTTCTCTGTGGCTAATGGAGGACAGTCACCGATCACTAGGTCATCTAAACTTGTAGGGGAGCAACTTAAATAGAGCCCTGGACTCACTTGTCTGAGCACAAGCATATTGCTGAAGTGCTGGGGGAAATAAGGGTAGCAAAGGCCAGGGGTAACCTCAAAAGTCTGGAGGATCTTAAGACCCAGTTTAGAGAGGTCATGGCCATAGGGGCTGTTTCAGGCCCTGATGGGAGGAAAGGAGATGAGGTTCATCTTACTGGAGTTCAAGGTCTGTCCTCTTGGGCACTTTGCACAGCCTCCTCTGAGAATTTAGAAGTCACTCGTTGTGGGCAGGAAACTTACTTCTTGACCTGTGGTGAGGGGAAGGGGCCCAGGTCGGGGACAGGCAGATGCGAGCAAGGGAGACTGACAGCTGGATGCACGGCTGGAGAAGGAAGTATAAATATTAAGCCGCCAGTATAGGACTGGACAGAGGCCATATGAAACACCCGGTACATTCTGGTCCCAGAGTAACAAACTGTACCAGCCTTTTTGAGAGCTGGGAGCACTGCGGAGGTGAGGGAAGAGAGCAGAGGTTCCTGTGAGGTTGGCCCTGCCTCCTCCTCCTCCCCCACTTCTCCCACAGCTCAGGCACCACAGGGAAAGTCCCGATGTTCCTTTTGCAACCACAGGAAACCTACCATCCCTGTTCACACTCTGTACTCTGCGTTCCTCTCAGGAGCCCCAGACTGGGAAGGAGCAATGAGTGTACGTAGTGGGGGAGGTGTGGAGTACAGGCAGCCACAGTGGCCAAGGCAGCTTCTCCAGGTAGTAGGGAGCATCATTGGGCAAGTGAAGTATAGTGGCAGCATGTAAAGGGTGCAAGGGAAAGACATGATATTGAGGTATAGGGAAGGAAATGCCTTGCCCAAGGTCACACAGCCAGTAAGTTCATCAGGGTGGGACTAGGAGGCATCTCGTATTGGGCAGTGCTGGGCAGTTCTCTGGGGTGTAGTATGTGGGAGTGGCAGGCCAGGGAACAGGCAGTGCCCGGGGACTGACGGTGAGGAGCTCAGTTTCAAGGTTAGCTCTATGTGCTTTGGTTGACTCTGGGTGGGTCTGGCTTGTGCATTGACCCCTCCATCTCCCAAGTCTACCCCTCCCCTTTAAATAATAGAGATAATACATACATAATGCTTAGCACAGAGGTAGTGATGTCAACCAAAATGAGTCACCTCTATTTCTTCTCTCTCCCACACAGCTCAAGATCCTAGAACATCTGGGATCCACATCCCATATTTCCATCTTCTTCCTTCTGAGGCCCCATAAACTGTTACATTCATTCCATACTCACCACCTGCCAGCTCGGGTTATTATTTAACCTCACACTGTATGTTTGTCCTTCCACTGGTCTGTAAACTCCCCAAAGGGAGCCCATTTCAATGTACCCTACATTAATTGGATATCAACTCCGGATGGCCTGGGGGTAGGAGCTGGAGGGGGGAAGGGAGGCCCCAAAGAAGAAGCAGACTTTGTTTCTGCCTCAAGGACGTTCTAATCTGGTTAGAAGAACAGGATTAGTAAACAGAGCGCTAGAATGGGAGGCAGGCCACACTGTGCAGTAAGAAAGGTACAAATTGTAGTGTGCTGGGCATTCACAGAGCGAAATCAGATTTGGCTGGAGCTGTTCAGAGGCTTTTAGAGAAAGAGTGGGAGACATGGGTCGACATAATACTCCTGGCATGGAAGATGGCACAGACAACCTCTGGAGATAAGGGAAAATAAAAGACTTTAGTATTTGCATTATAACTTTTTAATGACACTCCTCCTAAGAACAGTCCCAGAGCCTTCCACATAGTAGGGGGTACTTTATCCTAATCTTTTGTTCTTCTCTTCTTGGAGATGGGACTTTCTGGACCACCACTAGGTGATGTCTTAACACAGAAGGTTGGGTAAAGATTAAATGTGGCTCTGAATGAAAGGGAGATTGGACTGGACAAGAAGAAAGGGGTGTGTGTGTCAGGCTCCAGGGACAATCCGGGATCATCTCCCTCCACCCTGTTGTCACATTCCCACCCACTAAAGCCTGGGCGCTCCCTCTTCCTGGCTTCATGCCAGGGGTTTCCCAAATAGTCCAAAAGGGCTGGGCTTGGTCTGTCAGCCCATGGGAATCCCTGGAGTCTTTGTATTCTAGGCTTTTGGAAAGGGAAGATCAGAAATGGGGGAGAAAAATGGGCATCTCCTTCAGTGGTGACTATTGGCCCCTCCACACAGGCTTCCGTTGTCACGTGTTTCTGTCCTAGGTGTCACAAGTCTGGGTCTGGCTTGCTCCTAGATACTCAACCACAGACTCGTGGGCAGAGCGCTAAACCGGCCCATCACCCATTTGAACAACCATCAACACTCACCCCCTCCACAGTTGCGCCAATCCAGGTACCACAAAGGCCTGGGGTCCCAGACAGGGGGCCAGATTGGAGATGGTAGGCAGGTGATTCAGTGCTGCGAGGTCACTGGGGGGGGGGGCACGGATGGGCTGGGTGGGGGCCTGCTAGCCCTCCAATCCCCCCATCCCGGGCTGGGCGCCGCGCCCCAGCCCCAGTGCGCGCGCGCGCGCGCGCGCACACACACACACACACACGCAGGGCTGCGGCGGCTGGGAGGCTGCGCGCCGAGCGCAAGCCGCGAGCACAAACAGGGCGAGGAGGCTGGTGTGAGCGCCTGGGCCCCGTGCCAGCGCGCTGGGGCTGGAACACAATGTCCCGAGCGGGCGGGCGGGCGGGCGAGCGGGGAGCGAGAACAGCCTGACTCAGCAGCTGGGTAAGTGGGTGTGCTAGCTCACCAGATCAACCGCTTTCACAGCCTGCGGTCAGCGACGACCCAACACTACGAAGCTTCCTTGAGCGGGAGGGGCGAGCGCTCGGCCCTTCCTCGGCTTTCGCTCGAGCCTGTCGCGAGAGACCACCATGTGGCTTGTTTGCGCATCCCGCGGCATTCTTGCCCTTCCACTCAGCCGTCCCGCAGCCCCTCATTATTAGCGGTGCAGGCTCAGCCCACCTGGAGAGGTACTCTTCTTGCTCCACCCAACAGCTGTGGCTGGGTGAACAGCTGCTAGTATACATGTTCCGATTCCCCCAAATCCTACCATTCTGGGCCTGCCTTAGAGGCTCTGGTGTGCGGGATGTACCTTAGGTTCGGACAAAGGTAGGAGTTTGTTCTAGGGTGAGGGTGAGGCGGGACTGGGATCAAATATACAGAATATTCTAGGAGAAACGGGATATAGGGCAAGATCCCCCATCTCTGTCCTTAGCTGACCCACAGTTCAGAGCGTCTTCCGGTCCCCTCCCCTCAAAACCACCAGGCCCCTGAAGATTTCCTCTGCGGGTGGGAGCAGCAGGTGGGGAGGTTCCTGAAGCCTGAGACCCTGCTTTTTTTGCCTCACCCACCCTCCTACCCAAAGCCACAGCAAAGATCCGAGAATCCTGCCACCCAGCCGCAGAGCTCCTCTTTTCCTCCTCTGTGCCTTTTGTCTCCTGTGGTCTGGTGTGTGTCTGTGTGTATGTGTGCATTGTGAGCATGGCAACTCCAGGGGCAGGAAACTTAGACAGCAGCCCTGAACAGGGCTCTTCCTGGCGGGCGGGCGGGATCTGTCCCACACCCTAGCCTCCTGGGGCGTCTGCAAGGTGCCCAGGGACGTGCTGTGCCTGGAGAGTGCCAGGGCAGGCAGGGAGGGGCTCCGTCCTCTCCAGAGTTCCAGGAAAGCCCTGGCAGGCAACACAAGCCTGGGCTCCAGGGCCTACAGGGTGGAGCTGGAGGAGGGACCCTAAGCTGCTGGAGTGCCTCCCACACCTGGGCTTCTAGAATTAGCCCCCTTACTCATAGGATGTCTGTAGCCAAAGGTGAGAAGACCTATCAGGACAGGAGTGGGCTGTGGACCACCTTCCTACACATAGAGGCATACTTCCCACACATTCTTCCAGTCATGCTCATCAACTCTCCCGAGAAATCCAGTAGGCCATCCCAGGTCAGTGATTGCTAGAAAGCTGTTTGGAAACCTACAGTGACAGATATATTCTCACAAGGCAGCCCCCAAGGATTTATCTATGTTTTACGTCCAGTCATTTACACACCTCTTCCCACAGATGGCCTGGAAATGACTGAAGTCATTCTCATGTCCTTTATACCAAACCAAATTGAATCAAATACTTTGCCATCAGGTCAGATCCAGCAATGATAGATAGCCCTGTGTTTAGTGAGTGGAACTGCTTCATAGAGTTTGCTTGGCTGTAATCTTTATGGAAACAGATAGCCAGACCTCTAGTCCATGGCACCTCTGGGTGAGCTCAAACCACCATTCTCTAGGTTAGTAGTTGAGCACGTACCACATGTGACACTCAGGGGCCTTATCCTTCATTACCCGTCATGATCTTTCATCTCTTGTACTCACCATAAAGGTGGATTCATGTTTCATTACTTTCTCTCCCTCACCATCCTATGTCTAATCTATTATCAAATTCTGTTGACTCCTGCTCATGGAGCTTTTATTACACTTGGGTGCGTTTTTCATTTACCCCTTCCTTTCCACACTTCAGAGATTCCCCTTTGACCCAAATTCTCACTGTGACTGTCTCACTGTCCTAGATTTTTCCTTCCTCCTACACACCCTTCTGGAACAATCTTTCTCAAACACCTTTTATTGTGTCTGTTATCAGCTTCAGACTCCTCAGCAAAGCACACTGAGTACAGCAGCTGCTAATCTTTGTGCTGTCAGGAATCATTCATGGCATGTCCAGGCTACAGAGTCCAGCACAAGGTTTGGCATGTAGCATAGGGCAGCAAATGCTCCTGGGGTAACTGATCCATCTAGATGCATGTTCTGTTCTTATATTTCCACTTATCTTCTGGACTTGGTCTCCCCAGTGCCACCACAACTACCAGTTTTCTAATGTTCACGTGACCCTTTTGTTTTGAGGAGCCACTAATTTTCACTTCCCCAAAATCTTCACAAAGGCTGAGGAAGGGAGAAGATGACATCCCAGATAGTACCAGGGAGGGTTGGTTTTTTTAAATTTTATTTTATTCTTTTTTTGTATGTGTGTTCTGTCAAATCAGATCTGACTGGTACGGGAGGAGATTGTTCTTCCTCTAGCAGAGCATCTAGTAGATTCAAACCACACACCTCTGGGATTTCAGGGCAGCTTCTTGCCACGAGGCCACCAGAGCTCCCTAGTACCAAGGAGTTTTATGCCACACATTGCAAAGAGATTGAGTGCAGAATGGAAGAAATGCAACTGCCAGCTGGGAGTCTCTGCTCCTATAAGAGACAAGGCCAGTAAGGAGGGTAGAAGGCCATATGGAAAATGGGTGCACACCGGCTCTTCAGTTTATGGAGCAATTTTCTCCTCAGAGATTCCAGCCTATCTAGCTCTGAACCTCTCTGCTAGTTTGAATTCACCAGCAGCTCCACGGGAGAAAGATGGGAAGTCTGCTTCCTTATGATTCAGGTGCCTTCTGAAAACCTGCTGGAGGGTCAGCTATGAGTCGATTTCTAATTGAAGGAAATTAGCCTGAGGGAGCTCTGGTGGCATAGTCCATAGGGAGTTCTCCTGCTAACCCAAAGACAGCATCATTCTGGTGATTTGAACCTACCAGTGACTCCAAAGAAGAAAGATGGGCAATCTCCTGTCTGCCTCAGAAAACCCACTGGAGGGTCAGCTAGGAGCTGGTTCCAACTTCACGGTAATGAGAGTGGAGAGGGAGCTTCCAGCATATACACTGATCTTTTCCTTAGTAACACATGCCTCTCTCCTTACCCCCTTAACAGCTCAAAGTCTACCTCCAAACAAAGTTTCTAATAATCTCCATCACACACCGGTCATTTAGTCACTACCCTGCTAGTCTTAGGAACAGCCTTATAACTTCTGTTATTGCTTAATTATGCCCCAGCCTCTTTTCAGCCCATGGATTATAAAAACCTTCAAGGGATGCATGTGTTGTGTATCATAGTGTCAGAAACGACCCATAGCTGACCCTCCAGAGGGATTTCAGAGGCCCTGGAGGAGATTGCCAATCCTCCCTTTAAACAGCTGGTGTCCTTGAACCAAGTGTCTTTGGG